>NC_092046.1:98162705-98529243 GCF_003086295.3 Arachis hypogaea | reverse complement strand
TTAACTAAGGAATGTAGTGCTATCATCCAACACAAGCTGTCTCAAAAATTGAAGGACCCACGGAGCTTCCAAATTCCTTGCATCATAGGAGAAATCATAGTGGAGAAAGCTTTATGTGATTTGGGAGCTAGCATAAATTTGATGTCCTTAACAGTGATGAAAAGAATGAAGATTGAGGAAGCCAAACCAACAAGAATAGCTCTCCAATTGGCAGACCGATCATTGAAATTCCCTCATAGAATAGTACAAGATTTGTTGGTGAAAGTGGGAGACTTCATCTTCCCTGCTGACTTTGTGGTGTTGGATATGGAAGAAGAAGCCAAAGCTTCAATAATCTTGGGAAGGCCATTTTTAGCCACTGTTGGAGCCATGCATTATTGATGTCCATAAGGGTGAACTTACCCTTAGGCTACATGATGAGAAAATGATGTTCAATGTATTCAAGCCCCATGAGCTATCCACATGAGTCACTAGGAGAGTGTATGAGGTTGGATACAGTGGAAATTGTGGTGCGAGAAATCTTTGAAGAAGCACTTGAAGAAATCACAGAAGATGATTCCATGTTAAATGTTGAGGTTGCTGATTTCAATTCAGCTGAAATGCCTATTCCAAGCACATCAGAGGAGAGGAAGAAGGAGAAAGAAGCACCCAAACTGGAGCTGAAAGCTTTGCCTCCTACCCTCAAGTATGCATACTTAGGAAGTGATAAAAGTTACCCAGTGATCATCAACTCTGCTCTTAGTCAAGAACAGGAAGAAGAGTTAATCAAAGTGCTTCAAAAGCACCAGGATGCTCTTGGATGGACCCTGACTGATCTGAAAGGGATAAGCTCATCCATATGCATGCATAAGATCTTGTTGCAAGAAGATGCTAAGCCCTCCATTCAAGTCCAAAGAAGGTTGAATCCTGTCATAAAATAAGTGGTGCAAAAG
Source organism: Arachis hypogaea (assembly GCF_003086295.3). Lineage (NCBI taxonomy): Eukaryota > Viridiplantae > Streptophyta > Magnoliopsida > Fabales > Fabaceae > Arachis > Arachis hypogaea. The sequence continues at coordinate 98,528,311 of NC_092046.1, read as the reverse complement.
GAAGATATGAAGCTTTGGCAGACAGGGGTGATCTACCCAATTTCAGATAGCCCATGGGTGAGCCTTGTCTAAGTGGTTCCTAAGAAGGGAGGCATCACTGTGGTGCCTAATGAAAAGAATGAACTCATACCTACAAAAACTATCACATGATGGAGAATGTGCAATGATTATAGAAAGCTTAATGAAGCTACAAGAAAAGATCACTTTCCACTCCCTTTCATGGACCAGATGCTAGAAAGGCTTGCAGAACATGTATATTATTGCTTCTTGGATGGCTATTCAGGATACAATCAAATAGTGGTTGATCCAAGAGACCAGGAAAAAATATCATTCACTTGTCCATATGGGGTTTTTGCTTACAGGCGCATGCCATTTGGGCTGTGCAATGTGCTTGCAACTTTCCAACACTGCGAGTTATCTATCTTTTCAGACATGATTGAAAAATTCATTGAAGTCTTTGTGGACGACTTTTCAGTATTTGGGGATTCCTTCCCTAATTGCCCAAATCACCTTGCCTTGGTATTGAAAAGGTGCCAAGAAAATAATTTGGTTTTGAATTGGGAGAAATGTCATTTTATGGTGACAGAAGGAATATTTCTTGGTCATAAGGTTTCTAACCAAGGCATTGAGGTAGACAGAGTTAAGGTGGAATTAATTGAGAAATTACCTCCACCTAGTAATGTCAAGTCAATTAGGAGTTTTCTAGGATATGCTGGATTTTACAGAAGGTTTATCAGAGATTTTTCAAAAATAGCTAAGCCTTTGAGAAACTTACTTATCTCTGATGCACCTTTTGTATTTGATCAAAATTGCATGCTAGCCTTTGAAACTCTGAAGAAAAAGCTTTCCTCAGCACCTATCATTGCCCTACCTAATTGGAATTTGCCTTTTGAATTGATGTGTGATGCATCGGATGTTGCTATTGGGGTAGTGTTGGGACAGAGGAAAGACAATTTAGTGCATGTTATATGCTATTCCACTAAAGTCCTAAATGAAACCCAAAGAAATTACATGACTACTGAAAAGGAATTATTGGCAATAGTGTTTGTATTTGATAAGTTTAGATCATATCTCATTGGATCTAAAGTGATTGTTTTTACTGATCATACAGCATTGAAATATCTGCTTGCCAAGCAAGAATCAAAACCAAGGTTGATAAGATGGATTTTGTTGTTGCAGGAGTTTAACATTGAGATTAAAGACAAGAAAATGGTGGAAAACAAGGTAGCAGATCAGTTGTCAAGGATCCCCTGTGAAGAAGGAAGCACACAAAGCCTAATATAAATGAATGTTTCCCTGATGAGCAACTGATGTTGATTCACAAGGCACCATGGTTTGCAGACATTGTAAACTTTAAAGCCACTGGGGAGGTGCCTCCCAAATTCAATAACCATCAAAGGAGGAAGCCAAAGAGCAGGGAACCTACCCAAAAGAAATGAAATGCCACAACACTTCATCCTAGAACTTGAATTATTTGATGTATGGGGAATTGATTTCATGGGACCATTCCCAACCTCATACTCAAATAAATATATCTTGGTGGCAGTGGATTGTGTATCAAAATGGGTAGAAGCCATTGCAACTCCAACAAATGATAATAAGGTGGTGATGAATTTTCTCAAGAAGAATATTTTCAGCAGATTTGGGGTACCTAGAGCCCTTATCAGTGATGGAGGAAGCCATTTTTGCAACAGACCATTGAAAAGTCTCCTCCTGAGGTATGGTGTAAAGCTTAAGGTTGCCACACCCTACCATCCTCAAACAAGTGTACAGATAGAGATATCCAACAGAGAACTAAAAAGGATCCTGGAAAAGACTGTGGGAGCTTCAAGAAAAGATTGGTCAAAGAAGTTGGATGATGCTCTTTGGGCATATAGAACGGCCTTCAAAACACCAAAAGGGATGTTACCATATCAATTGGAGTATGGGAAGGCTTGTCATTTACCATTTGAGCTTTAACACAAAGGATTCTGGGACCTTAAGCTGCTAAACTTTGATAACAATGCTGCTGGTGAAAGGAGGTTTCTGCAACTACAAGAATTAGAAGAATTCAAATCCCAAGCCTATGAAAATGCAAAACTTTACAAGGAAAAGGCAAAGGAAAAACATGACCTCAAGTTGGCACCAAGAAGCTTTAAAGAAGGACAGAGAGTACTCCTCTACAATTCTAAGCTAAAGTTATTTCCTGGAAAGCTAAAGTCAAGGTGGTTAGGACCTTTTCTTGTCACCAGGGTTTCTCCTTATGGACATATAGAAATTATGGAAGAGAAATCACAGGAAACCTTCACTGTAAATGGACAAAGGCTCAAGCACTATCTGGGTGATATGAAGGAAAGGCCCAAGACAAAATACAGACTTAACTGAGAAAGCTAACCGTCAAGCTAGTCACGTTAAAAGAGCGCTTGTTGGGAGGCAACCCAACCAAAGGTAATTTTCTTTTCATAGCTAGTTAATAAAATAGTCAATTTGACTTCACTACATTGCACGGAGCTAAGTTTGGTGCTGCATACTAAAGAGATTCAGAGATGAATGTGCAATTCTAAGTCTGATGTTTCACCATAAGACTTCCCTAAAGAGCACATTTCATTTTTCATCATAACTGGTTAGAAGCTCCAAGCAATCAGAGAAACTACTTGACAATCTTTCGATTTTCAGTCATAGTTTAACTTCTTAATAAAAGCACTTACAATCTCATATGTATGTTCACCCTGCTGCATTTAGAAGTAAGAAAAGAATTAAGTTTGGTGTTCACACACTAACTTAAAGTCTGAAAATCACAAGCATACATATAGACTTACCATTTCTCAAGTGCTTGGGGAACAAGCAACTTCCAATAGTTTTGCAAGAAGACAATCAAACCTTTGGGAAAGCGATGCACCATCATCCAGGGAGAAAGAGAATACCAAGGCTAGGAAGGGTGATAGACAACAAAGAAGATGCCAAAATGTTGTATTGTCACTTAATTGCTCGTACTTTGAATCGCTGATACTGGAAGTTGAATATACCCCTGCTGAATAGTATACTTATATTTGAATTCTGTTTGTTTGTTTTCTTTAAATTCCAAATAAGTGTTTTAGTCTAAGTGTCTAGGTAATTTCACTTGCTTGAATGTATGCTTGTTCCCTTGTTTTAATTAAATAAAAGAAAGGTTTGAACAGAAGTGAATTGATTCCATTTGGTAAGGAATAAAATAAAGATTGAGTGGTAGTATGTTCTGATGGTGTAGCTAGCTCACTAGTAATGAATAAAAGGGTAAAATGTCTCTCTTTAGTGTAAACTAGGCTGGTATCTATGAATCTTAGCAAATAGAAATCCTTGGAAGAAAGAAAACAAAGAAAAAAAGAAAAAGAAAAGCCAAAAGTTGCAATAAAAATGGAAGAAACAAAGAACAAGGCTAGACACCAATAGCTTGGACCTTAAGACATATGCCTGTGGTGTCTTTGTACTAGGATCTGCTTGGATGAATAGGTTCTATGGAGTACTTTAACACTTGGTAACTTAGGTTAACTAACCCAGGATTATCAACCAAAAGTCCATTATCAAGAGCAACCTAGTTACAAGGCATTTAGTAACCCAAAGAAGTGCTGGGCACCAATGTTTTAAGAAGAATTGTGCAAGTATTTGTTGTGAATGTGTGTTGAGAGAAAATAAGATAAGAAGCTGCTACAACACATGACACTAAATTACAAGTGAGAAATAAGTTCACAGACAAAGAAAAACAAAGAAAAACAAACCAATGATGAATAATAAGAGGTCATAGCATTGTTTTGGTGAATGCTTAAAGAGACACCTCTCACCTAAGAGTCAATAAAAGTGAGCTGCAACATTCTCTGCATAAAACCCCATGAATCAAATTCAATTACTTGCTGATATGGATATGTACTACCTTCTGTTTCATTCTTTCTTCTCAATAATTCATTGCTTGCTTGGGGACAAGCAAGATTTAAGTTTGGTGTTGTGATGCCAAGGCATCTTAGGCTAGTTTCACTAGCCTTTTTCTTTTGATTTCATTAGGTTTTATGCACTTTCTTGAGCTATAAGTAATCATATGGGTTAGAAATTCATGGATACCTAGATTCATTCAACCATGGTTGTTTTGATGCAATTTCATGAGATTTTGGCCAAAATCACTTTTGTGCTAAGAATGATGAAATCTCTCATGATGTTACCAAGGCTTTGATGCATATATTGGTTGATGGAAGGTGAAGAAATGCATGGGAGGAGGTTGAAGAATGGCCATGGAAAGGATGAAGAGGAAGCAACGTTGGTGGCTAAGTTAGACCACCAACGTTACCTCAAACATTGAAAGGGATGAAACAGGGGAGCTTCTGCATAATTATCTGATATTCATGTTGGAGGGAACGTTGGTGAGCCAACGTTACCCCCAACGCTGGACACAAAAGCCTTTCTGAAAAATTGGAAAATTTGTGGCGACGAGTACGCGTGCTATACGCGCACGCGTGGGTTGTGAATTTTTGACAATCCAAGCCCATGCGTGCTACACGCGCATGCGTGGATTGTGAAGTTTGATAATCCACGCACATGCGTAGGTAACGTGCACGCGTGGATAGGCCAACGTTGGAGGGAACGTTGCCAGTCTAACGTTGAGGCCAACATGCGCAATCTGAGCTCCAAAATCATAATTTTGAGAAAGCACATCGACGCACATGCGATGCTACGCGTACGCGTGAGCGTGAAAATTGGCAATCCATGCGCACGCGTGGATGTATCAACGTTGGAGGGAGCGTTGCTGGTCCAACACTGATGCCAATAAGTTCGAAAACATTTTAAAAGTTGAAGTTTGGGAATTTGCATCCACACGCACGCGTAGCAAACGTGCACGCGTGGATGAGCATTTTTGCCCCAATCACGCGCACGCATAGGCAGCGCAGACGCGTGGACAAGAAAACGTTGGCACTCCAACGTTGAGTCAAACGTTGCTCAAAACGTCCAAAAACCAATTTCTCTGAAGGACGTTTGACTCAACATTGGCCCTCAAATGTGGACTCCAACGTGAGCATCAGAACTTTGCAAATTAAAGCAGATCTCTTCTCAATAGCAAGGGAAGCCATTTGGAGCAACTTCAACCGATTTCAATTAAGGCCAAAATCCTACTTCAGAAACTGATGATCAATGGAAGAAAGTGTATAAATAGCTTAGGATTCAAGTTAGTTAGGGGAGCTGGCACACTGTATTGAAACTCTGCCAAATTTTTCTCTTTCTGTAACTTTTCAATTCTGCAATGTATAGATTCAATTTCTATTTTTAGAGCTATGAACAACTAAACCCCTTTCATTAGGTTAGGGAGCTCTATTGTAATTCAATGGATCAATAATAGTATTCATCTTCTTCTTCTCTCTTTTCTCTTGATTTTTGTTAGAAAGCTTTCGATCTCAATTCTATTGGATAGTTGTCTTGATAGAGAAGCTATCCATAATTGGAATTCCTCTGATCCTTGAGAGAGGGATGGGGAATTCATGCTAGAATTGCTTTCTCCCATTGGATTAGCTTATTGCTAGACTTAATTGGGCGTTCTATACTCCCCACAAGTAACCGCTCTGAAGTTAATATTGAAAGAGCAGTAATGATTCATTAAATCATAATGGGGAATGAGATAGAAGTCCACCAAATAATCCCCCGTAAGATTTATAAGTTATCAAACAGAGATTCCACTAGGGCCATGCTAGCTTTTTCAAATCTCATCTTTCACCTATTCCAAGAGGCTAAGGTTCTGATCCAAGTGGACAACTTTATTCCAGTGAAAAATCAATCACCAAGAAAGTGATGGAGAGTTCCAAAATAGACGATGATAACCTAAAGGGGAAGGAACCCGAACCTTCCCTAGAGATCCCTCCAATGGAATACTGGGAACAGCTGAAGGCGTCTGTAATTCACTTACAGAGAATGTTAGATCAGCTCAGAAAGGAGTAGAAAGATCAGACTAGCATGATTTACAAACTGATCAAGGAGAAAGAGAAGTAGCGGCATGAAATTGAGGAGTTGAAGCGCCAGAAGATCTCTCCTGAAGAGCCCAGGACCCCTCAAGCTGAAGAGCCATGCGTCCCACAGCCTGAAGAAAACAAGATCCCCCAAGCCGAAGGTTGTTGAGTTCTACTCTGTGGCTATTCTAATTCTTGTCTATCATATTTCTGTTATTTTAATTCCTATGTCTCATATTTAGGATTGCATGATCACTATTAGTAATTGAGTCTTTATTTTTAATTTTAATTTTATGTCTTTTAATCTTTAGAATTACATAAGCATTAGTAGTAATTAATTGATTTTTATGTTTCTAATTAGCTATAAATTATTCCTCTTATCATCATTGAACATGAATAAAATAGTAGATTTTTTAGAAGAGATAAAGATGCATAGATTTTTGAGCTTTCCAATAAAGAATAGTTACATTAATTTGATTGGGTTACATTGCTTTAGTTTTCTGAATGAAAGAATAAACAGTGCATATTTGTCGTTGAATTTTATGATGCTGGCTCTTGAAAGACAAAGGAAAAAGGAAAAATATTATTGATAATCTGAAAAATCTGAAAATTGATTCTTGAAGCAAGAAAAAGCATGTTGCAAAAGAAAAAAAAATATATGCATGCAAAAAAGAAAAAATGGCGAAAAGAAAAAGAAAAAAGCAGAAAAATCCATTACTGTTCAAAAATGCAGGAAAATGAGGGCAGATTTGAAAAGCCAATAACCCGTTAGACCAAAAGGCAAGGGAATAAAAGGGTCTCAAGTCTTTGAGCATCAGTGGATAGGAGGTTGTTCCGATGGTTACCTGAAACTGTAGGTCGATCTCGGACGAGATCTGCGGTGGTGGCCAGAGCTGTCGTGTCCGACTTGTTGGACTTGGTGGTGCTGCTGATCCTTTGTCACCGGAGGGGGGGTGGTACCTGCAAGAAATTCCAATGCTTAAGTTAGCATGGGCTTTAAGAAGGTTTTTAGTAGAATCAGAGTATGAGTTATACCTGGGTGCTCTAGTGTATTTATAGTAGTGTGGAGTGACCTTTCTGGAGATAAGATAGTTATCTTATCTTATCTTTGAGTGAAGTTATCTTATCTTTAAGGGGAACCGCCTTTATCCTTCTAGGCTTTGGCTGCCTTTAGATTGGGCTGTGTCCCTTCATTTGGGCCTGCTTGGGCTTCTTATGGTGATTTCGCCGAGCTCTTTGTGAAGAGGTTGGTAATGGGCCAACCTTCCAAGAGGTCGGTCATGAGCCAACCTTCTAAGAAGTCGGTGGTGCACGAAATCGTGATCGTTCATTCCTTGGTAACGGCATTAAAGACTTAATACACACGTTCATAATCTTAGTTCTTTGTCACAACTTCGCACAACTAACCAGCAAGTGCGCTGGGTCGTCCAGGTAATAAACCTTACGTGAGTAAGGGTCGATCCCACGGAGATTGTCGGCTTGAAGCAAGCTATGGTCACCTTGTAAATCTCAGTCAGGCAGATTCAAATGGTTATAAAGTTTTAATAATTAAAAGATAAATAAAACATAAAATAATGATAGAGATACTTATGTAATTCATTGGTGAGAATTTCAGATAAGCGTATGGAGATGCTTAGTTCCTTCTGAATCTCTGCTTACCTACTGCTTTCATCCAATCCTTCCTACTCCTTTCCATGGCAAGCTGTATATTGGGCATCACCGTTGTCAATAGCTACATCCCGTCCTCTCAGTGAAAATGGTCCAAAATGCGCTGTCACTGCACGGCTAATCATCTGTCGGTTCTCGATCATACTGGAATAGGATTCAGTAATCCTTTTGTGTCTGTCACTACGCCCAGCACTCGCGAGTTTGAAGCTTGTCACAGCCATCCCTTCCCAGATCTTACTCGGAATACCACAAACAAGGTTTAGATTTTCCAGATCTCAAGAATGGCCGCCAATACTTCTAGCCTATACCACGAAGACTCTGATCTCACGATCAGGAGGCTAAGAGATATGCATTCAAGGTTGCTTTCATGTAGAACGGAAGTGTTTGTCAGGCACGCGTTCATAAGTGAGAATGGTGATGAGCGTCACATAATCATCACATTCATCATGTTCTTATGTGCGAATGAATATCTTAGAGAAGAAATAGGCTTGAGTTGAATAGAAAAACAATAGTACTTTGCATTAATTCATGAGGAACAGTAGAGCTCCACACCTTAATCTATCGTGTGTAGAAACTCTACCGTTGAAAATACATAAGAGCAAGGTCCAGGCATGGCCGAATGGCCAGCCCCCTAAACGTGTACAAAATGGAATAAAGATGATCAAAGGTCTTCCAATATTCCAAGATGTAAAAACAATAGTAAAAGTTCTATTTATACTAAACTAGTTACTAGGGTTTACAGAGATAAGTAAATGATGTAGAAATCCACTTCCGGGCCCACTTGGTGTGTGCTTGGGCTGAGCATTGAAGCTTTCACGTGTAGAGGTCTTCCTTGGAGTTAAACACCAGTTTTTAACCTGTTTCTGGTGTTTAACTCTGCTTTGCAACCTGTTTCTGGCATTTAACTCCAGAATAGGGCAGAAAGCTGGCGTTGAACGCCAGTTTTCATCATCTAAACTCGAGCAAAGTATGGACTATTATATATTGATGGAAAACCCTGGATATCTACTTTCCAACCCAATTAAGAGCGCACCATTTGGACTTCTATAGCTCCAGAAAACCCACTTTGAGTGCAGGGAGGTCAGAATCCAACAGCATCTGCAGTCCTTCTTCAACCTCTGAATCTGATTTTTGCTCAAGTCCCTCAATTTCAGCCAGAAATTACCTGAAATCATAGAAAAACATACAAACTCATAGTAAAGTCCAGAAATGTGATTTTTATTTAAAAAATAATAAAAATATATTAAAAACTAATTGAATCATACTAAAAACTATGTCAAAATAATGCCAAAAAGCGTATAAATTATCCGCTCATCACAACACCAAACTTAAATTGTTGCTTGTCCCCAAGCAACTGAAAATCAAATAGGATAAAAAGAAGAGAATATACTATAAATTCCAAAATATTAATGAAACTTAGCTCCAATCAGATGAGCGGGACTAGTAGCTTTTTGCCTCTGAACAGTTTTGGCATCTCACTTTATCCTTTGAAGTTCAGAATGATTGGCATCTATAGGAACTCAGAATTCAGATAGTGTTATTGATTTTCCTAGTTCAGTATGTTGATTCTTGAACACAGCTACTTTATGAGTCTTGGCCGTGGCCCTAAGCACTTTGTTTTCCAATATTACCACTGGATACATAAATGCCACAGACACATAACCGGGTGAACCTTTTCAGAGTGTGACTCAGCTTTGCTAGAGTCCCCAATTAGAGGTGTCCAGGGTTCTTAAGCACACTCTTCTTTTTTCTTTGGACCTCGACTTTAACCGCTCAGTCTCAAGTTTTCACTTGACACCTTCACGCCACAAGCACATGGTTAGGGACAGCTTAGTTTAGCTGCTTAGGCCAGGATTTTATTCCTTTGGGCCCTCCTATCCACTAATGCTGAAAGCCTTGGATCCTTTTTACCCTTGCCTTTTGGTTTTAAGGGCTATTGGCTTTTTGCTCTTGCCTTTTGGTTTAAAGAGATTTTAGCTTTTTCTGCTTGCTTTTTCTTTTTCTTTCTTTTTTTCTTTTTTCTTTTTTTTGCCATTTTTCTTTTCTCTTTTTTTTTTCGCAAGCTTTTGTATTCACTGCTTTTTCTTGCTTCAAGAATCAATTTTATGATTTTTCACATTATCAATAACATTTCTCCTTTTTCCTTATTCTTCAAGAGCCAACAATTTTAACATTCATAAACAACAAATTCAAAAGACATATGCACTGTTCAAGAATTCATTCAGAAAACAAAAAGTATTTTCACCACATCAAAATAATTAAACTAATTTCAAGGATGAATTCGAAATTCATGTACTTCTTGTCCTTTTGTAATTAAAACATTTTTCATTTAAGAGAGTTGATGGATTCATAGGACATTCATAACTTTAAGACATGGACACTTAAACACTAATGATCCTATAATAAAGACACAAACATAAATAAAACATAAGGCTCAAAAACCGAAAAACAGGAAAATAAGAACAAGGAGATTAAGGAACGGGTCCACCTTAGTGAGGGTGGCGTCTTCCTCTTCTTGAAGAACCAATGGTGCTCTTGAGCTCCTCTATGTCTTTTCCTTGTCTTTGTTGCTCTTCCCTCATAGCTCTTTGATCTTCTCTAATCTCATGGAGAATGATGGAGTGCTCTTGGTGTTCCATCCTTAGTTGTCCCATGTTGGAACTTAATTCTCCTAGGGAGGTATTGATTTGCTCCTAATAGTTTTGTGGAGGAAAGTGCATCCCTTGAGGCATCTCAGGGATTTCATGGTGAGGAATTTCCTCATGCTCTTGTTGAGGTCCATGATCTCTTGTTTGCTCCATCCTTTTCTTAGTGATGGGCTTATCCTCATCAATGAGGATATCTGCCTCTATGTCAATTCCAGCCGAATTGCAGAGGTGGCAAATGAAGTGAGGAAAGGCTAACCTTGCCAAAGTGGAGGACTTGTCAGCCACCTTATAGAGTTCTTGAGGTATAATCTCATGAACTTCCACTTCCTCCCCAATCATGATACTATGGATCATGATGGCCCAGTCTATAGTAACTTCAGACCGGTTGCTAGTAGGAATAATTGAGCGTTGGATGAACTCCAACCATCCTCTAGCTACAGGCTTAAGGTCCGGTCTTCTCAATTGAACCGGCTTCCCTCTTGAGTCAACTTTCCATTGAGCTCCTTCCACACATATATCCATGAGGACCTGGTCCAACCTTTGATCAAAGTTGACCCTTCTAATATAGGGCCGTGCGTTTTCTTGCATCATTGGCAAGTTGAACGCCAACCTTACATTTTCCGAATTGAAATCTAAGTATTTCCCCCGAACCATGGTAAGCCAATTCTTTGGATTCGGGTTCATACTTTGATCATGGTTCCTAGTGATCCATGCGTTTGCATAGAACTCTTGAACCATTAAGATCCTGACTTATTGAATAGGATTAGAGAGAACTTCCCATCCTCTTCTTCTAATCTCTTGTCGGATCTCTGGATATTCGCTCTTTTTGAGCTTAAAAGGGACCTCAGGGATCACCTTTTTCTTGGCCACAACTTCATAGAAGTGGTCTTGATAGACCTTTGAGATGAATCTCTCCATCTCCCATGACTCAGAGGTGGAAGCAATTGCCTTCCCTTTCCTCTTTCTTGAGGTTTCTCTGGCCTTAGGTGCCATTGATGGTTATGGAAAAATAAAAAGCAATGCTTTTACCACACCAAACCTAAAAGGTTTGCTCGTCCTCGAGCAAAAGAAGAAAGAAAGTAGTAGAAGAAGAAGAAAATAGAGGAGATGGAGGGAGAGAGTGTATTCGGCAAAGGGGGAGAAGTGGTGGTTGTAATGTGTGAAAATAGAGTAGTGTTGAGGGGTTTTTATAGGGGTGGGGTGGAGGGTAGGTTTCGGCCATTAGGGTTGGGTTTGGGAGGGAAAAGAATTTGAATTTTGGAGGTAGGTGGGATTTATGGGGAAGAGTGGATGGATGTGAGTGGTTAAGGGTATTTAGGGAAGAGAGTTATGAAAAGGTGTGAAGAGGAGAGAAGAAGAGGTGGGGTAGGTGGGGATCCTGTGGGGTCCACAGATCCAGAGGGGTCAAGGACTTAACATCCCTGCTCCATTTAGGCGTGTAAACGCCCTTAGAATGTATGTCTGGCATTAAACGCCATCTTGCTGCTTGTTTCTGGCGTTTAACGCCAATCCCATGCTCTGTTCTGGCGTTAAACACAAGTCTGGTGCTTGTTTCTGGCGTTTAATGCCAGCTTGATGCTTCTTTCTGGCGTTAAATGCTAGTTTGATGCTTCTTACTGGCGTTTAAATGCCAGTAAGCTCTTCCTCCAGGGTGAGCTATTTTTAATGCTGTTTTTCATTCTATTTTTGATTTTTCAGTAGTTTTTGTGACTTCACATGATCATCAACCTAAAGAAAACATAGAATAGCAATGGAAACTAAAGAGATATAATTAAATAACATTGGGTTGCCTCCTAACAAGCGCTTCTTTAAAGTCAATAACTTGACAGTGAGCTCTCATGGAGCCTCACAGATGTTCAGAGCATTGTTGGGACCTCCCAACACCAAACTTAGAGTTTGAATGTGGGGGTTCAACACCAAACTTAGAGTTTGGTTGTGGCCTCCCAACACCAAACTTAGAGTTTGACTGTGGGGGCTTTGGTTGACTATGCAGTGAGAGAAGCTTTTCATGCTTCCTCTCCATGGTTACAAAAAGAGATCCTTGAGTTTTAAACATAAGGTTGTCCTCATTCAGTTGAAGGACCAACTCTCCTCTGTCCATATCAATCACAGCTTTTGCTGTGGCTAGGAAGGGTCTTCCAAGGATGATGGATTCATCCTCATCCTTCCTAGTGTCTAGGATTATGAAATCAGTAGGGATGTAAAGGCCTTCAACCTTTACTAACAGGTCCTCTACTAATCCATAAGCTTGTTTTATTGATTTGTCTACCATCTCTAGTGAGATTCTTGCAGCTTGTACCTCATAGATTCCCAGTTTCTCCATTACAGAGAGTAGCATGAGGTTTATCCATGACCCAAGGTCACACAGAGCCTTCTCAAAGGTCATGGTGCCTATGGTACAAGGTATGAAGAACTTACCGGGATCCGGTTTCTTCTAAGGCAATGTCTGCCTTATCAATGCACTTAGTTCATTGGTGAACAAGGGGGGTTCATCCTCCCAAGTATCATTACCAACTAAACTGGCATTCAACTTTATGATGGCTCCTAGATATTTAGCAACCTACTCTTCAATGATGTCTTCATCCTCTTCAGAGGAAGAATAATCATCAGAGCTCATGAATGGTAAAAGGAGGTTCAATAGAATCTCTATGGTCTCTAGATGAGCCTCAGATTCTTTTGGTTCCTCAAAGGGAAACTCCTTATTGGTCAGTGAACATCCCAGGAAGTCTCCCTCACTAGGATTCACGTCCTTCTCCTCCTCTCTGGGTTCGGCCACACCAAGTAAGGTTATAGCCTTGCACTCTCTTTTTGGATTCTCTTCTGTATTGCTTGGGAGAGTACCAGGAGGAGTTTCTGTGACTCTTTTACTCAGCTGGCCCACTTGTGCCTCCAAATTTCTAATGGAGGACCTTGTTTCATACATGAAACTTAGAGTGGCCTTAGATAGATCAGAGACTATATTTACTAAGCTAGAAGTATTCTGCTTAAAATTCTCTGTCTGTTGCTGAGTGAATGACGGAAAAGGCTTGCTATTGCTAAACCTGTTTCTTCCACTATTATTAAAGCCTTGTTGAGGCTTTTGCTGATCCTTGCATGAGAAATTTGGATGATTTCTCCATGAGGTATTATAGGTGTTTCCATAGGGTTCTCCCATGTAATTCACCTCTGCTATTGCAGGGTTCTCAGGATCGTAAGCATCTTCTTCAGAAGATCCCTCTTTAGTACTATTGGATGCAGCTTGCAATCCATTCAGACTCTGAGAAATCATATTGACTTGCTGAGTCAATATTTTGTTCTGAGCTAATATGGCATTGAGAGTATCAATTTCAAGAACTCCCTTCCTTTGAGGCATTCCATTACTCACAGGATTCCTTTCAGAAGTGTACATGAACTGGTTATTTGCAACCATGTCAATGAGTTCCTGAGCTTCTGCAGGCATTTTCTTTAGGTGAATGGATCCACCTGCAGAATGGTCCAATGACATCTTAGATAATTCAGATAGACCATCATAGAATATATACAGGATAGTCCATTCTGAAAGCATGTCAGAAGGACACTTTTTAGTCAGTTGCTTGTATCTCTCCCAAGCTTCATAGAGGGATTCACCTTCTTTCTGTTTGAAGGTTTGAACATCCACTCTAAGCTTGCTTAGCTTTTGAGGAGGAAAGAACTTGGCTAAGAAAGCCGTGACAAGCTTATCCCAAGAGTTCAGGCTATCTTTTGGTTGAGAGTCCAACCATATTCTAGCTCTGTCTCTTACTGCAAACGGGAAATGCATAAGCCTGTAGACCTCAGGATCAACCCCATTGGTCTTAATAGTATCACAGATTTGCAAGAATTTAGTTAAGAACTGAAAAGGATCTTCTGATGGAAGTCTGACGTTAGGATTTTTGCTAGTAAAGAATGTCATGAAAACAGTCGCGTCGTAGATATAGTCTCTAAACCGACAGAAATCCCTTCGTACAAACGTTTTGGGTGTCACAAGTAACAAACCCCTTTTAGAAATTGTTAACCGAGTATTCAAACCTCGGGTCGTCTTCTCAAGGAACTGCGAGGAAGTATGTTCTTATTATTGGCTATAAAGGTTGTAATCGGGGTTTAGAATATGGGAAGCAAGTAATTTGAATGACAAGTAAAGTAAATGGCAATTAGAAGAAATAAATACTGTAAAGCAGACTTTTGGCAAGGTAAGAGAAATTAGAGGTTCAACGTAGTTATCTCTCCCAACTATGATGAAAGTTGAATCTAAACTCCACTTGATCAACCTGTACTAGGGCAAAGGAAAGTCAAGGGACTAATTAATCTGGCCTTCGAATCCTATTTATTTCCTAAGAAAAGGTTGGGATTACTTAAGTTCAGCTCAATTAGCAAGATAACGATTATCAATTATGTTGAGTTTAATAATTGTTGAGTTACTGAATTCTTAACCAGGACTAAAAGGGGAAAAGTAAAATTGCTGAAATAATAAAAATATCCTTAGATGGGAAGCAATGGTAACTTAAATCAAAGAGAACAATCATAAACTGACCTCAATTATCATTAATTCAAAGAACAATCTGTGACATGGAATAATTCATAAATCAAATTATAATAATCAATTCAAATGTTGGAATAAATAAATAAAAGTAAAACTAAAATAAAAGAACATTAAACCTGGGATCCAGAGTTACTCTTAAAACAAGAAGAAATCCTAAATCCTAAAAGAGAGAGAGAAGATCTCCCTCTCAGCTAAATCTAAATCATTGAGAAGTAAAATATGTGAGCTCTCCTTGAATGGGTGCATTCCCACACTTTATAACCTCTGGTCTATGCTGTCTGTACTTGGATCTGGGCTAAAAAGGGCTTCAGAAATCGCTATTAGCGTTTTCTGCAATTTCTGGTGCCTGGCCTCTGTCACGCGGTCGCGTCATTTGGAGCTTTTCCTTGCCACGTGGTCGCATCAGTCATGCGACCCCGTCATATGCGCTCTGCTTAAGGCGCGCAGTCGCGTCAATCATGCGTCCGCGTCGCTGCTGATTCGTGCTTGGCACGCAATCGCGTCGTCCATGCGATCGCGTGAATACCAGTTTCCTTCAAAGTTCCATTTTGCCTTCTCCTTCTGTTTTTGTATGTTTCCTTTTCCATCCTTTAAGTCATTCTGCCTTAGAAAATCTGAAACTACTCAACACACTAATCACGGCATCGAATGGAAATAAAGGTAATTAAAATAATTAATTTTTTAAAGCTTAGGAAACATGTTTTTCATTTACATCACATAATAAGGAGGGGAAAGTAAAACCATGCAATTAATGTGAATAAGTAGGTGAGGAATTGTATAAATCACTCAAATTAGGCACAAAAGAACTCATGAAATATGGGTTTATCAACCTCCCCACACTTAAACACTAGCATGTCCTCATGCTAAATCCAAGGTAAATAATTAAGGTTAAAGTGATGGAATGTCATGCAATGCAACCTAATTTAAATGCAACTACCTAAATGAATGATGCATCATGCAACTCTAAATTATTCACTTATATATAAAGCTTACATGTAGTCAAGTTAATTCACATTCTCAAGGAGTCATGTATATATATATATATATATAGCTAACCCTTAAATAATAAAGCATTTTAGCATATGAGATGGGAAAGAAAACATTGTACAAACTTGCAAAACAATTAGTAAATATAAGCACAGATATATGTTGATGAGTTATAGAACCCTCACTGGATTTTGTGTTTACTCTCTAGTCACTCAGTGTTTATTGGGTTTATTTACTCTATTTTTCTTTTTATCCTTGCTTTCTATAGCTTTGTTCTTCATCTAACCAATCAACAATTATAGAATATAGCCATACCAAAAAGTCATGAGGTCTTTATTTAAGGTTGTAATGGGGCCAAGGTAAAGGTAAGGATTTATGCATAGGGTTAAGTGAGCTAATAAGTGAATCCTTAATTAGATTAAGAACTCATAACATGCATATTTAGCAAGATAAAACTTCTTTACCTATTCTCCCATATTATCCCACTTATTGTTACATGCTCATGTTTTCACTTTTTATTTTTATCCCATGTGCATTGTTTTTATTTTGCATTGGGGAATTTCTTTTGTATCCCCTTTTATTTAAATGTTGAAAAATAAATTTTTTTTAATGCACATGGTAATTGAATCACTTAGATTTTCTCATGAGCATGCTTCCCAAATTTTATTTTATTCCTTTTAACTTTTCTACCTTTTGTTTCTATCATCCATGTTCCCAAAAAGTTTCCCACATTTAACTCTATTCATAATTTTCTATCTTAAGCTAACCAAGGATTCACTTGGGATTTTCTTTTGTTTTTCTGCTTAAGGCTAGTAATTTGGCTAAAATAGAATAAAGGGGTTTTAAAAGGCTCAAGGGGGCTAACAAGGGTGATGTAAAAGGTAGGCTAATTTGGGGTGAGTGAGCTAAAATCAAATGATGGCCTCAATCATTCTCTTGGTATGTGTCTACATTCTATATTCTATAATTGGACATATAGATTAAAGCAAAGGAAAGAACATCAGAATAAAAAGAAACGAAACACACAGAAATGAAATTATGGTTTGAATGCAACCATACAATTTAAGCTCAAGACTCAGAGGCTGTGTGTTCTCTAACTCAAACATCATATATCATTTATATATTGTATGCAGGTTTAGTTAAAAATTCCCATTATTCTCATAAAAAAATTATTTAGGGTAGCTTTTAAAGTTTTAATGTTCCTCCTTGATGAAATGTTTTCAGCTTAACTACATCATGTAATGCTATATATAAGGTTTGTGGATTTAAATCTAATATGTTCAATTTCCTAGCTTACTTCCTTTTTATATTTTTCCTATTTAAACTATACTATCTTATGCTAAAAAGGGTAAACTATACTAATTAATCCACTAATAAATCAGAATTGCAAACTAAACTAAATAACTAAAATAAACTAAATGGCTAAAATATGAGCTAAAGATGCAAAATGTAGAAAATAGAGTAAAAATACATAGAAGCAATGTATAAGTACTCAGAAAATAGCAATAAAAAGAAAAATACAGAAAAAATATCCAAAATAAGAGAAAAAGTATGTAGTGGTTCACCAAAATAAACGCCAGAGATGGCGACCTCCCCACACTTAAAAGGAAGCATCGTCCCTGATGCTCAATCAAGCCGGGTGTGAAGGAGTGTCATCATTGGGAGGGATGGTAGCTGGAGTCTCAGTGGTGGTGGTGGGCTGAGGGTCTGGCTGCTGTGGAGGCGGTGCTGACTGGATCGGGATCTCAAGATCCGCAGCCTCAATCTGATGTGGGACCGCTGCCTGTGGTGTGGCTGGTGCTGCCTCCTGGGGATGGGTCTCTGCCTCAGGCGCATCCGCCTCCTCCTCAGATGCCTCGGATTGTGTGTCGGGCTCGGAGGGGATGTCACCGGATCGTATCATCAGCTTCAGGTGCTCATAGCGCCGCTTGTTGCGACGCTCCATCTGGTCAAGTTGTCGGAACAAGCGGTGCACCAGATGATAGACAGGCTCTGTGGCAAGTGGAGGTGCAGTGGTAGGTGGTGCAGCAGTGGAGGAAGAGGGTCCAGCAGACGGTGGGGCCGACTCATCAGTAGTAGTAAATGGTAGTGGTATGTGGCCCAAGGCTAAGAAGTTCCGGCTGTGCGGAATGATCTTCCTGTAATCCGCCGCTGGTGGTCTCTCATCGGCATCCTCCCATGGCACGTCAGCTCGACGGCCAAGCTGTGTAACCAGATATGGAAAAGGGAGGGTGCCTCGGACGTGGACCCTGGCCATATAGTGCCGAATGAAACGTGGCAGATAAAGGTCCTTACCCTCCAGTACACACCAAAGGAGAGTGATCATAGCAGCCGGGATCTCCGTCTCGTGAGTACTCGGCATCACATAATTACTCAAGATCTGATGCCATAACCGAGCCTCATCGTTTAAGTATGCTCTCTTGATCCCTCTAGGCATGGTAGTATCCTAACCCATCGCCCAAGGAACTATCGGGTCGAGAGCTATCCGTGCCTTTACGGCATCCCAATCAAACTGCATCTGACGCATGTCCTTCTCAGCCTTTGAATAACCATAAGGCTGATCGGACTTGGCTGGGAGCCGAAGAATGTCCTCTAAGGCCTCTTCAGTGACCAAAATTTGTTTTACTCTCAGGTGCACTGCATCTAGGGTAGTGAGATAGTAGTTGCAGTAGAATTCCCGTACCTAAGAGGAATTGACCTCTGTCAGTGTTCTCTCCAGAAAGAACCAGCCCCTTTGCTTGATTTGCTCAGTGGTGTACTGCTGGAGGGCTGCTAGAATCTTCAGAGTTTGTTCCAGGTATAAATTTCTGGAGTTTGCAAAAGTCAGGTACTTCAGTTCACAGTACCGGTTTGCAAATTTGATAGGATCATTTGCAGGGAGCAGCTGGTCAGCTTTCTCCTGCTGTGTGAAGTTCTTCTCCCGCCATGAAGAATCGTGCATTAGAGCAATGATGGACTGGGAGGAATTTCCTCTCTTTCGCTTGCCAGTAGCCTTGCCTTTGCCTTTCCTCTATGAGGCAGACATCCTGAAAAATAGAAAACCAGGATATGATAAAAACAGTAAAGCAAATAGGCAATTAAACAAAGGAAACTCAAAGCGGCAAAAGAGAAATAAAATAAGGAAAATGAGTATAAGAAATATGATGAATGTATGTTAGATGGAAAAAAATAATCAATATGCCATGGTTAGAAAGTTAGAGGAAAGTGAAAATAATCAGAAAAAAGATCAAAAGGGTTAGTATGGTTAGAATTTGAAAAAGAAGTTAGGAAATTAAAATTAGGGAGTTAGTAAAGTGCGGGTTAAAGTAAGTGGCATAGAAAAATTCCATATAACAAGGATTCACAGGTAAGAATAGAATTACTCATAATCGAACAAGGAAAACAGGGTGATGCTGATTCAAATAGAAATAAAGAAAGCAAAAATTGGAATCAGTAAATCACAAATGCAGTTTATGAACCAGGAAATCAAAGAGGATAAGAAAGTTTGCCATAGCATTCATGAAATGGTTTGGCTAAAGCAGAGTAAAACAGAGTTCAGAAATGCCAAACCAAAACATGAATGAAAACAATTTTCGAAAAAATTTGGGCAGCATTCCGGCTAAAATCGGATTGTCCCGGAAAATAAACAGCAATCATAGCAGTTCATATGAATTAAAAACTTGCTGTAGTTACCTATAATTAATAGAAATAGGAAAATTCAGAGTAACAAGCAGCAAATGCAAGAAATCGCAGCATATGAACAGGAATAACAGAATTGCAGTTATGATAAAACAGAAACAAGAACAGTGCAAGTAAACAGACCTAGATCCACTAACCACAGCCTAAGCTACCTAACAACCAAAAAATTCCACTACAGCATACGTATCTATCTATCCTAATGATGAACAGAAACGGAAAAAATTACAGAAAAATGATGAACGGAAAAAGGGGTGGAACGGGGAAGAAGGTGGCTCCGGTGGCGTCCGGCGCGGTGGCGGCGCACGGGGTTGCGGTGGCGGCTGAGGGGTTAGGGTTGGGGATTGAGGAAGGGAGGGGGGCTTGCGGGTGGGTGGCGGAGGGAGGGGGGAAGCGCGGTTGGGTGGCCGGCGGTGGGGGCGGTTGTTGCGGTTGGCAGTGGTGGAGAGGGGAGGAGAGAGGAAGAAGGGAGAAGAAGGGAGGGGAGGGGGTTGCGGCGGCGGCGTCTGTTGCGGCGGCGGCGTCTGGTGGGGGCGAGGTGGCGGCTGGGTGGTGCTGGGTGGTGGTTGGAGGGAGAGGAGGCAGAGAGGGAGAAGAGGGTTGGGGGTGGGGGGGCTGCGCGATTGATAGGGTTCGCGGGCTGGGGGGTCATATTTTCGAATCTATGCGGCCGCGTGGGGCACGCGGTCACGTGGTTGGGGTGAAAATGGGAGTGACGCGATCGCGTGGTTCGCACGATCGCATGAGAGGGGGGAAAGAGGGGTGACGCAATCGCGTGGGTCGCACGATCGCGTCGCTGGAATTGGTGCTAAACGCACGACTCCAGCGCCATTTTAGCGCAACTCTCTGTCTCCTTTTGGGGTGATGTGCAATCCATGCGACGCGATCGCGTCGCTCACGCGGTCGCGTGGGATTGGTATTTGTACAAGTGACGCGATCGCATGGGTCATGCGATCGCGTGGGCCAATTTGTGCGAAACGCACAAGGGCCGCACGATTCCAGCCTAACTTTCTGTTCGTTGGATCCTTATGCCGATATATATATCACGCGGCCGCGTGGGTCACGCGGTCGCGCGGGTAGTATTTTTCGCAGTATGACGCGATCGCATGGAGCGTGCGATCGCGTCGTGCACCCCTTTTTTTTTATGCATGAAAAATGCAGAATGCAATCGTTGACATGAATGCTATGCATGATTCCAGGTTTAATAAATTAAAATGAAAAAGGAAAAATGACAGCAATTAACAAGAAATAAATTGAAAAAGAAACGACCATACCATGGTGGATTGTCTCCCACCTAGCACTTTTAGTTAAAGTCCTTAAGTTGGACATTGGAGGAGTATCCTGTTATGGCGGCTTATGTTTAAATTCATCTAAAAATCTCCACCAGTGCTTGGAATGCCAATAGCCTCCGGGGTCCCAATCTAGGCATGTGAAGCTTCTGAGCAGCTCCAAACAGATTTTCAGGCTCCCGGGACTACGAATGTTAGGATAGCGTCCAGGATTCCAAGCCTTGCTTTTAAATCCGCCTCCGGCTTGATCTACATGTTTCCATCCGGGCGGTTTAAAAAGTAGAATATCACCGTGGTGACCAAACGTTCTCCGTGATCCATGCAATTTAGCATGATACGAATCCGTGTACTTCGAGGTGAAGCGTGGAACCATATTGAACCTTGTGCACCAGCTCTGAGTACGAGCCATTTCCCTCTTACTCTTAAAGCCGCAGAGAGCTCTAAGCTGGCCATCTGTTTCAAGCAAACCATATTCAAGCGAATAAGTAAAGTTATAAGTTAAGGATTGTTCTCACTTGAAGCTTGTATTAGGTGGTAATGGCCTTGGGATAGGTGTTTTTGGTGGTTCTGCAAGTTCCGTTTCCTTGTGCTCTTCTATGAATTCCTCCACTTCTTTGCAAAGATCTTCAATTGTATATGTGTCCTGGTCAAAGTCTTCTGTGTCTTCCTCATCACTTGAGTCATAGATTGGAGGTTGAGAGAAATCTACCTCTGCATCATCTTCATATTCACTTAGGGAAGATTCTTCGATCTCAGAGAATTCACTTGCGGATGCAAGCTCATCACCAAGAGAGCTAGACTTGTGACTATCATCATTAAGGGATTTTGCTTCTTGGATTATTCCGTCTGATTCTTCATAAACGATTTGCCTTGGAGAAATATCTTCCTTAGCATCAACTGTAGCATCCTGGGCGGAGTTTTCCTCAATTCTGGATTCCCATGGAAGTTCAGCATCTCCTAGGTCTTCAACCAACTCTTCTTCTTGAACAATGACAGCTTCTTCTAACTGTTCTAGTACAAATTCATGCTCTGTCTTGTCCACTGGAATTTCTGGTATCTCCTTCATGCTACGCTCTTCATTGGGCTGTCCACATGGAGCTGTGGCTGATCCTTGTGTATTTAAGCGCCTAGAAGCCCATTGAATTATCACTTGCTCCAGTTGTTGAATGGTTGTGTGAAATTTTCTTACTGTTTCCTTTAGGCGATCCTCTACTTCTCGGGTTG
Source organism: Arachis hypogaea (assembly GCF_003086295.3). Classification (NCBI taxonomy): domain Eukaryota; kingdom Viridiplantae; phylum Streptophyta; class Magnoliopsida; order Fabales; family Fabaceae; genus Arachis; species Arachis hypogaea. The sequence goes on along the minus strand of NC_092046.1, from coordinate 98,506,344 downwards.
CTGGACTTAGACATGATACAAAGGAAAGTGGTGGTGATTGGGAACGATTGGATTGGTATTGGGGTAAGGAAGGATCATATGGTGGCGAATGGTGAAGAGAAGCTTGTGAGTGTGGTGGTTCGAGGTTATGTTGAAAGGGTGGTTTATATGCACGGGGTGGGGCTTGTTGGTAGTTACAAGGTTGTCCACCATGTCTTTCAGCTGGGTATGCATTGTAGAATGGTCTTTGTCCAGGATATCTCGGAGGGTGTCGCTGCCAAAAGGGTTGATTAGATCCTCTTGGTTCCATCCATCCTTGATTGGTCTGACCTTGATGCACATTCCTGCTGTAACTTCTATTTCCTTTAACAACATTAGAACCAAACTCAAAGCGAGAGGGGTGAGAGTTCATAGTAGCAAATAAAGATAAAAAGGAAAAGCAAAAATAAATAAACAAGCAAAAGAAAAATATTTACAATAACCAATAATAAGGCACACGTTAGCAGTTCCCCGGCAACGGCGCCATTTTGACGTTAGGATTTTTGCCAGTAAAGAATGTCATGAAAAACAGTCGCGTCGTAGATATAGTCTCTAAACCGACAGAAATCCCTTCGTACAAACGTTTTGGGTGTCACAAGTAACAAACCCCTTTTAGAAATTGTTAACCGAGTATTCAAACCTCGGGTCGTCTTCTCAAGGAATTGCGAGGAAGTATGTTCTTATTATTGGCTATAAAGGTTGTAATCGGGGTTTAGAAGATGAAAAGCAAGTAATTTGAATGACAAGTAAAGTAAATGGCAATTAGAAGAAATAAATACTGTAGCAGACTTTTGGCAAGGTAAGAGAAATTAGAGGTTCAACGTAGTTATCTCTCCCAACTATGATGAAAGTTGAATCTAAACTCCACTTGATCAACCTGTACTAGAGCAAAGGAAAGTCAAGGGACTAATTAATCTGGCCTTTGAATCCTATTTATTTCCTAAGAAAAGGTTGGGATTACTTAAGTCCAGCTCAATTAGCAAGATAACGATTATCAATTATGTTGAGTTTAATAACTGTTGAGTTACTGAATTCTTAACCAGGACCAAAAGGGGAAAAGTAAAATTGCTGAAATAATAAAAATATCCTTAGATGGGAAGCAATGGTAACTTAAATCAAAGAGAACAATCATAAACTGAAAATACCTCAATTATCATTAATTCAAAGAACAATCTGTGACATGGAATAATTCATAAATCAAATTATAATAATCAATTCAAAAGTTGGAATAAATAAATAAAAGTAAAACTAAAATAAAAGAAAATTAAACCTGGAATCCAGAGTTACTCTTAAAACAAGAAGAAATCCTAAATCCTAAAAGAGAGAGAGAAGATCTCCCTCTCAACTAAATCTAAATCATTGAGTAGTAAAATATGCGAGCTCTCCTTGAATGGGTGCATTCCCACACTTTATAACCTCTGGTCTATGCTGTCTGTACTTGGATCTGGGCCAAAAAGGGCTTCAGAAATTGCTATTAGCGTTTTCTGCAATTTCTGGTGCGTGGCATCTGTCAGGCGTCCGCGTGGGTCATGCGGTCACGTCATTTGGAGCTTTTCCTTGCCACGCGGTCGCGTCAGTCATGCGACCGCGTCATATGCGCTCTGCTTAAGGCGCGCGGTCGCGTCAGTCATGCGGCCACGTCGCTGCTGATTCGTGCTTGGCACGCGATCGCGTCGTCCATGCGATCGCGTGAATACCAGTTTCCTTCAAAGCTCCGGTTTGCCTTCTCCTTCTGTTTTTGTATGTTTCCTTTTCCATCCTTTAAGTCATTCTGCCTTAGAAAATCTGAAACTACTCAACACACTAATCACAGCATCGAATGGAAATAAAGGTAATTAAAATAATTAATTTTTTAAAGCTTAGGAAACATGTTTTTCATTTACATCACATAATAAAGAGGGGAAAGTAAAACCATGCAATTAATGTGAATAAGTAGGTGAGGAATTGTATAAATCACTCAAATTAGGCACAAAAGAACTCATGAAATATGGGTTTATCAAAGTCCATGAAACTTGCAATTCTGTTGCATTAGAGAAACTAATTGAGGCTTTAGCTCAAAATTGTTTGCTCTAATGGCAGGGATTGAGATGCTTCTTCCATGCAAGTTGGAATTTGGTGCAGTAAAGTCACCAAGCATCTTCCTTGCATCTCCACCATTATTATTATTTTCGGCCATGTCTCCTTCTTTTTCGAAAATTTCTGTCAGATTTTCTCCAGAGAGTTGTGCTTTAGCTTCCCTTAGCTTCCTCTTCAGAGTCCTTTCTGGTTCAGGATCAGCTTCAACAAGAATGTTCTTATCCCTGTTCCTGCTCATATGAAAAAGAAGAGAACAGAAAAGAAAATATGGAATCCTCTATGTCACAGTATAGAGATTCCTTATATGAGTATAAGAAGAGAAGGATGGAAGAAAGAAAAGATAAGAATTCGAACACAGAGGAGAAGAGTTGGTTCGAATTGTTGAGTAGAAGAGAAGTGTTAGTAAATAAATAAATAATTAGAAGGAGATGAGAGAGGGAAGAATACGAAAATTAAATAAAATAAAATAAAAATATTTTTGTTTTTAATTTAAAATTAAAGTTAAAATTCAAAAATTTTAAGAAGAAAAATGAAATGAAATTAAATTAAAATTTAAAACAATTAGTTAATTAAAAAGGAATTTTGAAAAAGTGGTTAGTGATTTTCGAAAATTAGAGAGAGAGAATTAGTTAGGTAGTTTTGAAAAAGATAAGAATCAAACAAGATAAGATTAATTGAAAAAAAGATTTGAAAATCAATTTTGAAAAGATAAGAAGTTAGATAAGAAGTTAGAAAAGATTTTGAAATTGATTTTGAAAAAGATGTGATTGAAATTTGTTTTGAAAAAGATTTGAAAAAGAAATTTAAAAAGATTTGATTTTAAAAATTAAAGTTCATTACTTGACTAACAAGAAACAAAAAGATATGATTTTAAAATTTAAAGATTGAACCTTTCTTACTAGGCAAGTAACAAACTTAAAATTTTTGAATCAATCACATTAATTGTTAGCATTAATTTTGAAAATATGAAATAGAAATAAGAAAAAGATTTTGAAAATAAATTTTGAAAATTTCAAAATTATGAAAGAAAAAATGAAATAGATTTGATTTTTGAAAAACATTTGAAAAAGATAGAATTTTTAAATTGAAAATTTGATTTGACTCATAAGAAACAACTAAATTTTAAAAATTTTTGAAAAACTCAACTCAAATTTTCGAATTTTATGAGAAGAAAAAGGGAAAGATATTTTTTTTATTTTTGAATTTTAATGATGAGAGAGAAAAACATCAAAAAGACTCAATGCATGAAAATTTTGGATCAAAACACACAATGCATGCAAGAACACTTTGAATATCAAGATGAACACTAAGAACTTATTTTTGAAAATTTTTAAGAAAAGAAAAACATGCAAGACACCAAACATAAAAATTTTTAATGTTAAGACACTAACAATTTGAAAATGCATATGAAAAACAAGAAAAGACACAATATGAAAATGCAAAGATCAAACAAAGAAGATCATCAAGAACAACTTGAAGATCATGAAGAACATACGATGAATTTTCAAAAATTAAAGAAAATTATAAAAGCATGCAATTGACACCAAACTTAAGAATTGACACTAGACTCAAACAAGAAACACAAAATATTTTTTGGTTTTTATGATTTTATTAATTTTTTTGTTTTTTCGAAAATTATTTTCGGAAAAGCGAAAAAGAAAAATTTTTTTTTGTATTTTTCGGAAATAAGAAATAAAAAGATTAAAAATAATATAAAATTACCTAATCTGAGCAACAAGATGAACCGTCAGTTGTCCAAACTCGAACAATCGCCGGCAACGGCGCCAAAAACTTGGTGCACGAAATCGTGATCGTTCATTCCTTGGTAACGGCGCTAAAGACTTAATACGCACGCTCATAATCTTAGTTCTTTGTCACAACTTCGCACAACTAACCAGCAAGTGCACTGGGTCGTCTAAGTAATAAACCTTACGTGAGTAAGGGTCGATCCCACGGAGATTGTCAGCTTGAAGCAAGCTATGGTCACCTTGTAAATCTCAGTCAGGCAGATTCAAATGGTTATAGAGTTTTAATAATTAAAAGATAAATAAAACATAAAATAAAGATAGAGATACTTATGTAATTCATTGGTGAGAATTTCAGATAAGCATATGGAGATGCTTAGTTCCTTCTGAATCTCTGCTTTCCTACTGCTTTCATCCAATCATTCCTACTCCTTTCCATGGCAAGCTGTATGTTGGGCATCACCGTTGTCAATGGCTACATCCCGTCCTCTCAGTGAAAATGGTCCAAAATGCGCTGTCACCGCACGGCTAATCATCTGTCAGTTCTCGATCATACTGGAATAGGATTCAGTAATCCTTTTACGTCTGTCAGTACGCCCAGCACTCGCGAGTTTGAAGCTCGTCACAGCCATCCCTTCCCAGATCCTACTCGGAATACCGCAGACAAGGTTTAGACTTTCCGGATCTCAAGAATGGCCACCAATACTTCTAGCCTATACCACGAAGACTCTGATCTCACGATCAGGAGGCTAAGAGATATGCATTCAAGCTTGCTTTCATGTAGAACGGAAGTGTTTGTCAGGCACGCGTTCAAAAGTGAGAATGGTGATGAGCGTCACATAATCATCATATTCATCATGTTCTTGTGTGCGAATGAATATCTTAGAGAAGAAATAGGCTTGAGTTGAATAGAAAAACAATAGTATTTTGCATTAATTCATGAGGAACAGCAGAGTTCCACACCTTAATCTATGGTATGTAGAAACTCTACCGTTGAAAATACATAAGAGCAAGGTCCAGGCATGGCCGAATGGCCAGCCCTCTAAACGTGTACAAAATTATCTAAAGATGATCAAAGGTCTTCCAAGATTCCAAGATGTAAAAACAATAGTAAAAAGTTCTATTTATACTAAACTAGTTACTAGGGTTTACAGAGATAAGTAAATGATGTAGAAATCCACTTCCGGACCCACTTGGTGTGTGCTTGGGCTGAGCATTGAAGCTTTCACATTTAGAGGTCTTCCTTGGAGTTAAACGCCAGTTTGTAACCTGTTTCTGGCGTTTAACTCTGCTTTGCAACCTGTTTCTAGCGTTTAACTCCAGAATAGGGCAGAAAGTTGGCATTGAACGCCAGTTTGCGTCGTCTAAACTCGGGCAAAGTATGAACTATTATCTATTGCTGGAAAGCCCTGGATGTCTAATTTCGAATGCAATTGAGAGCGCGCCATTTGGACTCTTATAGCTCCAGAAAATCTACTTTGACTGCAGGGAGGTCAGAATCCAACAACATCTGCAGTCCTTCTTCAGCCTCTGAATCTGATTTTTGCTCAAGTCCCTCAATTTCAGCCAGAAATTACCTGAAATCATAGAAAAAATAATAAAAATATATTAGAAATATTATTTTTATTTAAAAACTAATAAAAATATATTAAAAACTAATTGAATCATACTAAAAACTATGTAAAAATAATGCCAAAAAGCGTATAAATTATCCGCTCATCAGTCGGTCATGGGCCAACCTTCTAAGAGGTCGGCCAACCCGGTCCTTTATAGCTCGAACTGATGTATGAACAATGCCACTGCTTGAGCTTCGATCTTCCTTGTGAGGTCGTGCTTCTTAGCTTCTTTCCCTTTGAGGGAGTCATGCTCAAGCATTTGTTTGGCTTGTTTCTTCATTGCTTTGCAATCCTTGCAGATTGTCTAGAGGTTTAGTACTTCCTAGTCCGACCTCTTTTGAGTGGTAGTGTGGGTTTTCTACCCTTGCCTTCTGGATCACGCCTTACTTTAAGTTTGTGTCGACAACCCTCTGCTTTGGCGAAGTTATCCAAGCAGCTTGATATTCGGGCTTTTAGTGACTTGTCCGATGACTTTTTAGTGTTCTTTATATAGAACCTTTTTTAGTCTCAGATGACTTTCATAGCCCTGTTTTAGATTGTGCCTTCTTTGAGCGGAGTTGTATCCCTTTTAGCTAAGCACATTTGAGCCTTAAGTTGTTTCCCAACCTTTTGGCTTGTTCTCTTTTGAGATCGTACTTATGCCTCTTCTTAGCTGACATCGACCTGTACGACTGGTGCACAAAATTACAATCACACTTTTGCAACTCCGCACAACTAACCAGCAAGTGCACTGGGTCGTCCAAGTAATACCTTACGTGAGTAAGGGTCGATCCCACGGAGATTGTCGGCATGAAGCAAGCTATGGTTATCTTGTAACTCTTAGTCAGGATATCAATAATTCTCAGATTTAATTGTAAAAAGTAAAAGAACATGAAATAAATACTTGTTATGCAGTAATAAAGAACAGGTTGAGGTTTTGGAGATGCTTTGTCTTCTGAATCTCTACTTTCCTACTATCTTCTTCTTCATGCACGCAAGGCTCCTTCCATGGCAAGCTTTATGTTGGGCATCACCGTTGTCAATGGCTACTTCCCGTCCTCTCAGTGAAAACATTCCAAATGCGCTGTCACCGCACGGCTAATCATCTGTCGGTTCTCGATCATGTCGGAATAGGATCTATTGATCCTTTTGCGTCTGTCACTACGCCCAACACTCGCGAGTTTGAAGCTCGTCACAGTCATCCCTTCCCAGATCCTACTCAGAATACCACAGACAAGGTTTAGACGTTCCGGATCTCAAGAATGGCCGCCAAAAATTCTAGCTTATACCACGAAGACTCTGATCTGAATGATGAGGCTAAGAGATATGCATTCAATCTAAGGTAGAACGGAGGTGGTTGTCAGGCACGCATTCATGGGTGAGAATGATGATGAGTGTTACGGATCATCACATTCATCAGGTTGAAGTGCGAATGAATATCTTAGAATAGAAGCAAGCGTGATAGAATGAAAAACAGTAGTAATTGCATTAATTCATGAAGAACAGCAGAGCTCCTCACCCCTAACAATGGGGTTTAGAGACTCATGCGGTAGAAAATACAATAAGAAATGTGTAAAGTGTCATGAGGTACAAGATGAATCACTAAAAGTAGTTTTTATAGTAAACTGGTGACCTAGGGTTACAGAAAATGAGTAAGCTAGGGTGTTTAGTGTAAAAATCCACTTCCGGGCCCCACTTGGTTGTGCTTGGGCTGAGCATTGAAGCTTTCATGTGTAGAGACTTTTTTTGGAGTTAAACGCCAGCTTTTGTGCCAGTTTGGGCATTTAACTCCAGTTTTTATGCCAGTTCCGGCGTTAAACACCAGAATTCTTGAGCTGACTTGGAATGCCTGTTTGGGCTATCAAATCTCGGGAAAAGTATGGACTATTATATATTGCTGGAAAGCCCAGGATGTCTACTTTCCAACTTAATTGAGAGCGTGCCAATTGGGCTTCTGTAGCTCCAGAAAATCCACTTTAAGTGCAGAGAAGTCAGAATCCAACAACATCTGCAGTCCTTTTTCAGCCTCTGAATCAGATTTTTGCTCAGGTCCCTCAATTTCAGCCAGAAAATACCTAAAATCACAGAAAAATACACAAACTCATAGTAAAGTCCAAAAAAGTGAATTTAAAAAAAAATAATAAAAATATAATAAAAAATAATTAAAATATACTAAAAACATACTAAAAACAATGCCAAAAAGCGTATAAATTATCTGCTCATCACAACACCAAACTTAAATTGTTGCTTGTCCCCAAGTAATTGAAAATCAAATAGGATAAAAAGAAGATAATATACAATGAATTCCAAAAACATCTATGATGATCAGTATTAATTAGATGAGCGGGGCTTTTAGCTTTTTGCTTCTGAACAGTTTTGGCATCTCACTTTATTCCTTGAAGTTCAGAATGATTGGCATCTATAGGAACTCAGAATCCAGATAGTGTTATTGATTCTCCTAGTTAAGTATGTTGATTCTTGAACACAGCTACTTTATGAGTCTTGGTTGTGGCCCTAAGCAGTTTGTTTTCCAGTATTACCACTGGATACATAAATGCCACAGACACATAACTGGGTGAACCTTTTCAGATTGTGACTCAGCTTTGCTAGAGTCCCCAATTAGAGGTGTCCAGAGCTCTTAAGCACACTCTTTTTGCTTTTGGACCACGACTTTAACCGCTCAGTCTCAAGTTTTTACTTGATACCTTCACACCACAAGCACATGGTTAGGGACAGCTTGGTTCAGTCGCTTAGGCCAGGATTTTATTTCCTGTAGGCCCTCCTATCCACTGATGCTCAAAGCCTTGGATCCTTTTTTATTTCACCCTTGCCTTTTGGTTTAAAGGGCTATTGGCTTTTTCTGCTTGCTTTTTCTTTTTCTTTCTTTCTTTTTTTTTCGCTTTCTCTCTTTTTTTTTTTGCAAGCTTTTCACTGCTTTTTCTTGCTTCAAGAATCAATTTTATGATTTTTCAGATTATCAAATAACATTTCTCCTTTTCCATCATTCTTTCAAGAGCCAACAATTTTAACATTCATGAATCAACAAATTCAAAAATATGCACTGTTCAAGCATTCATTCAGAAAAACAAAAGTATTGCCACCACATCAAAATAATTAATCTGTTTATAATTCGAAATTCATGCACTTCTTTTTCTTTTTCAATTAAAAACATTTTTCATTTAAGAGAGGTGATGGATTCATTTTCATAGCTTTAAGGCATAGACACTAAGACACTAGTGATCATGTAATAAAGACACAAACATAGATAAACATAAAGCATAAAAATTCGAAAAACAGAAGATAAAGAACAAGGAGATTAAAGAACGGGTCCACCTTAGTGATGGCGGCTAGTTCTTCCTCTTGAAGATCTTATGGAGTGCTTGAGCTCCTCAATGTCTCTTCCTTGCCTTTGTTGCTCCTCTCTCATGACTCTTTGATCTTCTCTAATTTTATGAAGGAGGATGGAATGCTCTTGGTGCTCCACCCTTAGTTGTTCCCTATTGGAACTTAATTCTCCTAGGGAGGTGTTAATTTGCTCCCGATAGTTTTGTAGAGGAAAATGCATCCCTTGAGGCATCTCAGGGATTTCATGATGATGATTTTCCTCATGCTCTTGTTGAGGTCCATGAGTGGGCTCTCTTGTTTGTTCCATCCTTTTCTTAGTAATGGGCTTGTCCTCTTCAATGAGGAGTCTTGGTCACAACTTCATAGAAGTGATCTTGATGGACCTTTGAGATGAATCTCTCCATCTCTCATGACTTGAAGGTGGAAGCAATTGCCTTTCCCTTCCTCTTTCTAGAGGTTACTCCGGCCTTAGGTTCCATAAATGGTTATGGAAAAACAAAAAAAAGCTGAGCTTTTCCACACCAAACTTAAAAGGTTTACTCGTCCTCGAGCAAAAGAATAAAGAAAGGAGGAGAAGAAGAAGAGATGGATGAGATGGAGGTGTGTGAATTATTCGGCCAAGGGGGGTTTTAGGTGGTTATGATGTGGAAAAGGAAGGAGTGATGGAGGTGATTGGTGGAGGTTATTTGGGGAAGAGTATTATGAAAAGGTGTGAAGAAGTGAGAGAGTGAGTTGAAGTTGGTGGGGATCCTGTGGGGTCCACAGATCCTGAGGTGTCAAGGATTTCCCATCCCTGCACCAATTAGGCTTGCAAAACACCCTTTGCTGCCAATCCTGGCGTTAAACGCCAGGTTGCTACCCATTTCTGGTGTTTAACGCCAGCTTCTTGCCCTTTTCTGGCGTTAAACGTCAGAAATGGGCACCAGACTGGGCATTTAACGCCCATTCTGCTGCCTTTACTGGCGTTTAAACGCCAGTAGGCTTCTCCTCCAGGGTGTGCTATTTTTTCATTCTGTTTTTCAGTTTGTTTTTGCTTTTTCAATTGTTTTTGTGACTTCACATGATCATCAACCTACAGAAAACATAAAATAACAATTGAAAATAGAAATTAGCATAGATAAGTAAAATTGGGTTGCCTCCCAACAAGCGCTTCTTTAATGTCAGTAGCTTGACAGTGGGCTCTCATGGAGCCTCACAGATACCCAGAGCATGATGATGGCCTCTTAACACCAAACTTAGAGTTTGGTTGTGGCCTTCCAACACCAAACTTAGAGTTTGAATGTGGGGGTTTTATTTGACTCTGTATTGGGAGAAGCCTTTCATGCTTCTTCTTTTTCCTGTCTGCAAACCATGGTGCTTCCTGAATGGCGAAGAGTTGCTCATCCGGAAATGTTTCAAAGATCTCAGTAGGAGGGAGGGACGCCCCTGCTACTGGTTCTATCCGGGACAGGTGATCAGCTACCTGGTTCTCTGTCCCTTTTCTGTCTCTTATTTCTATATCAAACTCTTGCAGAAGCAACACCCATCTTATGAGCCTGGTTTTTGAATCTTGCTTTGTGAGTAAATATTTAAGAGCAGCATGGTCAGTATACACAATCACTTTTGAACCTACTAAATAGGATCTAAACTTGTCAATGGCATAAACCACTGCAAGTAACTCTTTTTCTGTGGTTGTGTAATTCTTCTGTGCATCATTTAAAATACGACTAGCATAGTAAATGACGTGCAAAAGCTTGTTATGCCTCTGTTCTAACACTGCACCAATGGCATGGTCACTGGCATCACACATTAGTTCGAATGGTAATGTCCAGTCAGGTGCAGAAATGATTGGTGCTGTGACCAGCTTGGCTTTCAGGGTTTCAAACGCCTGCAGACACTCTGTGTCAAACACAAATGGCGTGTTAGCAGCTAGCAGGTTGCTTAGAGGTTTTGCAATTTTTGAAAAATACTTTATGAACCTCCTATAGAATCCTGCATGTCCTAGAAAGCTTCTGATTGCCTTTACATTGGCAGGTGGTGGTAATTTTCCAATTACTTCCACTTTAGCTTGATCCACCTCTATTCCCTTGTTTGAAATTTTGTGCCCAAGGACAATTCCTTCAGTCACCATGAAGTGACATTTTTCCCAGTTTAAAACTAGGTTGGTCTCTTGGCATCTTTTCAGAACAAGTGCTAAATAGTCAAGACAGGAGCTGAATGAGTCTCCAAATACTGAAAAGTCATCCATGAAGACTTCCAGAAATTTTTCCACCATATCAGAGAAAATAGAGAGCATGCATCTCTGAAAGGTCGCAGGTGCATTGCACAGACCAAAAAGGCATCCTTCTATAGGCAAATACTCTAGAAGGACATGTGAATGCTGTTTTCTCTTAGTCCTGAGGATCCACTACAATTTGGTTGTAACCTAAATAGCCATCCAAAAAGCAGTAATATTCATGACCTGCTAGTCTCTCTAGCATCTGGTCTATGAATGGTAAGGGAAAGTGATCCTTTTGAGTGGCTGTATTGAGCCTTCTGTAGTCAATACACATACGCCACCCTGTAACTCTTCTTGTAGGAACCAGTTCATTCTTTTCATTATGAACCACTGTCATGCCTCCCTTCTTGGGGACAACGTGGACAGGGCTCACCCAGGGGCTATCAAAAATAGGATAAATAATCCCAGCCTCTAGTAACTTAGTGACCTCTTTCTGCACTACTTCCTTCATGGCTGGATTTAGCCGCCTCTGTGGTTGAACCACTGGCTTAGCATCATCCTCCAATAGGATCTTGTGCATGCATCTTACTGGGCTAATGCTCTTAAGGTCACTTATGGACCACCCAAGAGCTGTCTTGTGTGTCCTTAGCACTTGAATTAGTGCTTTCTCTTCCTGTGGATTTAAAGCAGAGCTTATGATCACTGGAAAGTGTCACCCTCTCCCAGAAATGCATATTTCAGGGATGGTGGTTATTGTTTGAGCTCGGATTTAGGAGGTTTCTCCTCTTCCTGAGAGATTTTCAGAGGTTCTTTTATTTCCTCTGATTCCTCCAGATCAGGTTGAACATCTTTAAAGATGTCCTCTTGCTCTGATTCAAGACTTTCAGTCATATTGGCCTCTTCTACCAGGGAGTCAATAATATCAACGCTCATGCAGTCATTTGACGTGTCTGGATGCTGCATAGCTTTGACAACATTTAACTTGAACTCATCCTCATTGACTCTCAGGGTCACTTCCCGTTTTTGGTCATCAATGAGAGTTCGTCCAGTTGCTAGGAAAGGTCTTCCTAGAATCAGAGTTGCACTCTTGTGCTCTGATGAGCGGATAATTTATACGCTTTTTGACATTGTTTTTAGTATGTTTTTAGTAGGATCTAGTTACTTTTAGGGATGTTTTTAATAGATTTTGTGTTAAATTCACATTTCTGGACTTTACTATGAGTTTGTGTGTTTTTCTGTGATTTCAGGTATTTTCTGGCTGAAATTGAGGGACTTGAGCAGAAATCAGATTCAGAGGTTGAAAAAGGACTGCTGATGTTGTTGGATTCTGACCTCCCTGCACTCAAAGTGGATTTTCTGGAGCTACAGAACTCGAAATGGCACGCTTCCAATTGCGTTGAAAAGTAGACATCCAGGGCTTTCCAGCAATATATAATAGTCCATACTTTGGCCAAGAATAGATGACTTAAACTGGCGTTCAACACCAGCTTTCTACCCAAATCTGGCGTCCAGCGCCAGAAAAGGAGCCAAAACCAGAGTTGAACGCCCAAACTGGCACTAAAGCTGGCGTTCAACTCCAAGGAGGACCTCTACACGTGTAACACTCAAAGCCCAGCCCAAGCACACACCAAGTGGGCCCCGGAAGTGGATTTATGCATCAATTACTTACTCATGTAAACCCTAGTAGCTAGTTTATTATAAATAGGACCTTTTACTATTGTATTGGGCATCCGGGATTGTATTTTGATCCTGTGATCACGTTTTGGGGGCTGGCCATCTCGGCCATGCCTGGACCTTCACTTATGTATTTTCATACGGTAGAGTTTCTACACTCCATAGATTAAGGTGTGGAGCTCTGCTGTTCCTCAAAGATTAATGCAAAGTACTACTGTTTTCTATTCAATTCTTCTTATTTCGCTTCTAAGATATCCATTCGCACCCAAGAACGTGATGAAGGTGATGATTATGTGTGACGCTCATCACCATTCTCCCCTATGAACGCGTGCCTGACAAACACTTCTGTTCTACATGAATTAAGCTAGAATGAGTATCTCTTAGATCTCCTAACCAGAATCTTCGTGGCGTAAGCTAGAATGATGGCGGCATTCAAGAGAATCCGGAAGGTCTAAACCTTGTCTGTGGTATTCTGAGTAGGATTCAATGATTGAATGACTGTGACGAGCTTCAAACTCGCGATTGTTAGGCGTTAGTGACAGACGCAAAAGGAGGGTGAATCCTATTCCAGCATGATCGGGAACCGACAGATGAATAGCCGTGCCGTGACAGGGTGCGTGAGCATATTATTCACTGAGAGGAGGGGATGTAGCCACTGACAACGGTGATGCCCTTGCATACAGCCAGCCATGGAAAGGAGTAAGACAGATTGGATGAAGATAGCAGGAAAGCAGAGGTTCAGAGGAACGAAAAGCATCTCCATTTGCTTATCTGAAATTCCTACCAATGATTTACATAAGTATCTCTATCCCTATTTTATTATATAATATTCGAAAACACCATTATCACTTTACATCTGCCTGACTGAGATTTACAAGGTGACCATAGCTTGCTTCATACCAACAATCTCCGTGGGATTCGACCCTTACTCACGTAAGGTATTACTTGGACGACCCAGTGCACTTGCTGGTTAGTTGTATCGAAGTTGTGACAATTATGAATTAAGATCAGAGCACCAAGCTCTGGAGCCATTACCAGGATTTGTTCGAGCCTGGAGATCACAATTTCGTGCACCAAGTTTTTGGCGCCGTTGCCGGGGATTGTTTGAGTTTGGACAACTGACGGTTCATCTTGTTGCTCAGATTAGGTAATTTTCTTTTTGTTTTGTTTTCAAAAAATTTTTCAAAAATCTTTCAAAAATTCTTCTTTGTTTTCGAAAATAAAAAAAGAAAAAAAAATGTTTTCAAAAATAAATTATTCTATGGCTTCAAAATTTTTAAGAATGAATTCTAGTGTTTCATGAAATATGTTGAATCATATCTGGCTGTAAAGCCATACCCAAACTACTTTGGGATTGGTATTCAACTAATCACTCCAGCCCATGTAATTATATGTTAAAGCTTGGCTGGCTGTTAAGCCATGCCAGACCCTTTGATTGGAGCTTTAAGACTAACATGGCAAGATTCCTGGAATTCATATTAAAAATTTTGGAATCCTTATTTTTCCTTTTTCTAAATAATTTTTCGAAAAATATAAAATAAAAATCCAAAAAAAAAAAAATTAGAAAATCATAAAATTCAAAAATATTTTTGTGTTTCTTGTTTGAGTCTTGAGTCATGTTATAAGTTTGGTGTCACTTGCATATGCATCTTGCATTTTTTTCGAAAATATCATGCATTCATAGTGTTCTTCATGATCTTCAAGTTGTTCTTGGTGAGTCTTCTTGTTTGATCTTAATGATTTTTTGTTTTGTGTCTTTTCATGTTTATCATATGCATTCTTGAATTCTTAGTGTCTAAGCATTAAAGAATTCTAAGTTTGGTGTCTTGCATGTTTTCTTTGCATTAAAAATTTTTCAAAAATATGTCTATGATGTTAATCTTGACATTCATAATGTTCTTGGTGTTCATCTTGACATTCATAGCATTCTTGCATGCATCACATGTTTTGATCTAAAAATTTCATGCACTGCATCATTTTAGTGTTTTTGTCTCTCATCATAAAAATTCAAAAAAAAAAAAATAATAATAAAAAATAATAAAAAAAATAAAAAATATCTTTCCCTTTTTCTCTCATCAAATTTGAAAATTGAGTTGACTTTTTCAAAAATTTTTAAAAATCAAATTGTTTCTCATGAGTCAAATCAAATTTTCAATTTGAAAATCTTATTTTTTTCAAAATCTTTTTCAAAATTCTTAGTTATTTTCGAAAATTCAAAAAATATTTTTCAAAAATCTTTTTCTTATTTTTATACCAAATTTTCGAAAATAACATAATCAATTAATGTTTTAATCCAAAAATTTGAAGTTTGTTACTTTCTTGTTAAGAAAGATTCAAACTTGAAGTTCTAGAATCATATCTTGTGATTTCTTATGAATCAAGTCATTAATTGATATTTTAAAAATCAAATCTTTTTCAAAACTAACTTCAATCATATCTTTTCAAAAATATCTTCTTATCTTATCTTTTTCAAAAATATCTTTTCAAAATATCTTTTCTAACTTCCTAACTTATCTTTTCAAAATTTGTTTCAACTAACTAACTAACTTTTTGTTTGTTTCTTAACTTTTTCAAAACCACCTAACTAACTCTCTCTCTCTCATTTTTCGAAAATATCTTCCCCCTTTTTCAAAATTTCTTTTTAATTAACTATTATTTTAAATTTTAAATTTTAATTTTTGAAAAAAAAAGAGAAAAATAAAATACTAACAATTTTCAAAAACCAATTTTCAAAAATCACTAACTCCTTTTCAAAAATAATTTTCGAAAATTCCCTCCTTCTCTCTCATCCTATTCTATTTATTCATTCATTAACTAACATCTCTTCCTCACATCATCACCAAATTCGAACCCCCTCTTCTATCTGTGTTCGAATTTCTTCTTCTTTTCTTCTACTAACAATAAGGATCCTCTTTACTGTGACATAGAGGATTCCTCTTCTTTTCTTTTTCTCTCCTCTTTCTTATGAGCAGGGACAGAGAAAAAGGCATTCTTGTGGAAGCAGATCCAGAACTTGAAAGGACTCTGAAGAGAAAATTAAGAGAAGCTAAAATACAACAATCCAGAGATAACCTTTCAGAAATTTTCTAACAGGCAGAGGAGATGGCAGCCGAAAATAATAATAATGTAAGGAAGATGCTTGGTGACTTCACTGCACCTAATTCCAATTTACATGGAAGAAGCATCTCCATTCCTGCCATTGGAGCAAACAACTTTGAGCTGAAACCTCAATTAGTTTCTCTAATGCAGCAGAACTGTAAGTTTCATGGACTTCCATCTGAAGATCCTTTTCAGTTCTTAACTGAATTCTTGCAGATATGTGATACTGTTAAGACTAATGGAGTAGATCCTGAAGTCTACAGGCTCATGCTTTTCCCTTTTGCTGTAAGAGACAGAGCTAGATTATGGTTGGATTCTCAACCCAAAGACAGCCTGAACTCTTGGGATAAGCTGGTCACGGCTTTCTTAGCCAAGTACTTTCCTCCTCAAAAGCTGAGCAAGCTTAGAGCTGATGTTCAAACCTTCAGGCAGAAAGAAGGTGAATCCCTCTATGAAGCTTGGGAAAGATACAAACAGTTGACCAAAAAGTGTCCTTCTGACATGCTTTCAGAATGGACCATCCTGGATATATTCTATGATGGTCTGTCTGAGTTATCTAAGATGTCATTGGATACCTCTGCAGGTGGATCCATTCACTTAAAGAAAACGCCTGCAGAAGCTCAAGAACTCATTGACATGGTTGCTAATAACCAGTTCATGTACACTTCTGAAAGGAATCCTGTGAGTAATGGGACGCCTATGAAGAAGGGAGTTCTTGAGGTTGATACTCTGAATGCCATATTGGCTCAGAATAAAATATTGACTCAGCAAGTCAATATGATCTCTCAGAGTCTGCATGGAATGCAAGCTGCATCCAACAGTACTCAAGAGGCTTCTCCTGAAGAAGAAGCTTATGATCCTGAGAACCCTGCAATAGCAGAGGTAAATTACTTAGGTGAACCTTATGGAAACACCTATAACTCAACATGGAGAAATCATCCAAATTTCTCATGGAAGGATCAAAAGCCCCAACAAGGCTTTAATAATGGTGGAAGAAACAGGTTTAGCAATAGCAAGCCTTTTCCATCATCAACTCAGCAACAGACAGAGAACTCTGAACAAAATGCTTCTAAATTAGCAAATCTAGTCTCTGATCTATCTAAGGCCACTGTAAGTTTCATGAATGAAACAAGGTCTTCCATTAGAAATCTGGAAGCACAAGTGGGCCAGCTGAGTAAAAGGATCACTGAAATCCCTCCTAGTACTCTCCCAAGCAATACAGAAGAGAACCCAAAAGGAGAGTGCAAGGCCATTGACATAAGCGCCATGGCCGAACCTCTGAGGAGAGGAGAGGACGTGAATCCCAAGGAGGAAGACCTCCAGGGACGTCCAGTGATCAATAAGGAGCTTCCCTCTGGGGAACCAAAGGACTCTGAGGCTCATCTAGAGACCATAGAGATTCCATTGAACCTCCTTATACCCTTCATGAGCTCTGATGAGTATTCCTCTTCTGAAGAGAAGGAGGATGTTACTGAAGAGCAAACTGCCAAGTTTCTTGGTGCAATCATGAAGCTGAATGCCAAATTATTTGGCATTGATACTTGGGAAGTTGAACCTCCCTTGTTCATCAATGAACTAAGTGATCTGGATCAACTGACATTGCCTCAGAAGAGACAGGATCCTGGAAAGTTCATAATACCCTGCACCATAGGCACCATGATCTTTAAAGCTCTGTGTGACCTTGGTTCAGGAATAAACCTCATGCCCCTCTCTGTAATAGAGAAACTGGGAATCTATGGGGTGCAAGCTGCTAAAATCTCATTAGAGATGGCAGACAGCTCAAGAAAACAGGCTTATGGACAAGTAGAGGACGTGTTAGTAAAGGTTGAAGGCCTTTACATCCCTGCTGATTTCATAGTCCTGGATACTGGAAAGGAAGAGGATGAATCCATCATCCTAGGAAGACCTTTCCTGGCCACTGCAAGAGCTGTGATTGATGTTGACAGAGGTGAAATAGTCCTTCAATGGAATGAGGACTCCCTTGTGTTTAAAACTCAAGGATCTCCCTCTGCAACCATGAAGAGGAAGCATGAAAAGCTTCTCTCAAAGCAGAGTCAACCAGAGCCCCCACAGTCAAACTCTAAGTTTGGTGTTGGGAGGCCACAACCAAACTCTAAGTTTGGTGTTGAACTCCCATATCTAAACTCTAAGTTTGGTGTTGGAGAGTCTCAACAAAGCTCTGCACATCTGTGAGGCTCCATGAGAGCCCACTGTCAAGCTATTGACATTAAAGAAGCGCTTGTTGGGAGGCAACCCAATGTTTATCTAATTCTTATTTTTATTGTTTTTCATGTTTTCTTAGGTTCATGATCATGTGGAGTCACAAAATAAATATAAAAATTGAAAACAGAATCAAAAACAGCAGAAGAAAAATCACACCCTGGAGGAGCATCTGTCTGGCGTTCAAACGCCAGAACAGAGCATAGTTCTGGCGCTGAACACCCAGAATGGGAGCATCCTTGCGCTGAACGCCCAGAACAAGCATGGTTCTGGCGTTCAACGCCAGAAATGGCAGCAAAGGGGCGTTGAACGCCCAAAATGGGCACCAACCTGGCGCTGAACGCCCAGAGTTGTGTGCAAGGGCATTTTGCATGCCTAAATTGGTGCAGGGATGTAAATGCCTTGACACCTTAAGATCTGTGGACCCCACAGGATCCCCACCTACCTTCACTCACTCTCTTCTCTCTTCTCAATCATCCTCTATTCCCAATAAACACTCATCCCTTCTGTCTTCCATTTACCACTCACACCCATACACCTACTTACCTTCAAAAATTCAACATCTCTTCCCCACCCAATCCCACCCATATGGCCGAATACACACAGCCATCCATCTCCTCCATATCCTCTTCTTCTTCTATTCTTTCTTCTTTTGCTCGAGGGCGAGCAACATTCTAAGTTTGGTGTGGTAAAAGCATAGCTTTTTTGTTTTTTCCATAACCATTGATGGCACCTAAGGCCAGAGAAACCTCTAGAAAGAGGAAAGGGAAGACAAAAGCTTCCATCAAGGGTCTATAGCTCAGTGGTAGAACATTTGACTGCAAATCAAGAGATCCCTGAGATACCTCAGGGGATACATTTTCTTCCACACAATTATTGGAAGCAACTAAGGGTGGAACATCAAGAGCACTCCATCATCCTTCATGAAATCAGAGAAGATCTAAAAGCAATGAAGGAGGAGCAACGAAGACAAGGAAGAGACATAGAAGAGCTCAAGGACATCATTGGTTCCTCAAGAAGGAAACGCCACCATTACTAAGGTGGATTCATTCCTTGTTCTTATTTCTTCTGTTTTTCGTTTTCTATGTTATGTGCTTATCTGTGTTTGTGTCTTCATTACATGATCATTAGTAGTTAGTAACTATGTCTTAAAGTTATAAATGTCCTATGAATCCATCACCTCTCTTAAATGAAAAATGTTTTAATTCAAAAGAACAAGAAGTACATGAGTTTCGAATTTATCCTTGAACTTAGTTTAATTATATTGATGTGGTGACAATGCTTCTTGTTTTCTGAATGTATGCTTGAACAGTGCATATGTCTTTTGAAGTTGTTGTTTAAGAATGTTAAATATGTTGGCTCTTGAAAGAATGATGACTAGGAGACATGTTATTTGATAATCTGAAAAATCATAAAAATGATTCTTGAAGCAAGAAAAAGCAGCAAAGAACAAAGCTTGCAAAAAAAAAAAATAGGCGAAAAAATAGAAAGAAAAAGAAAAAGCAAGCAGAAAAAGCCAAAGCTCTTAAAACCAAGAGGCAAGAGCAAAAAGCCAATAACCCTTAAAACCAAAAGGCAAGGGAAATAAAAAGGATCCCAAGGCTTTGAGCATCAGTGGATAGGAGGGCCTAAAGGAATAAAATCCTGGTCTAAGCGGCTAAACCAAGCTGTCCCTAACCATGTGCTTGTGGCGTGTAGGTGTCAAGTGAAAACTTGAGACTGAGCGGTTAAAGTCAAGGTCCAAAGCAAAAAAAAAAAAGAGTGTGCTTAAGAACCCTGGACACCTCTAATTGGGGACTTTAGCAAAGCTGAGTCACAATCTGAAAAGGTTCACCCAATTATGCGTCTGTGGCATTTATGTATCCGGTGGTAATACTGGAAAACAAAATACTTAGGGCCACGGCCAAGACTCATAAAGAAGCTGTGTTCAAGAATCATCATACTGAACTAAGAGAGTCAATAACACTATTCGAAATCTGAAGTTCCTATAGATGCCAATCATTCTGAACCTCAATGGATAAAGTGAGATGCCAAAACTATTCAAGAGGCAAAAAGCTATAAGTCCCGCTCATATGATTGAAGCTCTGTTTCATTGATAGTTTGGAATTTATAGTATATTCTATTCTTTTTATCCTATGTTGATTTTCAGTTGCTTGGGGACAAGCAACAATTTAAGTTTGGTGTTGTGATGAGCGGATAATTTATACGCTTTTTGACATTGTTTTTAGTATGTTTTTAGTAGGATCTAGTTACTTTTAGGGATGTTTTTAATAGATTTTGTGTTAAATTCACATTTCTGGACTTTACTATGAGTTTGTGTGTTTTTCTGTGATTTCAGGTATTTTCTGGCTGAAATTGAGGGACTTGAGCAGAAATCAGATTCAGAGGTTGAAAAAGGACTGCTGATGCTGTTGGATTCTGACCTCCCTGCACTCAAAGTGGATTTTCTGGAGCTACAGAACTCGAAATGGCACGCTTCCAATTGCGTTGGAAAGTAGACATCCAGGGCTTTCCAGCAATATATAATAGTCCATACTTTAGCCAAGAATAGACGACGTAAACTGGCGTTCAACGCCAGCTTTCTACCCAAATCTGGCGTCCAGCGCCAGAAAAGGAGCCAAAACCAGAGTTGAACGCCCAAACTGGCACTAAAGCTGGCGTTCAACTCCAAGGAGGACCTCTACACGTGTAACACTCAAAGCCCAGCCCAAGCACACACCAAGTGGGCCCCGGAAGTGGATTTATGCATCAATTACTTACTCATGTAAACCCTAGTAGCTAGTTTATTATAAATAGGACCTTTTACTATTGTATTGGGCATCCGGGATTGTATTTTGATCCTGTGATCACGTTTTGGGGGCTGGCCATCTCGGCCATGCCTGGACCTTCACTTATGTATTTTCATACGGTAGAGTTTCTACACTCCATAGATTAAGGTGTGGAGCTCTGCTGTTCCTCAAAGATTAATGCAAAGTACTACTGTTTTCTATTCAATTCTTCTTATTTCGCTTCTAAGATATCCATTCGCACCCAAGAACGTGATGAAGGTGATGATTATGTGTGACGCTCATCACCATTCTCCCCTATGAACGCGTGCCTGACAAACACTTCTGTTCTACATGAATTAAGCTAGAATGAGTATCTCTTAGATCTCCTAACCAGAATCTTCATGGCGTAAGCTAGAATGATGGCGGCATTCAAGAGAATCCGGAAGGTCTAAACCTTGTCTGTGGTATTCTGAGTAGGATTCAATGATTGAATGACTGTGACGAGCTTCAAACTCGCGATTGTTGGGCGTTAGTGACAGACGCAAAAGGAGGGTGAATCCTATTCCAGCATGATCGGGAACCGACAGATGAATAGCCGTGCCGTGACAGGGTGCATGAGCATATTATTCACTGAGAGGAGGGGATGTAGCCACTGACAATGGTGATGCCCTTGCATACAGCCAGCCATGGAAAGGAGTAGGACAGATTGGATGAAGATAGCAGGAAAGCAAAGGTTCAGAGGAACGAAAAGCATCTCCATTTGCTTATCTGAAATTCCTACCAATGATTTACATAAGTATCTCTATCCCTATTTTATTATATAATATTCGAAAACACCATTATCACTTTACATCTGCCTGACTGAGATTTACAAGGTGACCATAGCTTGCTTCATACCAACAATCTCCGTGGGATTCGACCCTTACTCACGTAAGGTATTACTTGGACGACCCAGTGCACTTGCTGGTTAGTTGTATCGAAGTTGTGACAATTATGAATTAGGATCAGAGCACCAAGCTCTGGAGCCATTACCAGGATTTGTTCGAGCCTGGAGATCACAATTTCGTGCACCATGCTCCTCCATTTCCATCACTACAAAGTCAGTGAGAAAGGCAAACGGCCTAACCTTGACAATCATGTCCTCAATTATGCCTGATGGGTATTTAATGGAGCCATTAGCAAGTTGAAGACATATCCGGGTTGGTTTGACCTCTTCAGTCAAGCCAAGCTTTCTGATGGTGGATGCAGGTATTAGATTCATACTTGCTCCAAGGTCACATAGAGCTGTCTTAGTACAAGCACCTTCTATTGTGCATGGTATCATAAAGCTCCCTGGATCTTGAAGCTTCTCTGGTAAGCTTTTTAGAATGACTGCACTGCATTCTTCAGTGAGAAACACTCTTTCAGTTTCTCTCCAATCCTTCTTATGACTTAAGATCTCTTTCTTTAACTTAGCATAAAAGGATATTTGCTCAAGTGCCTCTGCAAACAGGAACATTATTTCAAGAGTCCTGAGATAGTCTGCAAAGCGGGCAAATTGTTTATCCTGTTCTGCTTGGCAGAGCTTCTGAGGATATGGCATCTTGGCTTTATATTCTTCAACCTTAGTTGCTGCAGGTTTATTCCCTACAGAAGTGGTTGGAAAATCCTTCTTAGAGGGGTTACTATTAGCACTTGCAGGTGTCTGATTCCTCATTGGCGTTTGAACGCCAGGATTGGGTGCTTGATGGGCGTTTAATGCCAGCTTCCCACCCTTTTCTGGCGTTTGAACGCCAGAGTTATTCCTCTCTGGGCTCTTGATGTCCTCAGAGGGATCTTGGGTAGTGGGTTGGTCATCCCCTGTCATTTGTTCCTTTCTTGACTTTTTGCTATTTTGAGCTGAGTTATTCAATGTCTTCCCGCTCCTTAGTTGGACAGCTTGGCATTCTTCTGTTATCTGTTTAGATAGCTGCTGTCTTGTCTGATTCAATTGTGCTTCTATATTCTTGTTAGCATTTTTAGTGTCTTGGAGCATCTCTTTGAATTCTGCTAATTGTTTTGTTATAAGGAGTAATTGCTGATTAAGTTCAACATTCTGTTCTTGAGGATTAGGATCAGTAGTTACTGCCATAGCCTCTTCTTTTATGGAGGACTCACTGTTTGAGTACAGATGTTGATTTCTAGCAACTGTATCTATGAGTTCTTAAGCCTCTTCAATTGTTTTTCTCATGTGTATAGATCCACCAGCTGAGTGGTCTAGAGACATTTGAGCTTTTTCTGTAAGTCCATAGTAGAAGATGTCTAACTGTACCCACTCTGAAAACATTTCAGAGGGGCATTTTCTTAGCATCCCTCTGTACCTCTCCCAGGCATTATAAAGAGATTCATGATCCTCTTGTTTAAAGCCTTGGATGTCCAGCCTTAGCTGTGTCATCCTTTTTGGAGGGTAAAAGTGATTCAGGAATTTGTCTGTTAATTGTCTCCATGTTTTTATGCTTGCTGTGGGTTGGTTATTTTACCACCTCTTAGCTTGATCTTTTACAGCAAATGGAAACAATAATTATAATCTGTAGACATCCTGATCCACTTCTTTATCACGTACTGTGTCAGTAATTTGTAAGAATTATGCCAAAAACTCAGTAGGTTCTTCCTGTGGAAGACCGGAATACTGGCAATTTTGCTGCACCATGATAATGAGCTGAGGATTTAGCTCAAAACTGCTTGCTTTGATGGGAGGTATACAGATGCTACTCCCATATGCAGCTGTAATGGGGTTAGCATATGACCCCAGAGTCCTTCTGGACTGTTCATTTCCACTTATGTCCATGATGGAGAAAAGGGAATTGATATGAATTGCAAATAAATTATATTTTTATTTTTTTATTTATTTAATTAAAAGTGACCAAAAATAATAAAATAAAATAAAAGAAAAATAAAATAAAATTTTGAAAACTAAAAGAAAATAAAATCAAAGCAAATTGAAAACTAAATTGATTAATTAATTAAAAAGATTTTGAAATAAGCAATTAAAAAGATATGATTGAAAATTATTTTGAAGAAGATATGATTTAGAAGATATGATTGTAAATTAAAAAAAAAAGATATGATTGAGAATTATTTTGAAAAAGATATGATTGAGAAGATATGATTGCAAATTAAAAAAAAAAGATATGATTGAAAAGATATGATTGAAGAAATTAGAAAGATTTGACTTTTGAAAAAGTTTTGAAAAGATCAATTTTTGAAATTAGAATATTGACTTGACTAAAAAAAAAGTATGATTTTGAAAATCTTTGACTAAATTAATGCAAAATTTCGAAATTTATCAGTAAAATAAGGAAGGGATATTTTTTTGATTTTTGAATTTTAATGCGGAAAGAGAAAAACAACAAAATGACAGTAAACTTAGAAATTTTAGATCAAAACACAGAGAACAAACAAGCAAACTTTGAATGTCAAGATGAACACCAAGAACACTTTGAAGATCAAGATGAACACCAAGAACAAATTTTTGAAAAATTTTTAAGTAAATAAAAGCACAAGGGACACCAAACTTAAAATTTTTAGAAAATCAAACACAACTTTTCGAAAATTTAAAGGAAAACACAAAGAAGACACCAAACTTAGAATTTTTAAAGATCAAGAAAGAACTAAGGACATGCAATTGACACCAAACTTAAAATATAAAACTAAACTCAAATAAAAGACTCTAAACCAACAAAAAAAATATTCCTAATCGAAGCAACAAGAATAACCGTCAGTTGTCCAAACTCGAACAATCCCCGGCAACGGCGCCAAAAACTTGGTGCACGAAATTACAATCACACTTTTGCAACTCCGCACAACTAACCAGCAAGTGCACTGGGTCATCCAAGTAATACCTTACGTGAGTAAGGGTCGATCCCACGGAGATTGTCGGCTTGAAGCAAGCTATGGTTATCTTGTAAATCTTAGTCAGGATATCAATAATTCTCAGATTTAATTGTAAAAAGTAAAAGAACATGAAATAAATACTTGTTATGCAGTAATGAAGAACAGGTTGAGGTTTTGGAGATGCTTTGTCTTCTGAATCTCTGCTTTCCTACTATCTACTTCTTTATGCACGCAAGGCTCCTTCCATGGCAAGCTTTATGTTGGGCATCACTGATAAACCACCATTTTATGGTTTATATTGTGTTTAATTGTGTGGTTTTATCATGATCCTTACCCACTTATTCATTGAATTAGCATGAAATTATAATTCCTTCCTGAATTTATAACATGTTCGAAAACTGCTTCCTAGAGACTTTAATTATGTATTTTTAACTCCCCTTTATTCCATTCGATGCCGTAATCTGTGTGTTGAGTGTTTCAGACTTCATAGGGCATGAATGAGTTGGAGATTGGAAAGGAAGCTAGCAAAAATGGAAGGAACACAAGAATTTGAGGAGATAACCAGCGAGAAGTGACGTGGTCGCATGGCTCACGCGACCGCGCGAAGGAGAGTGAATCGCAGTGACGTGGCCGCATGGCTCACGCGGCCGCGCGGATTGGAAAAGCTCAGGCGACGCGGTAGCATGGACGACGCGAACGCGTGGCAAGGAAAAGCGCGAATGACGCGTCCGCATGGATGACGCGATCGCGTGACATGTGCGATCTGCTTAATCTGCAGACTTCGCTGGGGGCAATTTTGGACCTTATTTCAACCCAGTTTTCGGCCCGGAACAGCAGACTAGAGCCAAAGAATATGCAGAAACAAAACACAACATTCATTCTAGACAGTTTTAGATCTAGTTTTTCCTCCTCTAGGTTTTTCTCTCTAGGTTTCAGAATTTTAATTTTGAATTCATCTTAGCATTGGAACATTGAGAAGAGTTATTCCCTCATCAAGACTTCGTCATTCTAGTTCGTTCTCTTAACTTGGTTTTATTCTTCCATGTTCTTTGCTTTGTTCAATTTTGTCATTTGAATACTTTCATGATTATTTGATACAAGGATTATTTCTTCCATTTTAATTTATTTTTCTATTCCAATAATCATGTCTTCTTTTAATTCCCTTTCATGTGTTATGGATTTATTATTTACAATGAGTGAGTAGTTCCCTCACTTGATGGGGAGTTGATTGAAAGGAACTCTTGAGTTGGAAGGATTGAAAGAAAAAATTGTAATTGGGTTAACTATTGGATTGTTATCTAATTACTAACACCAATCCCTTTGAACTAAGTGGGTTGCAACTCGTGAACAAATCTAGCATTCCAACTTGTTTGATTTTCCTTTACCTAGTAAAGGATAACTAAACGGAACAACCATTAATTATAAATTAATCTTGAAATCATCCCATCAATAATAGAGATTCCAACTAATCAACTCCCAGTCAAGGCTTTTATCCATATTAATTAAATTTCCTCTTTTTAATTTTCCCTCTACTTAACTCAACTTCTTGGAACATCTGATTAATAAAATAGCACACTTTTCTGCAACTCGTTGGGAGACGACCTGGGACTCTAACTCCCAGTAATTTTTAATTTAAACTTTCTGTGACATATTTCTAAATTGATAGGCAGATTTTTGGTGAGTTAAGAACTATACTTGCAACGTAACTATTTTAATAATTTTTAATTCACCGACTTCTGCCCCTCATCAATTTTTTGGCGCCGTTGCCGGGGAGTTGGAATAGAGTGCTAAAGTTATTAATTAGAATTTATTTATTTGCATTTTATTTTATTTTGCTACTATGAGCTGCATGTTTCTTCCGTCAAATGACGCGTTCACTTCCTGATCCGCACTTGCTAATATTCGATCCCGAAATTGAAAGGACTATTTCACGAATAAGGCGAGAACAACATCGGTTAGTCGGCTCTGAGGGCGGATCTGAGAGTGAACTTGAGGAAGAAACCAGCCCCCGTTCTACTGATTCGGTTGTTTTACGTGCAGAAGACATGGCAGCTAGGAGAGTTACCATCCAGGAGGAAGGAGCCCCTGATTTTACAATGCAACCGTTTCAAGCGCATCATCCAGCGGTAGCTACAGATTTTAAAATAAAGACCGTACTGCTAAATTTGATGCCCAAGTTTCATGGCCTACCTGCTCAAGAGCCTATCAAGCACTTGAGAGATTTCCAGGCAGCCTGTTCTACTGTCAGGCATGATGGTACTGATGAAACTTCAATTTTGTTGAAAGCTTTCTCGTTTTCTCTTGAGGGAAAAACAAGAGAGTGGTACTACACTCAACCTCTAGCAAATGTATCCAACTGGGATACACTCAGAAAGGAGTTTTTGGAGAAATTCTTTCCATCTGAAGTTACTGATAAACTGAGGAAGGATATTTCTAAAATTGTTCAGGATGACAATGAGACTCTCTTTGAATACTAGGAGCGCTTCAATAATCTTCTGGAAGCATGCCCCCACCACAGGATTGACAAGATAGTGTTACTTAGCTATATCACACAGGGCATGAGGCCCCAAGATAAGGCCACATTGGAAAGTGCTAGCAATGGGTCTATGAAGAAGTACAAGACCACTGATGAGGCTTGGCAATTGATCAGTGATTTAGCTGAATCTACTAGGAACCACAGACAAAGGCAAGGCCGTTCAAAAGCCGTTGCAAAAGTAT
Source organism: Arachis hypogaea (assembly GCF_003086295.3). Taxonomy (NCBI): domain Eukaryota; kingdom Viridiplantae; phylum Streptophyta; class Magnoliopsida; order Fabales; family Fabaceae; genus Arachis; species Arachis hypogaea. The sequence continues at coordinate 98,479,037 of NC_092046.1, read as the reverse complement.
CCTCTAACAGAGAGACTGCTGCTCTAACTCAAAGTATATGTGAGATGACCAACTTGCTGAAGCAGATGCAATTGAATCAACAACAAGCTCAGCAAGCTCAACCTCTTTCGCCACAGCAAAACCAACAATTAGTCCCGCAAAGAATTTGCGGAATCTGTGCTGATTATAGCCATTACACTGATGAATGCCCACAGCTCCAACAAGAAGACAACATGGTGGCATCCACTCATAACTTCTATGACCGCCCCAACCAATGGTACAATCAAAGTGGAAATAATAACCATGGATGGCAGGACAATTCTAACCAGAATTGGAGGGACAACAATAACAGAGGAGGCAGAGATAATCAGGGAAATCAAAGATTGAATAATAACAACAACAGGCAGCATAATTAACCTTACAGAGCACCTCACCTGAGGTAAAACCAAGGACCACAGAACAATCAACAGCAGACATCTCAATTTACTCATTCTTCTTTATCTCCTAATGAAGAGCTACTACAATCTTTTGAGCGAAGACAACAGACCATGGAAAACAACATGAATAGTATTAACGCCAGTCTGAATGGTCTCACCTCTACTTTACAAGCTCTTATGTCACAGATTGGATCCACGCAAAATTCCAGTAACCAACCTTCAAGCTCCACTGGAATCTCCTCTCAACCATTACCCAATCCAAAGGGAGGCATTAATTCCATCACCCTAAGGTCTGGAACCACACTGCAGGAGAAGAATCGGGAGGAATCACGCCCACCAAAACACACCTCAACTGAAGAGATAGTAGAAATAGAAGATGTTGAAGAGGAAGAGGACATACAGGATATAGATGAAGAAGAAATAGCTCGACCACATAAGGAAGCACCAAAAGGCGCAGACACCACAGAAAACACTACTCCTATTCCATTTCCACAACTTGCAAGGAAGCCCAGGAAGCAGCTGGAACCCGATCCTAAAATGGTAGAGATATTCAAAAAGGTCGAGGTAACTATTCCCCTTTTTTATGTTATTCAACAGGTACCTAAATATGCAAAGTTTCTAAAAGGCTTATGTATACATAAAGACAAAATTAATGAATTAGAAACTATTCCTTTAGATAGTTGGTGCACGAATTTTAAATCACACTTTTTACAATTCGTACCACTAACCAGCAAGTGCACTAGGTCGTCCAAGTAATACCTTACGTGAGTAAGGGTCGATCCCACGGAGATTGTTGGCTTGAAGCAATCTATGGTTACCTTGTAACTCTTAGTCAGGAAAATAATAAAATAATTCACTTATCAAATTTGATTGCAAGGAATAAAAGGGCAGAACACAAATTATACTTGTATGCAATGATGGAGAATATGTTGGAGTTTTGGAGATGCTTTGTCTTCTGAAATTTTGCTTTCCTCTGTTTTCTGATTCACGCACGCACATCCTCCTATGGCAAGCTGTGTGTTGGTGGATCACCGTTGTCAATGGCTACCATCCATCCTTCCAGTGAAAAGGGTCCAAATGCGCTGTCACCGCACGGCTAATCATCTGCAGGTTCTAAATCGTACCGGAATAAGATTTACTATCCTTTTGCGACTGTCACTACGCCCATCACTCTCGAGTTTGAAGCTCGTCACAGTCATTCAATCCCTGAATCCTACTCGGAATACCACAGACAAGGTTTAGACTTTCCGGATTCTCTTGAATGCTGCCATCAATCTAGCTTATACCACGAGGATTCTGATTAAGAGATCCAAGAGATATTCATTCATTCTACGGTGGAACGGAAGTGGTTGTCAGGCACGCGTTCGTGGGGGAATGATGATGATTATCACGTTCATCACATTCATATTGAAGTGCGAATGGATATCTTAGATAGGAACACGCATGTTTGAATGGAAAACAGAAATACTTGCATTAATTCATCGAGACACAGCAGAGCTCCTCACCCCCAACAATGGAGTTTAGAGACTCATGCCGTCAAAAGGTACAAAGTTCAGATCTAAAATGTCATGAGAGATCCAAAATAAGTCTCTAAAAGTTGTTTAAATACAAGACTAGTAAACTAGGTTTACAGAAAATGAGTAAACTAAGATGGATAGTGCAGAAATCCACTTCTGGGGCCCACTTGGTGTGTGCTGGGGCTGAGACTTAAGCTAATCACGTGCATAGGGCTGTTTTGGGCATTCAACGCCAGCTTTGGATCCTTTTTTGGTATTGAACTCCAACCTGCAACTTGTTTCTGGCGCTGGACGCCAGACTACAACATGGAACTGCAATTGAACGCCAGTTTACATCATCTATCCTTGAGCAAAGTATGGGCTATTATATATTGCTGGAAAGCCCTGGATGTCTACTTTCTAACGCAATTGGAAGCGCTCCATTGAAACTTCTGTAGCTCCAGAAATTCCATTCCGAGTGCATAGAGGTCAGAATCCAACAGCATTAGCAGTCCTTTTTCAGCCTGAATCAGATTTTTGCTCAGCTCCCTTAATTTCAGCCAGAAAATACCTGAAATTACAGAAAAACACACAAACTCATAGTAAAGTCTAGAAATATGAATTTTTCCTAGAAACTAATGAAAATAAACTAAAAACTAACTAAAACATGCTAAAAACTATATGAAATTTACCCCAAAAAGCGTATAAAATATCCGCTCATCACAGCACCAAACTTAAACTGTTGCTTGTCCCCAAGCAACTAGATAAATAAAATAGAATATTAATAAGTCAAGAAGCAATAATGTCTCAGAGCTTTTGAGTGAAGCTTAGATTCTAATTAGATGAGCGGGACTAGTAGCTTTTTGCTTCCGAACAGTTTTAGCACCTCACTTTATCCATTGAAGCTCAGAGTGATTGGCATCTATAGGAACTTAGAATTCAGATAGTGTTATTGATTCTCCTATTTCAGTATGATGATTCTTGAACACAGTTACTTTATGAGTCTTGGCCGTGGCCCTAAGCACTTTGTTTTCCAGTATTACCACCGGATACATAAATACCACAGACACATAATTGAGTGAACCTTTTTAGATTGTGACTCAGCTTTGCTAAAGTCCCCAATTAGAGGTGTCCAGAGTTCTTAAGCACACTCTTCTTTTTGCTTTGGACCTTGACTTTAACCGCTCAGTCTCAAGTTTTCACTTGACACCTTCACGCCACAAGCACATGGTTAGGGACAGCTTTGTTTAGCCGCTTAGGCCATGATTTTATTCCTCTAGGCCCTCCTATCCACTGATGCTCAAAGCCTTGAATCCTTTTCATTACCCTTGCCTTTTGGTTTTAAGGGCTATTGGCTTTTTGCTCTTGCCTTTTGGTTTTAAGAGCTTTGGCTTTTTCTGCTTGCTTTCTCTTTTTCTTTTTCTATTTTTTTTTTGCAAGCTTTGTTCTTTGCTGCTTTTTCTTGCTTCAAGAATCATTTTTATGATTTTTTAGATTTTCAATAACATGTCTCATGTTCATCATTCTTTCAAGAGCCAACATATTTAACAGTCTTAAACATCAAATTCAAAAGACATATGCACTGTTCAAGCATTCATTCAGAAGACAGAAAGCATTCCCACCAGATGTAAATAATTAGAATTTTTCTTGTTAAAAACTCGAAATTTATTGCCTCTTATTCTAAAGATCTACTATTTTATTCATGTTTGCTGATGATGAGAAAAATAAATTATAACTTAATTGAAATTAAGATCAAAATAGGTATGCTAATTACTACTACTTATATCTACTTTCTAAGGTAAACTCCTATAATGACAACTATCACAGAGTTAAAGCAAAAATTAGAATTTAACAACCTTTGTTCTGGGAAGTGGATGTTCCTCTAATCTGCGGGGTGCTTGGTCCTTCAAGAGATAATTTCTGGCACTTCAATTCCCTTAAATCACGCCCTTGCTCCTCCTGTTCTTTAAGCAAATAGCAAATAATGCTACTTTGTTCCTTCTGTTCTTTCTTTATTTGTTCCATAGCTTCTTGCATCTTGGTAATAGATGTTTCAAGATACTCCCAGTATTCAGATTGAGGGATTTCTGGGAGAAATTCCTGTGTTTTCTTCTTGATGGGGTCATCCTGTGCTTGTTGTTTTTCCATTGATGCTTTGGTGATTGGCCGTTCAACTGAGATATACTCAGTTATTCCCATCCTTACTCCAGCGTCCTTGCAGAGCATAGAAATCAAGCTTGGATAAGCCAACCTGGCATCTTTGGAATTTTTGTTTGCAATTTTGTAGAATTCAGTTGAAATTAGTTGATGAACTTCCACTTCTTTTCCCATCATGATGCAATGGATCATCACTGCTCTTCTAATAGTGACTTCAGAACGGTTGCTAGTGGGCAGCAGAGAATACCCAATGAAGTCCAGCCATCCTCTGGCGACTGGTTTGAGATCTTTTCTTTTGAGTTGATTTGGGACACCCTTCGTGCTGGTAGTCCACCTGGCTCCAGGGATACATATATCCTCTAGAATCTTATCCAGGCCCTTGTCTGTTCTCATCATTCTCCAATTGAAGGAGTCTGGATCATCTTTCAGCTGAGGTTGCTTTAAGATCTCCCTGATCTTGTCAGGGTGGGTATGAATAATCTTTCCTCTGACCAAGGTCCGATAGTCATAGATAGCAGATCCAGATAGTCTTTGCCTGTCTGTTTGCCACATATTAGCATAGAACTCCTGGACCATATTCCTTTCCACTTTCGTTTCAGGATTATCTAGGATCTCCCAGTTCCTGATTCGGATTTGCTCCTGGATCTCTGGATATTCGTCTTCTTTCAGATCGAATCTAACTTCCGGGATCACTGATCTTAGACCCATTATTTTGTAATAATGGTCTGAATGTTCTTTAGTTAAGAACTTCCCTTGATTCCAAAGTGGTTTTGGAACGCTCTCTTTCTTGCCTCTTGGAGTGGGTTGTTTTCCTTTAGGAGCCATGATCTTAGTGATCACGGATAGGCACACCAAACTTAGAGGTTTGCTTGTCCTCAAGCAAAAAGAAAAGAAAGGAGAGGGAGAGAAGGAGAGCTAGGTGCAATTATGGATGGGAGGGGAGGGAGGCCGAACCCATATTTAAAGGGAGAGGGGGTGGGTTTTTTTTTGAAAATACAAAGAAAGATAAGATAGAAGATATGATTTAAAATTGAAAAGATATGAAAGATATTTGAAAAAGATAGATTTGGAATTTTGAAAAAGATAGTATGGAGATTTGAAAAAGATATTGATTAGTTGAAAAGATTTTTGAATGAAAAGAGATAGATTTGTTTTGAAAATTTTGAAAAAGAGTTGAATTGGATAAAAAAGGATTTATGCTTATGGATTAAGATACATTTGTTATTTTAAAATAGGGTTTTTAGAAATTAGGGATCTTAGAAATCAGGGTTCTTAACATGTTTACGCAAGAAATCATGAATTGAAACATGAAATTTAAATTTAGAATGAAAAATATGAAGTAAAAACGAATTCACCTCCTCCCCACCATCCTGGTGTTTGAACGCCCAAACGCTGCATGTTTTGGGCGTTCAACGCCCAAATGCTGCCTCTCCTGGGCGTTCAACGCCCAGCTGTTGCTTCTTTCTGGCGTTGAACACCAGGAACTCCTTTGTCACTGGGCGTTTTTCTGAACGCCCAGGACGCTGTAAATCTGGCGTTAAACGCCCAGAAGGAGCTTCTTTCTAGCGTTCAACGCCCAGAAGATGCTTCTTTCTGGCGTTTAACACCCAGATGGCTATCCATACTGGCGTTCAACGCCCAGTGGATGCTTCTTTTGGGCGTTGAACGCCCAAAACAGACTCTTACTGGCGTTTTCTTGCTAGAGAGCTCTTTTTTCTCTGTTTTGTGTGCAGAATCCTTCTGTAACCCTGTGAACTTATACAATTGACTCTTTACCTTAGTATAAGTGAACTTTATATAAACAAATAAAATCAAGAATAGGGCAAAATTCTTAGAGGAAGTGATGCCCCATGGCTGGGTTGCCTCCCAGCAAGCGCTTCTTTATTGTCTTTAGCTGGACCTTGCTGAGCTTTTAATCTAGCTTCAGCCTTGAGCACTCTTGCTCAACGTTGCCTTCAAGATAGTGCTTGATTCTCTGTCCATTAACAATGAACTTCTTATCAGAATCAATATCTTGAAGCTCCACATAACCATATGGTGATACACTTGTAATCACATATGGTCCCCTCCACCGGGACTTTAGTTTCCCGGGGAATAGCCTGAGCCTAGAGTTAAACAACAGAATCTTTTGTCCTGGTTCAAAGATTCTAGATGACAGCTTTCTGTCATGCCACTTTTTTTATTTTTCTTTATAAAGCTTGGCATTTTCGAAAGCAGTGAATCTAAATTCCTCTAGCTCATTTAGCTGGAGCAATCTTTTTTCTCCAGCTAGTTTGGCATCAAAGTTTAGGAATCTGGTTGCCCAGTAGGCTTTATGTTCCAGTTCCACGGGCAGGTGGCATGCCTTACCATACACAAGTTGGTATGGAGAGGTCCCTATAGGAGTCTTGAATGCTGTTCTGTAAGCCCACAGAGCATCATCTAAGCTTCGTGCCCAATCCTTTCTACGGGTACTTACAGTCCGTTCCAGGATTCTTTTTAGTTCTCTGTTAGAGACTTCAGCTTGCCCATTTGTCTGTGGATGATATGGAGTCGCCACCTTGTGGCGAATCCCATACCGGACCATGGCAGATTAAAGCTGTTTGTTACAGAAGTGAGTACCCCCATTAGTGATTAGTACCCTGGGGACACCAAACCTGCTGAATATATGTTTCTGGAGGAATTTCAGCACTGTTTTAGTATCATTGGTGGGTGTAGCAATGGCCTCAACCCATTTTGATACATAGTCAACTGCCACCAGAATATAAGTGTTTGAGTATGATGGTGGGAAAGGCCCCATGAAATCAATACCCCATACATCAAACAACTCAATCTCCAAGATTCGTTGTTGAGGCATGGCGTAACTGTGAGGCAAATTACCAGCTCTCTGGCAACTGTCACAGTTACGTACAAACTCTCAGGAATCTCTGTAGAGTGTAGGCCAGTAGAAGCCACATTGGAGGACCTTGGTGGCTGTTCGCTCACCTCCAAAATGACCTCCACATTGTGACCCATGGCAATGCCATAAGATCCTTTGTGCTTCTTCTTTAGGCACACACCTACGGATTATGCCATCTGCACACCTCTTAAAGAGATAGGGTTTATCCCACAAGTAGTACTTTGCATCAGTAATTAATTTTTTCTTTTGTTGCCTGCTGTACTCCATGGGAATGAACCTTGCAGCTTTGTAGTTTGCAATGTCTGCAAACCATGGTGTTTCCTGAATGGCAAACAAATGCTCATCCGGAAAGGTCTCAGAGATTTCAAGAGAGGGGAATGACGTCCCTTCTATTGGCTCTATCCGGGACAGATGGTCAGCCACTTGGTTCTCTGTCCCTTTCCTGTCTCTTATTTCTATATCAAACTCTTGCAGAAGCAACACCCATCTTATGAGTCTGGGTTTTGAATCCTGCTTTGTGAGTAGATATTTAAGAGCAGCATGATCTGTGTACACAATCACTTTTGATCCTACTAAGTATGATCTAAACTTGTCAATGGCATAAACCACTGCAAGCAATTCTTTTTCTGTGGTTGTGTAATTTTTCTGGGCATCATTCAAAACACGGCTAGCATAATAAATGACATGCACAATCTTGTCATGCCTCTGCCCGAGTACTGCACCAATGGCGTGATCACTGGCATCACACATTAGCTCAAATGGTAATGTCCAGTCTGGTGCAGAAATAACTGGTGCTATGATCAGCTTGGCTTTCAGCGTTTCAAACGCCTGCAGACACTCTGTGTCAAACACAAATGGCGTATCAGCAGCTAGCAGATTGCTCAGAGGTTTTGCGATTTTTGAAAAATCCTTTATAAACCTCCTATAGAATCCTGCATGCCCCAGAAAGCTTCTGATTGCCTTAACATTGGCAGGTGGTGGTAATTTTTCAATTACCTCTATTTTTGCTTGATCCACCTCTATTCCCTTGTTTGAAATTTTATGCCCAAGGACAATCCCTTCAGTCACCATAAAGTGACATTTTTCCCAGTTTAAAACCAGGTTGGTCTCTTGGCATCTTTTCAGAACTAGTTTCAGGTGATCAAGACAGGAGCTGAATGAGTCTCCATATACTGAGAAGTCATCCATGAAGACTGTAACGACCCAATTTTCAATATGTCTAGATCATACCGAAAACCGAGCACTACCAATTTGTCTTCCTAATTATTATCTATTATTTATCATATGAGCCTGATTCGTTGTTAAACACGTAGTTAATTTGCTTGGTGTATTTTTTTTTTTGAAAATGTTTGAATTAATAGGAGGAATCACTCATAATCAATTCACAAGTAATAACAGATAAAACAGTTATAAACAACCACACATAAATACATCACAAGTAGCGAGCAACATTTAGTGATCCAGCCTTTGTTAGAGTATAGACCTTTAGTTAGAACACCCTTAAATATAGCTAGATAATAACTATATACATATACATACATACAACTTCCCAAGTCCTGACCTGTTTAAGAAGTCCCTAAGCTGGCACCCAGGCTAGCCTAGACCCTATACTCACCTAGTCCCTCTAAACTACTAAAGCGAGGGAAAGTACGTTCTTAGGTCTTCAAAACTCAAGTCAAGTGGAACGTCATCAAAAGATAGAACATCATCTGCTACTCCTCTGCACGATCAGACTTTTCCACAGGACGTCTCTCTGGTGCCTCATGAAGTAGCCACACAATAGGAATCTCGTACACAGGATTTAGGTTAAAGTACGCATACGAACGGGGTGCAGACGTTGGCTGGTCTCACAGTATATACATATAAACAGAGAACAATACTCACCCTAGACTCAGAAGACTATCTAGAGCAGAATCCTCTTCTTGCGAATGGTCATCAGCGAACTATGGTGAGGTACTCTTACTTCCATCTGAAGGGGGAAGGGAGAGAGAAGGGGTAAGAACTTGGGAGTTCTTAGTAGGGTCGGGGTTATTAGTTACGTTCATTTATTTGGGGTCGATTAGTAGACGAGTAACATAATATAGCGAAGCAGTAAATAGAAGATAAAGATAGAAAGAGAAAGTAGAGACAACAAAAAGCAGAACACAAACAAAAGAATACAAGAAAATAAAACACAGAAATAGCATACGAGCAGACAAACATAAAGAAGTAGATCACACACAGAAAGGAATGCAACAGAGAATGATGCGCAGACAAGAATGATGCATGTCTAGCCCTAGCGCAGGCCATGAGCTCATGTGTCGGTTGGCTGCCCGCAATCCCGACATTTATCCGGTCACGAGTAATCCCGATTTCCCGAATACGATTTTCCGTTCCTAAATAAATGCGCATATAATAATAGCCGCTCATTTGAGACAGCCTCTGCTTACTGCAGGAAAATATATATATACTCTGCTCTGCTCTAGGGAAGCGGAAAATAGCTGTAGGTAACTTAGTTTCCCTACAGAAGCTCTGGGTTGCATTAAGCAACTAATATATATTAAATATAGCTCTGGGTTGCATCAAGCAACTAATATATATATAAATATAGCTCTGGGTTGCATCAAGCAACTAATATATATAAATATCTCTTTATTATATTACTCTTCTCTTTATATCTCTTTACTCTGTTCTGGTTTCTCTTTTCTCTGTATCTCTTTACTCTATTTTAATTACTCTGTTCTCTGTATCTCTTTTCTCTTCTCTGATTACTCTTTTCATCTGTATCTATATTACTTTTTTTCTCTTTATCTCTTTACTTTACTCTAGTTACTCTGTTTTCTGTGTTTCTCTACTCTGCTCTGATTTCTCTGCTTAATGTATGTATTTAAAGTTTATGTAAATTTCGGTATGAATAGTTCGCCTGTCCCAAGTATAGGTTCATTAAGTCTATACTGAAACAGTTTAACTTTTCATATAATACCTAACCCTAGTCGCAACTCAAGGACTAACTATGTTGCCCTAGTTTGTTCACTAATTTCTGTCTGTTTTTCTGTTATTAAAACCTTACAGACTTTTCTTTAGTTTTTATCTTTTCTTCAACTTTTTATCTTTCTTTTATCTTTGCCTCACTAATATGTTCTTACCACTCCCTAAGTGTTTTATGAAGGTAATTATGAGATTCTGCGCTTAAAGTTGTCTTTCTAAAGCTTTTACAGAAAACTGCCTTTTCCGCATTATTTTATTATTTTTATTAAAATATTATTTTTAATTAAATATTATTATTTAATATTTTATTATTATTTATTATTTTATTATTAAATTTTCGAAAATTAACTTTACTTTAACCTTTAACCTTTAAAATTCACTTTTTACCACCCGTAACTTTTAATATTTCTACTTTTACCACCCTAACTTTCAGAAATTACCATATAACCCCTCAAACACCAAATTAATTACTTCCTTGCCCTTTTATGAATCAAAAAGGTGTTCTTCATTGTTCTTCATCACACTCAAAGTGTTCTTCATGTTCTTCATAAATTCTTCAGATTCTTTCTCTGTTTTTACTCGTTTTTCAGTCTTTTCAGCAACCGATTTTTACCATAATTCAAAATAAATTTCCAGCCACTAAAACCCCATCTTTTCTACATGATTTTAACACAAATTGAACCTCAATTTAAGCTCTAGGGTTTCGTTTTCCAGAAGCCACAAGAACACACATTCATAGCTTGAATTTCATCAAATTTCATCAAATTTTCACCAAAATTTCAACAAGAATTACTCATACAAACAATCAATTTCAAGCACAGCCAAAACATATCATAATCACAAAACTCAAACACAATCAATCAAGATTAAATTCGTCAATCCCTACCTGGTTTTGTTGCTCCTAATTCGGTTAAACTTTCAGGTGGTCCTTAAGCACCTCCTAAATCACATCAAGAACAACTTTAAATCCAAAAACTCTCAACTGACCAAATCTTACTCAGTATGTTAGGAAGAGATATCTCACCTTAGACTTGCTGGAAATTCACATTTCTTGGCCCTCAAGTCAAGTTAAGCATGATTCCTTGAAAATCGAATTGAAATGGGAGGGAGACAGCCATCTCACCTTATTTCCATCCTTGATAAATCACATGGTTATGTAGAGGAAGAAGAGATGATCATTTTGGTGAAAACGGAGTTTTGATTTGAGTTTTAGTTCAGAAGAAATCAAGCTTTGAAGATTAAGTGTTCATGAAAGTTTCTCTCTTTTCTCTCTTGTTATTTTCGGCCAAAATGATGAAATGAGACAGCCTTGGAGGTCTTGGGGGTGTAAGGTGAGTTGTGATTGGTTAGCTTGGAGGTGGATTAAAATAATATTAAAATATGTCTGGTGTACAACTACTAAAACTAGGTGTATCGGAATACTCTTAAAAACATCTCTAAAAATTATTTTCTGAGCTACTAGCATAAATGACACTAGTAACATATTTATTATGAGAATAGAGCATGTATGATGAGGCCTTAGCATTGCTAAATTCATCAGAGAGTGTTGGTGCTAAGCTGCACCAGTAAACCGTAAACCCGGTAAAACCGATTTTCTGTTTTTAACAAAAACAGACCAGGTAACCTTATAATATCATTCAAGCATGTTATAATACTAATATAATGATAATATTATACTATTATCTCTCTCCTCTCATGAATCGAGTCCGGTTCGTCAAACAGAGACTATTTACGAAAATCAAAATCAAAACTGCCAACCGATACGGTTCAAAAACTAGGTTCTTCCCGATTGCATTATCAAGCTTGCCTCAGAGGAGGTTCTAGCTTAAGGATGACATAATGATAATGAGGATTGAGATGCTTGATGATATAACAGAGGTGTTCCCTTTACTGATCTTCTGGAGAAACCCGTACTTTCCGAAAAGATCTCATGTACTCGAAAATCAGGGTTGTTACATTCTACCCTCCTAAAAGAAAATTTTGCCCTCAAAATTTTAGTTACCTAGGAATAGATGCGGGTAATTATCTTTCATCTTATCTTCCAGTTCCCAAGTGTGCTCTTCTTCTCCTCTTGGTTCCCAAGCTACTTTGACTAAGCGAACAACTTTGCCTCTTAGCTGCTTATCACTTCTTTCTACTATCTGAACTGGTGATGCTTGATATGTCAAATCATTTCGTAACTGTACTGTATCTGGTTGTAAAACGTGACTCTCATCGGGAACATATTTTTTTTAAGTTGCGAGACATGAAAAACATCATGAAGGTTTGATAAATAAGGAGGAAGGACTATTTGATAAACTACTAGACCGACTCTTTTAAGTATTTGGAAAGGTTCTATGTATCGTGGGTTAAGCTTTTTAGTCTTAAGGGCTCTACCTATTCTAGTAATCGAAGTTACTTCTAAAAAGACATGATCTCCCTCACTAAACTCTAAGGGTCTATGTCTATTATCGGCATAGCTCTTTTGACAGCCTTGTGATGTCTGGATCTTCCGACGAATCTCCTTTATCTTCTCAGTAGTTTCTTACACTAAGTTTGGACCTAAGACACTAGCTTCTCCATCGTCATTCCAACACAATGGTGTCCGACATCTTCTTCCATAGAGAGCTTCATATGGTGCCATTCCGATACTTTATTGGAAACTGTTGTTGTAGACGAATTTGACCAAAAGCAAATACTTATCCCAGCTGCTTTGGTTGTCTATCATACGTAATCATAACATGTCCTCTAATGTCTGGATTGTCTGCTCTGATTGTCCGTCTATCTGAGAATGGTATGCTATACTCGTGTGCAATTCTGTTTCCAACGCTTTCTGAAAAGCTCCCCAAAATCTAGTAGTAAACCTCGAAACTCGATCTGAGACAATTTATGAAGGTATCACATGTAGTCGTACGATTTCTTGAATATATATTCGTTCCAGCCTTTCTAAAGCATAGTCAACTCGAATCGGAAGGAAGTGCGCTGACTTTGTCAACCTGTCCACAATTACCCAAATGGCATCGTGTTCTATTGAGGTCCTTGGCAGTCCCGTGACAAAATCCATAGTAATCTGCTCCCATTTCCATTGTGGTATTTCTAAGGGTTGCAGGGTTCTTGATAGTTTCTGATGTTCCACCTTCATCTTCTGGCAGGTTAAACATTTTGAGACATAATCAGCTACTTCTTTCTTTAAGCCCGGCCACCAGAACATTTGTTTCAAATCTCGATACATCTTTGTCACTCCAGGATGCATAGAAAATCTACTTTAGTGAGCTTCAGCAAGAATCTTTTGTCGCAATTCTCCAGAGTTAGGCACACAAATTCTGTTCTTGTACCTCTATAGGCCACTACGATCCTATCTCACAGCTTCTTCAGCTCTGCAAGCAATGGTGACATCCGGTACGGTGCTATAAAAATCGGTCCGATTCCAGGTACTAGCTCAATGCTGAATTTTATCTCTCGCTGTGGAGGAAACTCAGGTATGTCGTCCAAGAAAACATCAGGAAATTCTTTCACCATTTGGATTCATTCTAAGCTTAATTCACTATCATTCGAGCTAGCCGCTAACAGAACGTACCCCTCACAATCACTCCCACCTAAGGTAACCCTTACAGAATTCAGATATAAGGTGTGGGACAGAAATGGTTTAGTACATAGACTATCAGATGGAATAACAACAATTCTTTTAAAATAATCAAGAAAAATATGATACTTAGATAACCAATCTAATCCTAAAATAACTTCTAAACCACATAGAGGCAAACAGATTAGATCGTGTAAAAAAGTCCTGTTCCTAATAGCGAATGGTACTTGCAGGCACACTAAACTGGTCAAAGCATTTTGGGATGCAGGTGTATGGACAATCAAGTAAAATTCAATTTAAAGAAATATAATCCTAACTCGTGAGCAATAGTTAGAGAAATAAAGAATACGATGCACCCGAATCATACAGTGCAGTTAGAAATCGATTCTTGACATAACACTGACCTTGAATGAGGGCGTCCGATTGCACAACATCGTCAATAGTGATAGCGAACACTCGTCCTTATTGTTGGGTTCTGACTGGATTTTGAGTAAATCCCTTCGGACAATCCTTGGCAATATGTCCAAGTTCTCCACAAGCATAGCAGTTAGATGATCCAAACTGGCAAGACCTGTTATCATGCACTTTTCCGCATTGCTTACATGCAGTGTTTATGTAAGCCTGATGGGCTTGTTCACCATTGCATTGCCTTGCTTTACCTCCATTCTTACCCGTACGGCGAGCAGTAATGTTACCAACTTGTAGATTCTTATGTTGTCGTATGCCACGCGCTTTAAAATGTACCCTTCTCCCAGCTGCCTGATGATTACTAAGACGCCTTGGTGGAAATCCTTGGCAACTCACCTTGGCCACATTCACTTTCTTAATACATTCTTCTACTAACTTACTCTTGTTGACTAATTCAGCAAAATTACGTATCTCCAGCGAAACTATTGAACTCATCAGATCATCACGAAGGCCTCCTTCAAACTTCAAGCACTTCCATTCTTCAAAGTCAGTAGGACTCCCTTGACAGATCTTAGAGAAACGACACAAGTCATCGAAATTACGAGCATACTCAGCAACAGTCATACCCCCTTGCCTCAGCTGCATAAGCTCTATCTCTTTAGCATCACGCACTGCTCTTGGGAAATATTTCTTGTAGAATTCATCTTTAAAAATATCCCAAGGAATGTCACCTTCATTACGTTGTAGCAGTCGCTGTATCCCTTGCCACCAATACTCAGCTTCTCCCTCGAGCATATAAGTAGCAAACTCCACGTGTTGTCCTTCCGGAACATGTTGCGCTTTCAGTGATCGTTCAATACCTCGAAACCAATTATCAGCATCAGTCGCAACGAGTGTACCCTTGAACTTAGGCGGATTAACCTTCAGAAAGGTCGCAAGGGTCATAGGTCTTTTAGGATGCCCTAAGTTATTCTCATCATTCCCATTATCTTCTCCGTATTCATTCTCGTTCCCATTTCTCACTCCGAGACATTCAACAACCCTAACCGCTGCTACAGCAGCTTCACGCACTACTTCATCCACGTTGTTCATGGTAGCCATAAACGTTTCCTGTTCCCTCTCGTAGTTAACATTAGGAATTCCTTCCCGTACGCCTCGTCTCTGTGAACCCATTGTAGTCTTGTTCACACCAAACAATCATTGTTAAGGTGATCAGTCTTAACACTTCAAGTCAAGTGTGAACATTCCAAAAATTAAAACACAGAGACAATCATGCAGCATATATCACTGGGATATCCTATACGCATGAGACACACAACAGAGTATGCAACGAAGCATAGTCAGTCCACTCCCCAGGCTCTACTGGGAACGAACCGCTCTGATACCAAATTGTAACGACCCAATTTTCAATATGTCTAGATCATACCAAAAACTGAGCGCTACCAATTTGTCTTCCTAATTATTATCTATTATTTATCATGTGAGCCTGATTCGTTGTTAAACGCGTAGTTAATTTGCTTGGTGTATTTTTTTTTTGAAAACGTTTGGATTAATAGGCGGAATCACTCATAATCAATTCACAAGTAATAACAGAAAAAACAGTTATAAACAACCACACATAAATACATCACAAGTAGCGAGCAACATTTAGTGATCCAGCCTTTGTTAGAGTATAGACCTTTAGTTAGAACACCCTTAAATATAGCTAGATAATAACTATATACATATACATACATACAACTTCCCAGGTCCTGACCTGTTTAAGAAGTTCCTAAGCTGGCACCCAGGCTAGCCTAGACCCTATACTCACCTAGTCCCTCTAAACTACTAAAGCGAGGGAAAGTACGTTCTTAGGTCTTCAAAACTAAAGTCAAGTGGAACGTCATCAAAAGATAGAACATCATCTGCTACTCCTCTGCACGATCAGACTTTTCCACAGGACGTCTCTCTGGTGCCTCATGAAGTAGCCACACAATAGGAATCTCGTACACAGGATTTAGGTTAAAGTACGCATACGAACGGGGTGCAGACGTTGGCTGGTCTCACAGTATATACATATAAACAGAGAACAATACTCACCCTAGACTCAGAAGACTATCTAGAGCAGAATCCTCTTCTTGCGAATGGTCATCAGCGAACTATGGTGAGGTACTCTTACTTCCATCTGAAGGGGGAAGGGAGAGAGAAGGGGTAAGAACTTGGGAGTTCTTAGTAGGGTCGGGGTTATTAGTTACGTTCATTTATTTGGGGTCGATTAGTAGACGAGTAACATAATATAGCGAAGCAGTAAATAGAAGATAAAGATAGAAAGAGAAAGTAGAGACAACAAAAAGCAGAACACAAACAAAAGAATACAAGAAAATAAAACACAGAAATAGCATACGAGCAGACAAACATAAAGAAGTAGATCACACACAGAAAGGAATGCAACAGAGAATGATGCGCAGACAAGAATGATGCATGTCTAGCCCTAGCGCAGGCCATGAGCTCATGTGTCGGTTGGCTGCCCGCAATCCCGACATTTATCCGGTCACGAGTAATCCCGATTTCCCGAATACGATTTTCCGTTCCTAAATAAATGCGCATATAATAATAGCCGCTCATTTGAGATAGCCTCTGCTTACTGCAAGAAAATATATATATACTCTGCTCTGCTCTGGGGAAGCGGAAAATAGCTGTAGGTAACTTAGTTTCCCTACAGAAGCTCTGGGTTGCATTAACCAACTAATATATATTAAATATAGCTCTGGATTGCATCAAGCAACTAATATATATATAAATATAGCTCTGGGTTGCATCAAGCAACTAATATATATAAATATCTCTTTATTATATTACTCTTCTCTTTATATCTCTTTACTCTGTTCTGGTTTCTCTTTTCTCTGTATCTCTTTACTCTATTTTAATTACTCTGTTCTCTGTATCTCTTTTATCTTCTCTGATTACTCTTTTCATCTGTATCTATATTACTTTTTTTCTCTTTATCTCTTTACTTTACTCTGGTTACTCTGTTTTCTGTGTTTCTCTACTCTGCTCTGATTTCTCTGCTTAATGTATGTATTTAAAGTTTATGTAAATTTCGGTATGAATAGTTCGCCTGTCCCAAGTATAGGTTCATTAAGTCTATACTGAAACAGTTTAACTTTTCATATAATACCTAACCCTAGTCGCAACTCAAGGACTAACTATGTTGCCCTAGTTCGTTCACTAATTTCTGTCTGTTTTTCTGTTATTAAAACCTTACAGACTTTTCTTTAGTTTTTATCTTTTCTTCAACTTTTTATCTTTCTTTTATCTTTGCCTCACTAATATGTTCTTACCACTCCCTAAGTGTTTTATGAGGGTAATTATGAGATTCTGCGCTTAAAGTTGTCTTTCTAAAGCTTTTACAGAAAACTGCCTTTTCCGCATTATTTTATTATTAAATTTTCGAAAATTAACTTTACTTTAACCTTTAACCTTTAAAATTCACTTTTTACCACCCGTAACTTTTAATATTTCTACTTTTTCCACCCTAACTTTCAGAAATTACCATATAACCCCTCAAACACCAAATTAATTACTTCCTTGCCCTTTTATGAATCAAAAAGGTGTTCTTCATTGTTCTTCATCACACTCAAAGTGTTCTTCATGTTCTTCATAAATTCTTCAGATTCTTTCTCTGTTTTTACCCGTTTTTCAGTCTTTTCAGCAACCGATTTTTACCATAATTCAAAATAAATTTCCAGCCACTAAAACCCCATCTTTTCTACATGATTTTAACACAAATTGAATCTCAATTTAAGCTCTAGGGTTTCATTTTCCAGAAGCCACAAGAACACACATTCATAGCTTGAATTTCATCAAATTTCATCAAATTTTCACCGAAATTTCAACAAGAATTACTCATACAAACAATCAATTTCAAGCACAGCCAAAACATATCATAATCACACAACTCAAACACAATCAATCAAGATTAAATTCGTCAATCCCTACCTGGTTTTGTTGCTCCTAATTCGGTTAAACTTTCAGGTGGTCCTTAAGCACTTTTTCCTCCTAAATCACATCAAGAACAACTTTAAATCCAAAAACTCTCAACTGACCAAATCTTACTCAGTATGTTAGGAAGAGATATCTCACCTTAGACTTGCTGGAAATTCACATTTCTTGGCCCTCAAGTCAAGTTAAGCATGATTCCTAAGGAAGAACATCAAGAAAACACATGTTTTGCATGGTTTTCCTTGAAAACCGAATTGAAATGGGAGGGAGACAGCCATCTCACCTTATTTCCATCCTTGATAAATTACATGGTTATGTAGAGGAAGAAGAGATGATCATTTTGGTGAAAACGGAGTTTTGATTTGAGTTTTAGTTCAGAAGAAATCAAGCTTTGAAGATTAAGTGTTCATGAAAGTTTCTCTCTTTTCACTCTTGTTATTTTCGGCCAAAATGATGAAATGAGACAGCCTTGGAGGTCTTGGGGGTGTAAGGTGAGTTGTGATTGGTTGGCTTGGAGGTGGATTAAAATAATATTAAAATATATCTGGTGTACAACTACTAAAACTAGGTGTATCGGAATACTCTTAAAAACATCTCTAAAAATTATTTTCTGAGCTACTAGCATAAATGACACTAGTAACATATTTATTATGAGAATAGAGCATGTATGATGAGGCCTTAGCATTGCTAAATTCATCAAAGAGTGTTGGTGCTAAGCTGCACCAGTAAACCGTACACCCGGTTAAACCGATTTTCTGTTTTTAACAAAAACAGACCAGGTAACCTTATAATATCATTCAAGCATGTTATAATACTAATATAATGATAATATTATACTATTATCTCTCTCCTCTCATGAATCGAGTCCGGTTCATCAAACAGAGACTATTTACGAAAATCAAAATCAAAACTGCCAACCGATACGGTTCAAAAACTAGGTTCTTCCCGATTGCATTATCAAGCTTGCCTCAGAAGAGGTTCTAGCTTAAGGATGACATAATGATAATGAGGATTGAGATGCTTGATGATATAACAGAGGTGTTCCCCTTACTGATCTTCTGGAGAAACCCATACTTTCAGAAAAGATCTCATGTACTCGAAAATCAGGGTTGTTACAAAGACTTCCAGAAATGTTTCCACCATATCAGAGAAAATAGAGAGCATGCATCTCTGGAAGGTTGCAGGTGCATTACACAGCCCAAATGGCATCCTTCTATAAGCAAACACTCGAGATGGACATGTGAATGCTATTTTCTCTTGATCCTGGGGATCTACTGCAATTTGGTTATAGCCTGAGTAGCCATCCAAAAAGCAGTAATAATCATGACCTGCCAGTCTTTCTAGCATCTGGTCTATGAATGGTAAAGGAAAATGATCCTTTATGGTGGCTATATTGAGCCTTCTGTAGTCAATACACATGCGCCACCCTGTAACTGTTCTTGTAGGAACTATTTCATTCTTTTCATTATGAACCACCATCATGCCTCCCTTTTTGGGGACAACTTGGACAGGGCTCACCCAGGGGCTGTCAGAAATAGGATAAATAATCCCAGCCTCCAGTAATTTGGTGACCTCTTTCTGCACCACTTCCTTCATGGCTGGATTTATCCGCCTCTGTGGTTGAACCACTTGTTTAGCATTATCCTCCAATAAGATTTTGTGCATGCATCTAGCTGGGCTTATGCCCTTAAGGTCACCTATGGACCACCCAAGAGCTGTCTTGTGTGTCCTTAGCACTTGAATAAGTGCTTCCTCTTCCTGTGGATTTAAAGCAGAGCTTATGATCACTGGAAAAATGTCACCTTCTCCCAGAAATGCATATTTCAGAGATGGTGGTAATGGTTTGAGCTCGGGTTTAGGAGGTTTTTCCTCTTCCAGAGGAAATTTTAGAGGCTCTTTCATTTCCTCTGAATCCTCTAAATCAGGCTGAACATCTTTAAAGATGTCTTCCAACTCTGATTCGAGACTCACAGCCATGTTGATCTCTTCTACCAAAAAGTCAATAAGATCAACTTTCATGCAGTCTTTTGATGTGTCTGGATGCTGCATGGCTTTGACAGCATTCAACTTAAACTCATCTTCATTGACTCTCAGGGTTATTTCCCCCTGTTGGACATCAATGAGAGTTCGTCCAGTTGCTAGGAAGAGTATTCCTAGAATGAGAGTGGCACTCTTGTGCTCCTCCATTTCCAGCACTACAAAGTCAGTGGGAAAGGCGAATGGCCCAACTCTGACAATCATGTCTTCAATCACGCCTAATGGGTATTTAATGGAGCCATCAGCAAGTTGGAGCCATATCCAGGTTGGTTTAACTTCTTCAGTTAAACCAAGCTTTCTGATAGTGGATGCAGGTATTAGGTTGATGCTTGCCCCAAGATCACATAAAGCTGTCTTGGTGTAATTACCTTCTAATGTGCATGGTATTAGAAAACTCCCAGGGTCTTTAAGCTTTTCAGGAAAGCTTTTCAGAATGACTGCACTGCACTCTTCAGTGAGGAGAACTCTTTCAGTTTCTCTCCAATCCTTCTTATGACTCAAGATCTCTTTCATGAACTTGGCATAAGAAGGTATTTGCTCAAGTGCCTCTGCAAATGGAATCTTTATTTCAAGAGTCCTGAGATAATCTGCAAAGCGAGCAAATTGCTTATCCTGCTCCTCTTGGCGGAGTTTTTGAGGATAAGGTATCTTGGCTTTATATTCCTCAACCTTAGTTGCTGTAGGTTTATTTCCTACAGAAGTGGTTGAAGAAGCCTTTTTAGATGGGTTGTCATCAGCACTTGTGTGTGTCTGATCCCTCACTGGCAATTGAGTGCCAGAGTTAGAAGCTGGAGTGACGTTAGACGCCAGCTCCTCATCTGTTCCTGGCGTCTGAACGCCAGAACTGTGCTTCTTTTGGGCGTTCAACGCCAGATCCTTGCTTGTTTCTGGCGTTGAACGCCAGTCTTGAGCATGGTCTGGGCGTTCGGCGCTAGCCTTCCACCCAATTTCTGGTGTTTTAGCGCCAGAATTATTTTTCCCTTGGCTCTTACTGTCCTCAGGTGGATTTTGGGTGGTTTGCTCATTTCTTGGCTTCTTGCTGCCTTGAGGTGGGGTATTTAACGTCTTCCCACTTCTTAATTGAACTGCTTGGCATTCTGCTGTTATTTGTTTTGACAGCTGCTGCTTTATTTGCTTCAATTGTTCTTCCATATTTATATTAGCCATCCTTGTCTCTTGTAGTCTATCGTTGAATTCAGTTAACTGCTTTGTTAGAAAGTCCAATTGCTGATTGAATTCAGCAGCTTGTTTTACAGGACTGAGTTCAGCAGTTACTGTTTTAACCTCTTCTTTCATGGAAGGGTCACTGCTTAGGTACAGATGATGATTTCTGGCAACTGTATCAATGAGCTCTTGAGCTTCTTCAATTATCTTTCTCATGTGGATAGATCCACCAGCTGAGTAATCTAGAGACATCTGAGCTCTTTCTGCAAGCCCATAATAAAAGATGTCTAACTGAACCCACTCTGAAAACATTTCAGAGGGGCATTTTCGTAGCATCTCTCTGTATCTCTCCCAGGCATCATAAAGAGATTCATTATCTCCTTGTTTAAAGCCTTGGATGTTCAGCCTTAGCTGTGTCATCCATTTTGGGGGAAAGTATTGATTCATGAATTTTTCTGTCAGCTATTTCCATGTCCTTATGCTGGCCTTAGGTTGGTTATTTAACCACCTCTTAGCTTGGTCTTTTACAGCAAATGGGAACAGTAATAATCTGTAGACATCCTGATCTACTTCCTTATCATGTACTGTGTCAACAATCTGTAAAAACTGTGCCAGAAACTCTGTAGGTTCTTCTTGTGGAAGACCGGAATACTGGCAACTTTGCTGCACGATGATAATGAGCTGAGGATTCAACTCAAAGCTACTGACTCCAATGGAGGGTATGCAAATACTACTCCGATATGAAGCAGTATAGGGGTTAGCATATAACCCCAGAGTCCTCCTGGACTATTCATTTCAACTTAGATCCATGATGGAGAAAGGGAGATGATGTAAAATAGAAGAAAATATTTTTTATTTATTTAATTATTTATTTATTTTGAAAATAAAATAAATTAAAATAAAATAAATAAATAAATAAATTGGTGAAGATTTTTGAAAAAAAAATGAGGAGAGAGAAAGTGGTTAGGAAGTTTTGAAAAGGATGTGATGATTTTTGAAAAAGGTTTTAAATTTTGAAATAAAAATCTAAATTTTAAAGGTAAATTTCGAAAATTTGCTTTAAAATAGAGAGAAAAGATATTTTTGAATTTAAAGAGGAGAGAGAAAAACAATAAGATAGCACAAGATTTAAAATTTTTAGATCTAATGCTCCTTGTTTTCGAAAATTTTGGAGGGAAAACACCAAGGAACACTAAACTTAAAAATTTTAAGATCAAGACACAAGGAAAACTCAAGAACACTTTGAAGACTCACAAGAACACAAGAACATGAAGAAAGAACACCAAACTAAAAATTTTTAGAAAACCGAAATAAGATTTTTCGAAAACCAAAGAAAATCAACAAGAAAACACCAAACTTAAAGTTTGACACAAAATTTAATAGAAAAATTATTTTTGAAATTTTTTTGAAAAGAAAATAAAAGACTCTGACCCAAAAGACAAAAATTTCCTAATCTAAGCAACAAGATTCACCGTCAGTTGTTCAAACTCGAACAATCCCCGGCAACGGTGCCAAAAACTTGGTGCACAAATTGTAAATCACACTTTTTACAACTCGTACCACTAACCAGCAAGTGCACTGGGTCGTCCAAGTAATACCTTACGTGAGTAAGGGTCGATCCCACGGAGATTGTTGGCTTGAAGCAATCTATGGTTACCTTGTAACTCTTAGTCAGGAAAACAATAAAATAATTCACTTATCAAATTTGATTGCAAGGAATAAAAGGGCAGAACACAAATTATACTTGTATGCAATGATGGAGAATATGTTGGAGTTTTGGAGATGCTTTGTCTTCTGAAATTTTGCTTTCCTCTGTTTTCTGATTCACGCACGCACGTCCTCTTATGGCAAGCTGTGTGTTGGTGGATCACCGTTGTCAATGGCTACCATCCATCATTCCAGTGAAAAGGGTCCAAATGCGCTGTCACCGCACGGCTACACCCAGCACTCTTAAGTTTGAAGCTCGTCACAGTCATTCAATCCCTGAATCCTACTCGGAATACCACAGACAAGGTTTAGACTTTCCAGATTCTCTTGAATGCTGCCATCAATCTAGCTTATACCACGAGGATTTTGATTAAGAGATCCACATGATATTCATTCATTCTACGGTGGAACGGAAGTGGTTGTCAGGCACGCGTTCATGGGGGAATGATGATGATTGTCACGTTCATCACATTCATATTGAAGTGCGAATGGATATCTTAGATAGGAACACGCTTGTTTGAATGGAAAACAGAAATACTTGCATTAATTCATTGAGACACAGCAGAGCTCCTCACCCCCAACAATGGAGTTTAGAGACTCATGCCGTCAAAAGGTACAAAGTTCAGATCTAAAATGTCATGAGAGATCCAAAATAAGTCTCTAAAAGTTGTTTAAATACTAGACTAGTAAACTAGGTTTACAGAAAATGAGTAAACTAAGATGGATAGTGCAGAAATCCAGTTCTGGGGCCCACTTGGTGTGTGCTGGGGCTGAGACTTAAGCGAATCACGTGCATAGGGCTGTTTTGGGCGTTCAACGCCAGCTTTGGATCCTTTTCTGGCGTTGAACTCCAACTTGCAACTTGTTTCTGGCGCTGGATGCCAGACTGCAACATGGAACTGGCGTTGAACGCCAGTTTACGTCATCTATCCTTGAGCAAAGTATGGACTATTATATATTGCTGGAAAGCCCTGGATGTCTACTTTCCAACGCAATTGGAAGCGCGCCATTTGAACTTCTGTAGCTCCAGAAATTCCATTCCAAGTGCATAGAGGTCAGAATCCAACAGCATCAGCAGTCCTTTTTCAGCCTGAATCAGATTTTTGCTCAGCTCCCTCAATTTTAGCCAGAAAATACCTGAAATTATAGAAAAACACACAAACTCATAGTAAAATCCAGAAATATGAATTTTGCCTAGAAACTAATGAAAATAAACTACAAACTAACTAAAACATGCTAAAAACTATATGAAATTAACCCCAAAAAGCGTATAAAATATCCGCTCATCAGTAGTTCTATATCTGCTTTAATCGGAGGATTACCTGAAAAATGTACTGATCCAGGTCCTTGTATAGTTAGCTATACTATTGGTGGTGTAGTAATTTATGATTGCATGTGTGATTTAGGAGCATGTGTCAGTATAATGCCTTTGTCTATATATGATATTTTGAGGCTCCCTCCCTTAAAGAGGTCGGCAGCTCGTTTTGTGTTAGCAGATAAAAGCATTATTACAGTGGCTGGAGTTGCTGAAGATGTTTTGCTGAATATTAAAGGGCTTACATTTCCCACTGATTTTTATATCTTGGAGATGCCCCATAATGATTCAGATAAGCCATCATCAATCCTACTTGGAAGACCATTCCTGAAGACATCAAAATTCAAATTGGATGCTTTTTTAGGAACATACTCCTTTGAAATAGATGGCCGCAGAGTAATCTTCAATCTGAATGGAGTCATTGACAAATCCCCAGAAGATCGTTCCATCTTCCAGTGTGATGTCATAGATGAAAGCGTAGCTGAAGTTCACAAGGAAGAGTTTGAAGAGAGGCACACTGACAATAAGGGCACTTCGTCATTTTCACAAGCTCCAGATAATCCAGAGCCTACCCATGAGAAAAAGTTAGAATTGAAGCCCCTCCCTCAACATCTCAAATATGCTTATCTTGAAGATGAGCAGCAGCTTCCAGTTATTATTGCAAGGGAACTTACTTCTCAACAAGAAGAGCAGTTACTTGATGTGCTGAGGAAGTATAAGAAGGCAATTGGGTGGAGCTTAGCGGACATAGTAGGCATCAACCCTCAAGTATGTAGCACAGAATATTTTTAGAAGAGGGAGCAAGACTTGTCCGTCAACCCCAAAGAAGATTGAATCCCACCATCTTGGAAGTTGTCAAAAAGGAAGTGACCAGACTATTGGAAGCCGGTATCATATATCCCATTTCAGACAGTGAATGGGTAAGCCCAGTACAAGTGGTGCCCAAGAAGTCTGAAGTCACTACAGTGAAGAATGAGCATGGAGAGCTCATAGCAACTAGAGTTCAGAATGCTTGGAGAGTCTGCATTGATTACAGGCATCTCAACCAAGCTACCCGTAAGGATCACTACCCACTTCCATTCATTGATCAAATGCTAGATCGCCTGTCAGGTAAATCACATTATTGCTTTTTAGATGGTTACACAGGTTATTTCCAGATTCATATAGCTCCTGAAGATCAGGCAAAGACTACTTTTACATGTCCTTTTGGGACTTTTGCTTATAAGAGAATGCCCTTTGGCTTGTGCAATGCACCAGCTACTTTCCAAAGGTGCATGATGAGTCTTTTCTCTGATCTTATTGAGGACTGTATGGAAGTTTTTATGGATGATTTTAGCGTTTATGGTGATTCTTTTAGCCTTTGCTTAGATGAATTATCTAGAGTATTAGATAGATGTGTTAATACAAATCTTGTATTAAATTTCGAAAAATGTCACTTTATGGTAAAACAAGGGATTGTATTAGGACATGTGGTATCTAATAATGGCATTTCTGTAGACCCAGCAAAGGTGAATGTTATTTCTAGTCTACCTTACCCCTCTTCTGTGAGGGAAGTCCGTTCGTTCCTTGGCCATGCAGGTTTTTACAGAAGATTTATTAAGGACTTTAGTAAGGTCGCACTTCCCTTATTCAGATTACTGCAGAAGGATATTGAATTCGAGTTCAGTGGGGATTGCAAACAAGCGTTTGATAAGCTGAAGACTGCTCTGACTCAAGCCCCAATTTTGAGAGGACTAGACTGGAGCCAGCCATTTGAAATCATGTGCGATGCTTCTAACCATGCAGTGGGAGCAGTGCTGGCTCAGCGTAAAGGTAAGGATCCTTTCGTTATTGCTTATGCGTCCAAGACTTTAGACACTGTCCAATCCAATTATACTACTACTGAGAAAGAGCTTCTTGCTATTGTTTTTGCTCTGGATAAATTCTAAGCTTATTTACTTGGTACTAGAGTAGTAGTGTATTCAGACCACGCAGCTTTAAAGTATCTATTAGCTAAAAAGGAGTCCAAACCAAGACT
The DNA here is from genome assembly GCF_003086295.3 of Arachis hypogaea. Taxonomy (NCBI): domain Eukaryota; kingdom Viridiplantae; phylum Streptophyta; class Magnoliopsida; order Fabales; family Fabaceae; genus Arachis; species Arachis hypogaea. The sequence goes on along the minus strand of NC_092046.1, from coordinate 98,452,932 downwards.
TATACGTTGGATACTGCTGTTACAAGAATTTGATTTAGAAATAAAGGATAGGAGTGGTAATCAGAACTTAGTGGCAGACCACTTGAGTCGCCTTGAGCATATTAAGGATGATTCTACTCCTATAGATGATAATTTTCCTTTTGATAACCTGCAAGCAGTATCTGAGGTAGTCCCTTGGTATGCACCTGTTGCTAATTATTTAGTTAGCCGCACATTTCCTCCAAATTTTTCTAAGCATCAAAGAGACAAGCTGAAAAGTGAGTCTAAATATTATATATGGGATGACCCATATTTATGGAGATGTGGCTGATCAAGTAATTAGATGTTGTGTGCCTCAATCAGAATTCCAGTCCATTTTAGAGGCCTGTCACTCATCTGAGAGTGGAGGACATTTTGGTCCTCAAAGAACAGCTAGAAAGATCATAGACTGTGGATTCTGGTGGCCTACTCTTTTTAGAGACGCTGCTGAATTTTGTAAATCTTGTCTCCCATGCCAGAAATTTGGTAATATATCCAGGAGGGATGAGATGCCTCAACAAATTATGCTTTTCTGTGAAATTTTTTATGTTTGGGGCATTGACTTTATGGGTCCATTTCCAAATTCTAATGGATATTTTTATATATTGTTAGCTGTGGATTATGTTTCCAAATGGGTGGAAGCAATTCCTACCCGCACTGATGATGCTAACACTGTTGTTTCCTTTGTGAGAAACCATATTATATGTCGCTTCGGATCACCACGAGCAATCGTGAGCGATCAAGGCACCCATTTTTGTAACAGGAGACTAACAGGATTAATGAAGAAGCATGGGATAATTCATAAAGTTGCAACAGCTTACCATCCCCAAACTAATGGGCAAGCCGAGGTATCAAATAGAGAAATTAAGCGTATCTTGCAAAAGATAGTAAAGCCTCATAGAAGAGACTGGAGCACCAGGCTACAAGATGTACTCTGGGCATACAGAATAGCATACAAGACACCCATTGGGATGAGTCCTTTCCACTTGGTTTATGGAAAAGCTTGTCATCTCCCAGTTGAAGTAGAACATAGAGCCTTTTGGGCAGTTAAGGAGTGCAACATGGGAATTGAGAAAGCCGGAGCTAAAAGGAAGTTGCAACTGCAGGAACTGGAGAACCTTCGCTTAGAAGCTTATGAAAACTCCAGAATATACAAGGAAAAGATAAAGGCTGTACATGATCAAAACATCAAGAAGAAAGAGTTCGAACCTGGGGATTTAGTCCTCCTTTACAAATCTCGACTAAGGCTTATGCCAGGTAAGTTGAGATCAAGATGGGGAGGTCCATACAGAGTAGAGAAGGCCGAACTGTACGGAGTTTATCACCTAAGCCATCCTTCAAGCTCTGAACTTATTAAGGTTAATGGACAACGCCTGAAGCTATACCATGGCGAGAAGGTATAGAGAAACAAGGAGCTTGAGATCTTCCTCTTGGAAGATCCCCACATAGCAGAAGATTGAGCTAGTGGAGCGTCCAACTTACGGACGTTAAAGCAAAGTGCTAGGTGGGAGACAACCCACCATGGTATGATCGTTCTTTTCTTTATTTTTAGTTTTTCCTATTCAACAACTCTTCTCTTTCTTAGTACTTTCATACATCTACATTTACATGTTTTTATTTAAAAAAAAATAAAAAAAAATTTCGCTACATGATGCGATTGCATAAGGGACGCGTCCGCGTCACATGGAGAGTAAAGAAAAATAAAAAATTGAACAGAGAGTCACGCTGGAGTGTGGCTGGAGGCGTGCCAATGGCACAAATCAACCCATGCGACCGCGTCGCTGACGCGTTCGCGTTGCATGGGAATCATAGCCTCCCACGCGACCGCGTGCCCCACGCGGCCGCGTGCCCTGAGTTTTCGACGTAAAAGGGTGCACAATGAAATATTGTGCGAGAGTGATGCTGGATTGGTGCTGGAAGCACAACCCTTATCATGCGACCACGTCGCCGACGCGGCCTCGTCATCCGTTTTCTGGCGCACACTCACGCGACCGCGTGACCCACGCGATCGCGTCACCCCAATTTTGGCATTTAAATTAATTTGAACAGAGAGTTGTGCTGGAGCGAGGCTGCCCTCATGCTAGAAGCATAATATGGGTCACACGACCGCGTGACTGACGCGATCGTGTCACCTTAATTGAAGCGCATTCACGCGAACGCGTGCCCCACGCGGCCGCGTCGCGTGCGCCGCACAGCTCAACCTGAATTGCCAAATTATCTTATCTTTCTCTCCTCCAAATCCTAGTTTTTCTTTTCCCTCCTTATTTCTTCCTTCCCCCTTCCACCTCCTATCTCACCTTTCACTCTCTATCTCTCTCACCTCAATTAACAAGGTTTTATTTTCTTCCTCCCACTTTCTTTTTCTCTCATTCTTATTATTTTATATGTATTTTCTCTTTTTCTTTTTCTTTTCATTATTCTTATTTTCTTTCTTTTTCTTTTCCTTTTTACATGGTGTTAGAAATGTTTTTTGAGTCATTATCCCTCATTATATGCTTGTGGATTGTTGCAAATTGTTTGACAATTATTTTTATTCTATTTAAAGGATTGCTTGCATGCTCACCTTCATATTTTCTATACCTTATTCAACATGCATGCTATGTGTTTGTGAAAAAGCTCAAAAGGCATTATGCACTTCTCTATGTTGTTATACTATTCAATGCTAGATTTTCACAACTATCCTTTACTATTGTATGAATTGAATTTAATTGTCAATACAAACGTGATGGTTTGTTACAAAGTATTGCTTGGTCTATGCTACTCATGCCCTTTGCCGGCATGCCAATAAACACCTTGCAGTCACTTGTCTTTCTATGCACTAGCTATTTTCCATTGTTGGCTTTTCACATGTACTCGAGAGCATGTGTTAATGTCATCTACATCCTAATGTGCATCCATCACCACTCTTCCGTTCTCTTCCTTGCTATATATCTATTTGAATTTAATTTACTTTCTCCTCTCTTTTCAGGTTGGCTACCAAGAAAGGAAAGGAGAAAGCGACTCCTAAACCCCCTGCAAGAAGAGGCACTAAAAGAGCATTAGTGGCAGAGCCCTCTTCAACCACAGTCAAGCCCTCAACAAAAAAAGTTAAGAGGATAATAAGGGTTGATGAAAAGGAGAAAGCCTTTCCAGCAAAGGACACTGCGCGATTTCCCAATCGCTACTGTGAGCAGATGTTCCCTATCCTGGTGGAAAGAAACTATAACAATGAATACCTTCTTATCCTCCCGTCTAACATTGCTACCTTTGTTGAGCCACAAATTGAACGAAGACAATGGGATTTCCTACGGAGACAGCCAAGGCAGGTCAATCTTTCTTGGGTAGTTGAGTTCTACTCTAACTTCTACATGCCATCCCTGCCGTCTGTTTATGTCCGACAGAAGCAAGTCCCCATCACAGAAGAGGCCATTCAGCAACCTCTGAGTCTTCCCCCTATTCCAGAAGGAATGGACGCCTTCCAAGAAGCCGCACTTAAGCGCCAGAGGTACCAATTTAACTGGGACTCCATTCTCGGAGTTATCGCATTACCTGGCAGCCGTTGGATCTACGGATACCACCGTACCCGCCCTAAAAGAATCTTGGCTTCAGCACTTACCTTGGAGGCTCGCGTATGGGCACAGATCATGTCCCATTACGTCTTTCCAAGCACTCATGAGTCCTCCTTCACTGCGGACATGGCCGTTCTACTATGGTGCATCCTTACAGACCAACCTCTAAATCTCTCAAGACATATCCGGAATGCTATGGGACACGTACAAATTGCGGGCACTTTCCTTTCCCCGCCTTGGTCTCAGATCTTGTCTCAGCAGCCGGAGTCTCCTACAGAGCTGGGGGACACCAAAGTCGTGCTTCCACGGGATGATCAGTATGTCCCTAATGGGAAATACCTCAGACTTCCAGCAGCCACTACAAGTCTTCCTACTGCTCCAGTTGAAGATAATCCTTCTTCAACACCACAAGCACCTACAACTGATGAATTGCTCCAGCAGATAATCGAAAGGTTGGATCGGCAAGAACACAAAGCTAAGTTGAGAGAGCGCCGTAACAAGCGCTGATTCAAACACCTCAAGGAGCTACTCAAGGGACACTTCAGGGACTCGGATACCCCAGACTCCACTTTTTTTACCAGCACAGGGAGCCATGATGGTCCCGATTGTGGAGATACTGCTACCAGCCCACCCCTGTTCCTGACAGATGGCACCGAGGACGGTGCAAAGCCTTAAGTGTGGGGAGGTCGGTCAGTACCTGACTTCCAGAGGTAATTTCTTTTCCCTAGCACCAATAATTAGGATACTTTAGTTAGATTTTCTTTCTTTTATAGAATAGAATAAATTGCATAGGTTAGGATAGTTGCATGCATGTTCTACTTGATTGAAAAGACAATAAGTTTTTTTTAAGACTCTATCTTTAGAACAAAATTTCACTAATTTTTCAAAATTTTTATGATAAATTTGCTTGAGTTGTATTTGGAACATGATATTTGAGCTAAAGAACACACAACCTGTGAAAGATTTGAGCCTTTATGTATGGTTACACTATTTAACCATAATTATTTCATTATTGTGTGTTTACTTCTCTATGATTGTAATCTGTATTTTGTTCTATCTTATATGTCCAATATTTATTATATTTACATGCTCGCACATGATTGAGGCCGTTATTTGTTTAAACTCACTTATCCAAATTAAGCCTACCCTTTTCAATTTCCTTTGTTAACCACTTTGAGCCTTTAAATCCCATTTGTTCCATATTTTACCACATTACTAACCTTAAGCTGAAAAACAATTGTATATCCCAAATTGAATCTTTGGTTAACTTAAGATAGAATTGTGTGTGCTAGTTAAGTATGGGAAATTGTGGAAACAAAAGTTGTTAAGGGAATGTGTCATGAGAATTTAATGGGAATTTGGATACCTACTCATGTGAAACTATAAGAATTAAAAATCTATGTGCATTGATAAGCCATATTTATTTTAATGTCAAAATATATATATTAAATTCAGAATTCAAAGATCAATGCACATATGATAGAATCAAATATAAAGTTGATACATGAGTATGAATAGAAAAAGGGAATTCTGGCTAGCTAGGTATGAACTTTAAGATTACATTAAAAGTATATAGGTTGGGTTGAAGCTTGGGTTAATTAAAGATTCAATTTATTAGCTCACTTGACCAAATGTATACCCCTACCTGTACCTTAACCCCATTACAACCTTGAAAAGACCTCATGATGTTTGCATTGGTATATTAACTGTTGTTGATTGGTTAGGAGAAGAACAAAAGTTAGAAAGCATGATTAGAGAAGGATAGACTGATTACCCTATACACTAGAGATTAAAGCGTACATACATTATCAGTGAGGGTTCAATGCTTGAATTTTCATGCTCCCTGCTTTCATGAGCTATCTTCTTGCACTTTTATCTGTTTTATTGTATAATGATAGAATTAGTGGAATTTGATTTGTAATTGTTTAGAAGAGCTTATTTACTTTTGATCAAGTGGGCAAGAATCATATAGTTGCATTTATTTATATATAGGCTTCCATTGCATTTCATGAGTTTCTACTTGTTCATACTTATTTCCTTATCTCCTTCAATTAAGCATGAGGACATGCTAATGTTTAAGTGTGGGGAGGTTGATAAACCACTATTTTATGGTTTATATTGTGTTTAATTGTCTGGTTTTATCATGATCTTTACCCACTTATTCATTAAATTAGCATGAAATTATAATTCCTTCCTGAATTTATAACATGTTCGAAAACTGCTTCCTAGAGACTTTAATTATGTATTTTTAACTCCCCTTTATTCCATTCGATGCCGTGATCTGTGTGTTGAGTGTTTTAGACTTCATAGGGCATGAATGAGTTGGAGATTGGAAAGGAAGCTAGCAAAAATAGAAGGAACACAAGAATTTGAGGAGATAACCAGCGAGAAGTGACGCGATCGCATGGCTCACGTGACCGCGCGAAGGAGAGCGAATCGTAGTGACGCGGCCGCATGGCTCACGCGGCCGCTCGGATTGGAAAAGCTCAGGCGACGCGGTAGCGTGGACGACGCGAACGCGTGGCAAGGAAAAGCGCGAATGATGCATCCGCATGGATAACGCGATCGCGTGACATGTGCGATCTGCATAATCTGCAGACTTCGCTGGGGGCGATTTTAGACCTTATTTTGACCCAGTTTTCGGCCCGGAACAGCAGACTAGAGCCAGAGAATATGCAGAAACAAAACACAACATTCATTCTAGACAGTTTTAGATCTAGTTTTTCCTCATCTAGGTTTTTCTCTCTAGGTTTCAGAATTTTAATTTTGAATTGATCTTAGCATTGGAACATTGAGAAGAGTTATTTCCTCATCAAGACTTCGTCATTCTAGTTCGTTCTCTTAACTTGGTTTTATTCTTCCATGTTCTTTGCTTTGTTCAATTTTTTCATTTGAATACTTTCATGATTATTTGATACAAGGATTATTTCTTCCATTTTAATTTATTTTTCCATTCCAATAATCATGTCTTCTTTTAATTCCCTTTCATGTGTTATGGATTTATTATTTACAATGAGTGAGTAGTTCCCTCACTTGATGGGGAGTTGATTGAAAGGAACTCTTGAGTTGGAAGGATTGAAAGAAAAAATTGTAATTGGGTTAACTATTGGATTGTTATCTAATTACTAACACCAATCCCTTTGAACTAAGTGGGTTGCAACTCGTGAACAGATATAGCATTCCAACTTGTTTGATTTTCCTTTACCTAGTAAAGGATAAATAAACGGAACAACCATTAATTATAAATTAATCTTGAAATTATCCCATCAATAATAGAGATTCCAACTAATCAACTCCCAGTCAAGGCTTTTATTCATATTATTTAAATTTCCTCTTTTTAATTTTCCCTTTACTTAACTCAACTTCTTGGAACATCTGATTAATAAAATAGCACAATTTTCTGCAACTCGTTGGGAGACGACCTGGGACTCCAACTCCCAGTAATTTTTAATTTAAACTTTCTGTGACATATTTCTAAATTGATAGGCAGATTTTTGGTGAGTTAAGAACTATACTTGCAACATAACTATTTTAATAATTTTTAATTCACCGACTTCTGCCCCTCATCAATCACCGTTGTCAATGGCTACTTCCCGTCCTCTCAGTGAAAACGTTCCAAATGCGCTGTCACCGCACGGCTAATCATCTGTCGGTTCTCGATCATGTCGGAATAGGATCTATTGATCCTTTTGCGTCTGTCACTACGCCCAACACTTGCAAGTTTGAAGCTCGTCACAGTTATCCCTTCCCAGATCCTACTCAGAATACCACAGACAAGGTTTAGACGTTCCGGATCTCAGGAATGGGCACCAATAATTCTACCTAGCTTATACCACGAAGACTCTAATCTGAATCATGAGGCTAAGAGATATGCATTCAATCTAAGGTAGAACGGAGGTGGTTGTCAGGCACGCGTTCATGGGTGAGAATGATGATGAGTGTCACGGATCATCACATTCATCAGGTTGAAGTGCGAATGAATATCTTAGAATAGAAGCAAGCGTGATAGAATGGAAAACAGTAGTAATTGCATTAATTCATGAAGAACAGCAGAGCTCCTCACCCCCAACAATGGGGTTTAGAGACTCATGCCGTAGAGAATACAATAAGAAACGTGTAAAGTGTCATGAGGTACAAGATGAATCACTAAAAGTAGTTTTTATAGTAAACTGGTGACCTAGGGTTACAGAAAATGAGTAAGCTAGGGTGTTTAGTGTAAAAATCCACTTCCAGGGCCCACTTGGTGTGTGCTTGGGCTGATCATTGAAGCTTTCATGTGTAGAGAGGTCAGAAAATCCACTTTAAGTGCAGGGAGGTCAGAATCCAACAGCATCTGCAGTCATTTTTCAGCCTCTGAATCAGATTTTTGCTCAGGTTCCTCAATTTTAGCCAGAAAATACCTGAAATCACAGAAAAACACACAAACTCATAGTAAAGTCCAGAAAAGTGAATTTTAAATAAAAACTAATAAAAATATTATAAAAACTAATTAAAATATACTAAAAACAATGCCAAAAAGCGTATAAATTATCCGCTCATCAACGACTTTGCTCCCCGGGATTTTTAGTCACATTCTAACAACTTTTTAGGTAGTGTTCCGATGAGGAACCTTTCTATCGTTTGTTTGGATGACTTTTTAGCGCCGTTCTGATTTGTGCTTTTGCCTTTTAAGTAGTGTCTTTTTTCAAGACTTCGTACATTTCAGCAAAGCATTTCTGGCCTTCCTCTGGCCCTTGTGAGATGTCTTTGTCCCTTTTGTGGATCTTTGTAGAGTGTTGGTACTTTGTTGTCTGACCTCTTTTTGATCACTTCTGGTTTTGTCCATCTTCTGCTTGGTCGAGGTGATCCATGGGGCTAACTTGTCCGACGACTTTTTAGTGTTCTCCTAGAACACTTTTTAGTCGGTCTGAACAATTTTGATAGCCTTGTCGTGGAGTCGTGGATTTTCGGGCAGAGCTGTGTCCCTTTTAGCGCACGCTTTTCGTTGGTCCGACTTCTTGTGTCGATCCGAGCTGTAGCTTTCGTTGGTCGACTTTGCTTGTCGGTCCAATCTGTAGCTTTCGTTGGTCGATTTCGCTTGTCGGTCCAATCTGTAGCTTTCTTTGGACGACTTCGCTTGTCGATTCTTTCTGAGTTATTTTTAGTAATCCATTTTTAATCAGGCTTGGCCAGGCCTCTTTCTATGGATTACTTTTTATAACTCTGTCGCTTTGATTAGTCTGGTCTGACTTCTTCATGTCGGTCCATTCTAAGTTATTTTTAGCAATCCATTTTTAGTAAGACCTTGTCAGGCCATTTTTATGGATTACTTTTTATAATTTTGTCGCTTTGATTGTTTTGGTCCGACTTCTTCTTGTCGGTCCATTCTAAGTTATTTTTAGTAATCCATTTTTACTCAGACCTCGTCAGGCCTCTTTCTATGGATTACTTTTTATAACTTTTGTCGCTTTTATGTCGATTGGTCCGACTTCTTCGTGCCGGTCCATCCTACGTTATTTTTAGCAATCCATTTTTACTCAGACCTCGTCAGGCCTCTTTCTATGGATTACTTTTTATAACTTTTGTCGCTTTGTCATGATCGGGCGGTGAATTTGGTTTTCACCTTGCCGACCTATCGCTTTGTAATTGGACGATGAATTTGGTTTTCATCTTGCCGACCTGTCGCTCTGTAATCGGACGATGAATTAGGTTTTCATCTTGCCGACCTTGTCGTGATCGGGCGGTGAATTTGGTTTTCACCTTGCTGACTTGTAGCTTTGTAATCGAACGATGAATTTGGTTTTTATCTTGCCGACCTTGTCGTGATTGGGCGGTGAATTTGGTTTTCACCTTGCCGACCTGTCGTAATCGGGCGTCTTGGTAGGAAACTTTTTAGGGAATCTTGGTAAACCATTATTTTATGGTTTATATTGTATTTAATTGTGTGGTTTTATCAAATATTTACCCACTTATTCATATGATTAGCATGTATTTACAATTCCTTCCCAAAATTACTCAATGGTTGAAAACTTGCTTCCTAGAGACTTTTAATTATGTATTTTAATTCTCCTTTATTCCATTCGATGTCGTGATCTGTATGTTAAGTGTTTCAGGCTTTATAGAGCATGAATGACTGGGAAATTGGAGAGAAGGCTTGCAAAAATAGAAGGAACACAAGAAATTAAGGAGATGACCAGCGAGAAGCGATGCGGACGCATCGCTCACGCGTCTACACGAAATAGAAGAAATTGCAGTGATGTGCTCGCGTGCCTGACGCGAACGCACGGATTGGAAACTGCACAAGTGACGTGAATGCATTGACGACGCGCACGCGTGGCAAGGCAAAACGCCGTATGACGCGAACGCGTGGATGACGCGATCGCGTGACGTGCACGATCTGCAGAATTTACAGAATACGCTGGGGGCAATTTTGGGCCATGTTTTGACCCAGTTTTCGGTCCAAAAAAGAAGATTAGAGCCAGGGAACATGCAGAGACCAGGAGAGACATTCATTCCGCATAATTTTTAGTTTTAGATCTGACTTTACTCCTCCTCTAGGTTTTCTCTCTACACATTCATAGTTCTTAGGATGTTGTTTTTATTGCTTTTTGGATTGGGATATTGAGAAGAGTTATTACCTCCGCCAATACTTCATCATTCTAGTTTGTTTTCCTTACTTGTCACTTACTCTTTCATATCCTTAATTTTTTCGGAATTACTATTAGATTATTTTTAGAATTTATTAATACAAGAACTATTTTTATTTTTAATTGGTCTCTTTGATTATTATTATTTATCATGTCTTTCTTTATTTCCCTTTCTTATTTTGTGAAGTTTACATTCATAATGAGCGAGTAGTTCCATAACTTGATTGGGAGTTGATTGAAAGGAGGACCTTGAGTTGGAATGCTCAAGAGTAAATTGTAATTGGGTTTATTGTTGGATCGCCCTCTAGTCACTAACACTAATCCTTCCCAAGGGAGAGGATTAGAACTTGTGAATAGAAATAGACTTCCAACTTGCTTGACTTTCCTCTACCTGGTAAAGGATAACTAAGCAGGACAACCTTCAATTACCAATTAATCTTGGGAGAACTCCAACAAGGATAGACTTTTCGACTAATCTACTCCCGGTCAAGATTTTTATTTAAATTACATAAATTCTCTGATTTAATTTCCTGTTTACCAAACTCAAACCATTTTCAAAAACATCTGATTAATAAAATAGCACATCTTTCTGCAACTCGTTAGGAGATGACCTGGGATTCATACTCCCAGTATTTTAATTCTAATTTTGTGACAACCCTTCTAAATTGATAAGCGGATTTTTTGTTGGTTAGAATTATACTTATAACGTATCTCTTACATTAATTTCTTAATCCGCCAATTTTCGCCACGTCAATATTTGTTGATTGGTTAGATGAAGAACAAGGTTGAGAAAGCATGACTATGGAAGAGTAGAGTGATTGACCCTAGACACTTGAGAGTTAGAGTGATATACACTACCAGTAAGGGTTCAATGCTTGATTCTATATTCCCTGCTTTCATGAGCTATCTTCTTATAATTTTACCTGTTTTTACTGTATGATTTGAATTAGTGGAATTTGATTTATGTTTGTCTTGGAGAACTTATTTATTTTTAACCAAGTAGGTAGAAGCATTTCACCTTTAGTTGCATTCATATAGATAGGATTGCATTTCATACATTTTACCATTCCTCTTTACTCCTTTATAGCTTCTCTTGAGCTTATCATGAGGACATGCTAATGTTTAAGTGTGGGGAGGTTGATAAACCATTTTATGGTTTATCTTGTGCTCAATTGAGTGGAGTTTATCAATCTTTCATACACTTATTCATATGATTTGCATGAGTTTACGTTTTCCTTCCTGATTTTGTGCTATGATTGAAAACATGCTTCTTTGGTCTTAATTTTGATATGTTTAATATTCTCTTATTACCATTTGATGCCTTGATATGTGTCTTAAGTGTTTTCAGAGATTACAGGGCAGGAATGACTCAGAGGATGGAAATGAAGCATGCAAAAGTGGAAGGAATACAAGAAGTTAAAGAAATTGCTAAGCTGTCCAGCCTGACCTCTTCGCACTCAAACGGTCATAACTTGAGCTACAGAGGTCCAAATGACACGGTTCCAGTTGCGTTGGAAAGCTAACGTCCAGGGATTTTCAAAGATATATAATTTTTTATAGCTGCCCTGACGCCAGGCAACGCAAACACGTGGACGATGCCTCCGCCTCACTTTGCCGCGACCTGAACGTAACAGAAATCGCTGGGGGCGATTTCTGGGCTGTTTTTGACCCAGTTTTCGGCCTAGAAAACACAGATTAGAGGCTATAAAGTGGGGGAATGCATCCATTCATTAACATGTCTTCCATTATTCACTTTTCATAATTTAGATGTAGTTTTTAGAGAGAGAGGCTCTCTCCTCTCTCTTAAGATTTATGATTAGGATTCCTCTTAAAGGATTTAGGATTTCTTCTTCATCACAGGTTCAATGTTCCTTTAAATTATTTTCTGCTTTTATTTATTTTATTTTATTACTTCAATTGTTATTTACATCTCAATTGGATTATGAACTATTCATGTTAGGATTTTCTTAATTAATATAATTCAAGGTATTTCAGACTTATGATTGCTTTCCTTCATTTATCTAAATAATTTAGATTTTTCCCTTTTGGCTTTGGTTGATTAATTGGTAACTCTTGAGTTGTCAAACTCATCGTGATTGATAATTGTTATCTTTGCTGATTGATTTAAATTCCTATAACTCTAGTCTTTCCTTAGGAGTTGACTAGGACTTTAGGTGTTAAATTGATTTATCCACTTGACTTACCTTCATAGTTAGAGGTTGACTTAGTGGGGAGCTAAATATAATTATCATCACCATTGATAAGGATAACTAAGATAGGACTTCTAATTTTCATACCTTGCCAAGTGTTTTATCAGTTATTAATTTATTAATTCCTGTAATTTATTTCCCTTGTTCAAACCTTTTAAAACCCAAAAACACTGTTTTCCATAACTAATAATAAGAACACCTCCCTGCAGTTCCTTGAGAAGACGACCCGAGGATTAAATACTTGGTTATCATTTTTATTGGGTTTGCTTAAGTGACAAACAAAACTTTTGTAAGAAAGGAATTCTTGTCGGTCTAGAAGCTATACTTACAACAAGGAATTTATTTGTGAAAATTCTAGATCGCGCGAGAGTTTCGCGTTCTTCAAATCTGCAAACTTTTAAACAATAAAATGTAGATATGAATAAGAATGTGTACATGTTAGTGCTTACCCTTCTAGGTCGGGCAATCATTTAGACCTCGGACTGGCGCCCTTCTTAGATTGTAGGCATACCATGACCTTGGTAGCTCTCGCCCCTCGAGGTCGGACACTTTGTGGTGACCTTTCCACAGTACCTCTGAACAACTTGGAATGGTCCTTTCCAATTGGCTGCTAGCTTCCCTTCTCCTGACCGATCTTAGGTCCATTCGACGCTTTAGTGCTTCCTCTCTAATCTGAGTTCTTTCTCGGACTTCTGGAAGTAGGTCGAGCTCTACCCTTTGAGTTTTAGGAGTCGGTATCTTCGTTGTTCTTGATTTGAGCCATTTCTCATCTTCTTTTTTGCAGGTTAGTCGTTCTTTTCTCTCTCTTTTTTTACTTGTGACAATTGTGCATGCTTTTGATGTAAAGCTTTGACTTTGTATTTGGGTTTTTGCTCTGAAGAACTTTGGTTCTTTCTGCAAAAAGTTTGTGTCTTTGTTGTTTGTTGTGACTTTTCTTTTGTCGTTCGCTTTTGAGAAGAATGTGTGCTTTGCTTAGGGTTTTGTTGCTGTTCCTATTTCTTTTCATCGTTGCCTGACTCCATTTGTATAAAAGATCTAGCTTTTGTTTTGACCTTTTGTTTGAGAAGTGTTCGGACTATTTGGGTATAGATTGTCGACTTATCTTCTTTGTGTTTTTGCCCTGTTGTTGCCACCAAAGGGTGCCCCTGGACTTTCGTGTGAGTCCTGGGGTTTCCCTTTTACTGCTGTATCTGACACTTGATGTTTTACTGTTATTGTCCGAGTTGTTTCCTTATTTGCCCGAGTTTTTTGGTAGTAACCCCATTTTTCTTTTTCTTACTGTTGGAATATTTGACCTACGTCTTCCTGCAAAAACATTGCTGAGATGTCTACTAAGATCTCGGACAGCATGTCTGACTGGCTGGATTCCATAGTTTCTGTAAGCCCGTAGTAGAAGATGTCTATAACTGCACCCATTTTTTGAAAATATTTCAGAGGGGCATTTCCTTAGCATCTCTCTGTACCTCTCCCAGGCATTATAAACAGATTCATTATCCTCTTGTTTAAAGCCTTGGATGTCCAGCCTTAGTGTGTCATCCTTTTTGGAGGGAAATATTGATTCAAGAATTTGTCTGATAACTGTTTCTATGTTCTTATGCTTGCTGTGGGTTAGTTATTTAACCACGTCTTAGCTTGATCTTTTACAGCAAATAGAAACAGTAATAATCTGTAGACATCCTGATCTACTTCCTTATCATGTATTGTGTCAGCAATTTGTAAGAACTGTGCCAGAAACTCAGTAGGTTCTTCCTGTGGAAGACCGGAATACTGGCAATTTTGCTGCACCATGATAATGAGCTGAGGGTTTAGCTCAAAACTGCTGGCTCTGATGGGGGTATACAAATACTACTCCCATATGAAGTAGTAGTGGGGTTAGCATACGATCCCAGAGTCCTTTTGGACTGTTCATTTCCACTTAGGTCCATGATGGAGAAAGGGAGATGATGTGGATTGTAAAATAAAAAAATTATTTAATTTTTTTTAAATTAAGGAAATTAAAATAAAGTAAATGGGAAAATTAGTCTAAGTTTCAAAAATTAAAAGATGAGAAATAAAAGAAATTAGAAAACTAAATTAATTAATTAATTGAAAAGAGATTTGAAAAATTATGGGTGAGGATCTTCGAAAAATGGAGAGAGAGAGAGAGAAAGTGGTTAGGAAGTTTTGAAAAAGATATGTCTTAAAATTAAAGATGCTTGTAAGAAAATAAATAAATAAAAGAAAAGATTTGAAAAAGTTATGATTTTAAAATTTTTAAGGTTGAAACTTTCTTAATAAGAAAACACCAAACCTAAAATTTTTCAATCAAACTAACAAAATAAGACAAGTAACTCGAAAATAAAAAAAAAGATTTTGAAAAATTTTATAAAATATTTTCAAAAAGTATAAAAAGAAAATTGAAAAAGAATTTTTTTTGAAAAAGAATTAAAAAAGATAAATTTTTTAAATTAAGATTTTAACTTGACTAACAAGAAACTACCAAATTTAAAAAAATTTTGACTAAGTCAACCTAAGGAATTCGAAATTAATGAGTAAATAAAGAAAAAGATATATTTTTTTAATTTAATAAGGAAAGAGAAAAATAATAAAAAGACACCAAACTTAGAATTTTGAGATCAAAACAAAAAAAACCAACAAGAAAATTTTGAATGTTAAGATAAACTCCAAAAACACTTTGAATATCAAAATGAGCACCAAGAACAAATTTTGGAAATTTTTAAGAAAATAAAAAGACATAGGACACCAAACTTAAAAATTTTTATACTCTAGACACTAATAATTCGAAAATGTATAAGATAAACAGCAACAGATACCAAACAAGAAAATTTAAAGATCAAATAAGGAAAAACTAGCAAGAACAATTTGAAGATCAAGGAAGAACTAAGAACATGTAATTAAAATTATGAATAAAAATAAAAACATGCAATTAACACCAAACTTAAAACATGAAACTAAACTCAAACAGAAGACTCAATTATCAGTTTATTGATTTTATCTATTTATTAAAAGTTTTCGAAAATTATGTAGAAAAAGAAAACAAGGATTTTAAAATTTTAACAAAAACAATAATAGAAGACGCAATTTTAGTGACTCTAAACCAAAAAGATATATTTTTCCTAATCTAAGCAACAAGATGAACCGTCAGTTGTCCAAACTCGAACAATCCTCAGCAACGGCGCCAAAAACTTGGTGCACGAAATTGTAATTCACACTTTTCACAACTCCACACAACTAACCAGCAAGTGCACTTGGTCGTCCTAGTAATACCTTACATGAGTAAGGGTCGATCCCATGGAGATTGTCGGCTTCAAGCAATCTATGGTTATCTTGTGAACCTTAGTCAGGAGATTAATGATAAAAATGATTTTGTTTATGAAAAGTAAATAACATGAAATAAATGGTACTTGTGATTCAGTAATAAGGAACAGGTTGATGTTTCGGAGATGCTCTGTCGTCTGAATCTCTGCTTTCCTACTGTTTTCTTCTCCAAACACGCATGGCTTCCTTCAATGGCAAGCTGTATGATCTTCTCAGATGAAAAATACCAGGTACGATGTCTGCACGGCTAATCAACTGTCAGATTTCTCGTCTCGAATGAAAAATACCAGGTACAGCTACTGCACGGCTAATCATCTGTTGATTCTCACTAGCGTCAGAATAGGATCTCTCTATCCTTTTGCACACTGTCAGTGCGCCCAACATTTGCGAGTTTGAAGCTCGTTACAGTCATCCCTTCCCAGATCCTACTCGAAATACCACAGACAAGGTTTAGACTTTCCGGATCCCAGGAATGCTACCAATTAGTTCTAGCCTATACCACGAAGGTTCTGATCTCACGGACTCGGTCCGTGGATCAGAAACCCAAGAGATACGCACTCAAGCTGTCGCCCAATGACTACATTGAGCTCAGATAGAACGGGAGTGGTTGTCAGGCACGCATTCATAGAATTGAGAATAATAATGAGTGTCACGGATCATCTCATTCTCTATATTGAAGTACGAGTGAGTATCTTAGAATAGAATTAAGCGTGATTGAATAGAAAACAGTAGTAATTGCATTAATCCATTGAAACACAGCAGAGCTCCTTACGCCCACCTATGGGGTTTAGAGACTCATGTCGTAGAAGATACAATATGAAGTGTAAAATGTCATAAGTTTTCAAATGAATCTCTAAAAGTAGTTTTTATACTAAACTAGTAACTTAGGTTTACAGAAAATGAGTAACTAAGTGCAGATAGTGTAGAAATTTACTTCCGGGGCCCACTTGGTGTGTGCTAGGGCTGAGCATTGAAGCTTTCACGTGCATAGGCCATTCTTTAAGTTAAACGCCAGCTTGGGTGCCATTTTGGGCGTTTAACTCCAGTTTTGGTGCCAGTTCTGGCGTTTTACTCCAAAAAAGGGGTCTATGGCTGGCGTTCAACGCCAGTTTGGGCCATCAAATCTCGGGCAAAGTATAGACTATTATATATTGCTAGAAATCTCAAGATGTCTACTATCCAACGAAATTGATAGTACGCCAATTGATCTTCTGTAGCTCTAGAAAATCCATTTCGAGTGGAGGTGGGTCAGAATCCAACAGTATCTGCAGTCCTTTCAGCCTCTGAATCAGATTTTTGCTCAGGTCCCTAAATTTCAGCCAGAAAATACCTAAAATTATAAAAAAACACAAAAACTCATAGTAAAGTCCAGAAATGTAATTTTTGCATAAAAACTAATAAAAATATAATAAAAAGTAGCTAAAACATACTAAAAACTACCTAAAAACAATGCCAAAAAGGGTATAAATTATCCGCCCATCAGTCTCACTCCTTCTCAATCATGTAAGATAGATCAATGGCGGATTATGAGTAATTAAACCCCAATCTCTTGGTGATTTAATTTCTCTTTACATAATCAATTGCCAATCTCTTGATCTAATTGCTCATGAGAAGAGGTGAAGTTCAATTTCTAATCCAAAAGCCACACAATCCTTAAGACCTCAATTCAAAGAGGTTATATGTCACGTACCAACTATGAATGTATTGATCAAGAGGATCATGAGACAAGAGCCTCAAACTTAATTCCGTGATCCCTCTCTCGAGGCTCATATAAAATTCTAATAGACTCAATCCCTCTCTCGATGGTGATTGAATCTTTGAAGCACAAAAGCTCTTTCTTAGGAAAACAAACATGATTTCTAATCTCATACTACATAAATCCAACGACCTAAATATTATAGAGGTTACATGTCACAATACCAACTCTAAATCAAAATCAACTTTATTATGCCAAGAGAGCTCAAACTAAACCCTATGATCCCTCTCCCGAGGCTCACAATAGGATTCTAATAGATCCAAAGATCTTTGAAGAATAAAACTCTCTTGCAAGGATTCTAATAGATATCCAAGTATGAAAAAAGGATGAAGAAGAGAAGAAGAAATAGACATCAATTCAATCAAAATTGAAATAGAGCTCCTTTCTCAAATGAGTTGGGATTAGTTGATCATTGCTCTAAGAAAACTCAAAAGAAAATCAAAGTGCATGAAATTAAAAATGAAAATTAAAGATTCATAATACAAATGAACAATAAAGATTCATAACTAAAATGTATACAAAGAAATAAAGGAAGTGGGAGAGAAGAAGAGTGTATGAGGGGAGGGGTCCGAAGAGCAACTCCCAGTGGAGTATGCCAATGAAGTGTGTGTGTGGGTGTTTCCAGCCAAGAGTTCTTTCGTCCCCCCGAATCCCTTTTTTCTATGAAACTAAAACCTATTTATAAGCTAGCTAAATTACGAATTGAAATGAAATTGAAAACAAGCTACTATTAAATGAAAATTAACTATTCTAGATGATCCTTGTGGCCTTGATTGAGTGGTGTTATGGGCTTGCTTGCTTGAGGTTTGGAATGCACCAAGATGAGGCTTCTAGGCTTGCGTAGCATTTTTCTGCAGCGTTAGCCTCATGCACTCACGCGTGCGCGTCATCAATGTTTTTTGGCACTTGTCACATGTACGCGTCACCCACACGTGCGCGTGGCCTTCAGCGTTGGCGTCAAAGGCGTAGCGTTAGCACCCAAGGCGCTGTTCCATGCATACGCGTCACCCACGTGTGCGCATCATCTTTCAAAAATATCATCCTCACGCGTACGCGTCACCGGCTAAATTTTCCAAATCGCAGGTGCTCTCAGAACAAACGTAGCGCCAAAGGCGCTCTCCTGGCGTTGTGAAGCGCTTTTGAGAAAAGCGTAGCACTAAAGGCGCTCTCCTAATGCTGAGGAATGCTTTTGAGAAAAGCGTAGCGCCAAAGTCGCTCTCCCCTGTTTCTTATCTTCTCTGCTTCACCCTTTAAGCTCCTTTCTTCTTTCATGCTTGTTTTGTAATTTTTACTTCTTTTTCCACCATTTTCTACAAAATAGATCAAAATCAAAGAGATGAAAGTAATATATGACTTAAGAACAAAAACACTCAATAATTAAGCATGATTAATTAAATTATAATATGAAAAAGAAAAGAAAAACCTAACATGATGCGTAGTCATCATTGTGTCTGGCGCCTAACTTGAGAAACCTCAACTTAGGCACCACCTTGGCAGAATCCCTTTGAAGCTTTCCCTTGTCCCAAGTTAGGCGCCACTCATACAGCATGCATTTACAAGTGGAGTTTGTCTTGGTGCCTAACTTGGAGAATCCCAAGTTGGGTGCCACCCTTGCAAAATTGCTGGAGAAGAAGTATAAATTATTATACATCGTTGGAAAGCTCTAAAAGTTAGCTTTCCAATACCACTAAAATCATGTCAATTGGACCTCTGTAGCTCGAGTTATTCTTGTTAGAGTGCAAGGAGGTCAGGGTTGATAGCATCATTCACTTTTTTCTCTTTTTCTACAGAAACTCCATCAAATCCATCCGAAAATTCCATAAAACTCTTGGACCATCAATTGTCCAACCTCTTTTTCCATAAAACTCTTGGACCATCAATTGTCCAACCTCCATGTGTGGGTTGCACAGAAAATTCCACCCCCTTCTCTCAATTTCAAATTGAATTTTTGGATATTCATCTGGTTTCAGTGCAAATCTCACTTCTGGAGCCACAGCCCTCTTGTAGGTATGATCATAAAAATGTTCTTCATGGAGTTTAGATCAGAACCTGTGTGTATCATGAGAACTGGTGGCTGGCTCTGTACCTTTCTTTTTCTTTGAAGGTGTACTAGTTTTGGGTGCAATTACAGAAAACAGAGAAAACAAACAAGCAAAGCAACAACACCAAACTTAAAAATTTTGCTCGTCCCCGAGAAAATTAGAGAAATACAAAGGGGAAGAAAAAGGGGGTGAAACAAGAAAGTGAAAAAAAAAGAAGAAAATACAAATTAAATTTAAAAATTTTCTTTTCGGTTTTTTTGAATGAAGTAAAGAAAGACAGAAGAAGAGAATTAAAAGAGGATGAGAAGGGGGTTAGGGGGAATATAGGAAAGTGGTTGGGGTGAAGGTTTGGGGTTAATGTAGTTGTTGTGGTTGAGAAGGGAATTGGGGAGGGGTTGGTCATTCTTCGAAGAAGAAAGAATGTGTAGTGGTTGTGTGTGTATAGAAGGAGGGGGTGAAGTGTGATGAGGTGTGGTTTGAAGAGGGAAAGAGGGGGTTTATATAGAAAGCTTGGAGGGGGGTTTTGTTGGGTTGGAAGGGACTTGTGTCACAGATTGAAGTTGGGGGAAGGGTTGGTGTCATGGGTTGGAGTTGGGGGAAGGGCTGGTGTCACGAATTAGGGTGTTCGAGAGAAGAGGACAAGGGGCTTGGTCAAGGGGTGCGGAAGGAACAACTTTGGAAAATAAAAAAGGGAAGCAAAGATATGGGGGAATATCCTTGGGTGTGGGGACCAAATCAGTGGGATTGAGGCATTGAATCATGTGATTTGGTTTGGATTTGGCTACCATATTGAAACTGGCGCCTAACTTCAGTGCATATGGTGCCTAACTTGATGGCTTTCTTCACACTCAGCACCTAACATGGAGTATCATGGTGACCAACTTCCTTTGCTTTCTATACACCCGGTGCCTAACTTGAGGGTTGTGAAGTTGGGCGCGAGGGGGCAGTGAGTGATTCTAAGTTGCACGCTTCATGTGGTGCCTAACTTGAGAAACTTCAAGTTAGGCGCCACCCCTCCCGATAGTGGCATCAAATCTGTACACAGCATTGGCGCCTAACTTCAAGGAGTGAGGTTAGGCGCCACCCTTCCAGTGAGTAACTTCCCATTGTGTATATATGTGGCGCCTAACATGAGATTTTGAAGTTAGGCTCCACCCAATCCGAGCCAAGCTACTCCAGGGTGTTCGAAACTCTGTCTTCAGGTACCTGTTTCTACACGTGAAACAAAGGAAAAACAGTAGAAACTCAACTAAAACCAAATAAATAACAAAATCAAAACAACAGAAATCGAGCTAAAGGATACAAAAACATCGGGTTGCCTCCCGACAAGCGTTTCTTTATTGTCACTAGCTTGATAGTTACTTCTACTAGTTCAGCAGATGAGCGAACCTTTGGCGATCAATCTTGCCTCCGATATAGTGCTTCAACCTCTGGCCATTAACTGTAAAACTTCTGTCAGAATTCTCTTCCTGAATTTCCACATGACCATACGGTGACGCTTTGGTAACCACAAATGGTCCTGACCACCGGGATTTCAGCTTCCCGAGAAAGAGTTTTAGCTTTGAATTGAACAGAAGCACCCTCTGACCTGGCTCAAAGACTCTGATGGCAATCTTCTTGTCATGCCATATCATAGTTCTCTCCTTATAGAGCTTGGCATTCTCAAAGGTCGAATATTTGAATTCGCCAAGCTCATTTAACCGAAGCATTCTCTTTATTCCTGCAGCTTGAGCATCAAAGTTCAGAAACTTGATTGCCCTGTACGCTCTATGCTCCAGGTCAACTGGCAAGTGTCAAGCTTTACCGTAGACCAACTGATAAGGGGACATGCCAATAGGAGTCTTGTAAGCTGTCTGGTATGCCCAGAAAGCATCATCAAGCTTCCTAGACCAGTCCTTCCTTGAGATACTGATGGTTTTCTCCAGAATCCTCTTAAGTTTTCTGTTATAAACCTCAACCTGTCCACTTGTCTGAGAGTGATAGGGGGTTGCCACTTTATGACGGACTCCATACTTCTGCAGATGTGAGTCCATCTGTCTATTACAGAAGTGGCTTCCACCATCACTAATGAGTGTCCTTGGGACACCAAACCAGCTAAAAATATATCTCTGAAGAAATCTCATCACTACTTTGGCATCATTGGTGGGCAGAGCCACAGCTTCCACCTATTTGGACACATAATCAACTGCCACCAGGATATAGTTGTTGGAATATGAGGGTGAAAAAGGTCCCATGAAGTCAATACCCCACACATTAGACAACTCAATCTCAAGAATCCCCTGCTGTGGAATCTCATGGTTAGCAGGGAGATTTTTAGATCTTTCACATCTGTCATAGTTTTTCACAAATGTTCTTGAGTCCCGAGAGAGAGTTGGCCAGTAAAAACTGCTCTGAAGGACCTTTGTAGCTGTTCTTTCACCACCAAAGTGGCCTCCATAATCAGAGCCATGACAGTGTCAAAGAATCTGTTGTGTTTCCTCATCTGAGACACATCTCCAGATTATACCATCTGAGAATCTTCTAAAAAGGTATGGTTCCTCCCAAAAGTAGTACTTTGCATCAGTCAGTAGCTTCTTCACTAGTTGTTTACTGTACTCTTTTGGAATGAAATTCATGGCTTTGTAATTTGCAAAGTCTGCAAACCATGGAGCCTGCTGAATGAGGAACAGTTGCTCATCTAGAAATGTCTCAGTCACAGCTGTGGGTGGTTGCATGATGAGCGGATATTTTATACGCTTTTTGGCATAGTTTTCATATAGTTTTTAGTATGTTTTGTTTAGTTTTTATTAAGTTTTTACAGGTTCTAGTGTTAAAATCATATTTTTGGATTCTACTTTGAGTTTGTGTGTTTTTGTACAATTTTAGGTAATTTTTGGCTGAAATTGAGGAGCTGGAGCAAAAGTCTGATTCAGAGACAGAGAAAGCATTGCAGATGTTGTCCAGATCTGACCTCCTTGCATTCGAAAAAGATTTTCTGGATCTACACAAGTTCAAATGGAGCGTTCTCAAAGGCTATGGAAATCTAACTTCCATAGCTTTCCAGCAATATATAATAGTCCATACTTCGCTTCGGATTAGAAGGCCCAAAACTGGCGTCCAACGCCAGCCTCCTGCCCCCTTCCTGGCATCCTGCTCCCAAGGAGCAGAGCCCAGCGTCCAAATGCTCAGAGAGGACCCCCTAGCTGGCGTTTGATGCCCAAAAGACCTCATAGCACGTGGATCTCATCAAAGCTCAGTCCAAACACTCACCAAGTGGGCCCCAAAAGTGGATTTTAGTTTAGTATTTAAGAGTTATTTTACATAATCATTCAAACAATTACACATTACATTCAAGTTTTACCATTGTATTTACTTTCAGTATGAGTTTCTAAACCTCCTAGGTTGAGGGGAGGAGCCCTGCTGAGTCCTATGAGTTAATAAAAGTATTACTGTTTCTTCTTCGATCCGTGTTTTGATTTATTTCTAAGATGTATATTCGATCTTCATCGTGGTGGATAGGATGATCAGTGACAATCAGCTCTGTTCATCACATTAAGACAAACGTGCCTGACAAACACCTGTGTCTACTTGGGTTCGTGTGAATACGTGACTGGAAAGCACGAGCAAACAGCTATGTTTATACATCTCTCAGACGGTTAATCCATGACTTTCTTGGGGGCTTCTCGGGACACCAGTTTAGCTGAATTTTGGGGTGATTAGGGTCTTCGTGGGATAGGCTAGAATCCTAAGAAGCAGCATCCTCTGATACAGAAGATTCGGCTTTGTCTGTGGCATTTTGAGTAGGATCGCCAAGAGAATGAACTGCTAGCGATTCACCCTTCATCAGATTGGATGACCACGGCCAATGGCGTTCAATCAGTAGTAGAGGAGATCAATGACCACGGCCCATGGCTTTAATCACATACGGCCTGCCATAGAAGAGATCATTCACAAGAAAGGAAGACAGTAATACCAGAGTTAATTCAAAAAGGATAAGCAACTCCAATCCATGATTATAAACCTTTTTCCTGATTTCTTTGATAAAATACCTTATACCCTTCGCTCATATTTCTTTTACTGATTCCATTCAAATTCACAATCAAACTGCATTCAAACATAATCAACCTTTTGATCTGCCCGACTAAGACCTGCAAGATAACCATATCTTGCATCAAGCCAACAATCCTCGTGGGATCGACCCTGACTCGCTCAGGTATTACTTGGACGACCGAGTGCACTTGCTTGTACAACAGTACGAAAGTGTGGGGATTCGTGCTACCAAGTTTTTGGCAGCGTTGTCGGGGATTATTCGAGTTTGGACAAACTGACGGATTGTCTTGCTCCCTAGATCAGGTATTATCTCTGATTTTTGCAAGAGTATTTTATTTTATTTTATTTTTTTTTTATTTTTTGAAAAATATATTTTCTTTTCTTGATCCTTTTTAATTGAGTCTTTTGATTTTATTTGAGTCATCTATTTTTATTTTCTTCTTCTTTATTTTTCAAAAAATTTAAAAATCTTTTCAAAAATATTTTTCTTTTCTTTGCTCAATTTTTGTTCTTAGTTTGAGTCTTTGGTGTTTGTTCTTGTTGATTTTTTCGTTTTCTTCAAGTCTTTCTTTCAAAAAATTTTTCAAAAATATTTTCTTTGGTTAATCCTTGTGTCAAATCTTTAAGTTTGGTGTTTCCTTGTGTTGTTCTTTTAAATTTTCGAAAATTTTATGTTTGGTTGTCTAAAAATTTTAAGTTTGGTGTTCTTCATATGTTCTTGTGTTATTTAAATTTTTTGAGTCTTGTTCTTGGTGTTCTTGTATTTTCTTTTTGTTTTGATCTTAAAATTTTTAAGTTTGGTGTCCCTTTGTGTTTCCCTCCAAAATTTTTGAAAATAAGGGGCATTAGATCTAAAAATTTCAAGTCTTGTATCTTTTACTTATTTTTCTCTTTCATCATTAAATTTAAAAATAAAAAATATCTTTTCTATTTTTATTTTAATAGAAATTTCTAAATAAAAAATCAGATTTCAATTTCAAATTTATCTGATCTTATCTTAGCTTTTAATTTTCAAAAATCAAATCTTTTCAAAATCAAAATCATAT
Organism: Arachis hypogaea; assembly: GCF_003086295.3. NCBI lineage: Eukaryota > Viridiplantae > Streptophyta > Magnoliopsida > Fabales > Fabaceae > Arachis > Arachis hypogaea. The sequence continues at coordinate 98,428,339 of NC_092046.1, read as the reverse complement.
CTTTTTCAAAATTCTTGTCTTATTTCAAATTTAAAATTTCAACCTTCAAAATTCAAAAATTCAAATCTCTTTTTAATTAGTTACCTATGCTCTGTCTCTTCTTTTACAAACTTCCTAACTAACTCTTCTACTCTTCTCTCTTCTTTTTCGAATTAAATTCTTCTTAATTAATTAATTTTAATTTCGGTCTAAATAAATAAATAAATTAAAAACAAAAAATATTTTAATTATTGTTTATCTTCTCCACTTCTATTTCTCTTTCTACCTCTTCTATCTTCATTCTTCCTTTTTCATCATCTACTTTTCTTAATCATGAATCCAAATGGGAATGAAGAGTTCAGAACAACTCTGGGATCTTATATGAATCCCACTGCTGACTTCTATGGAAGAAGTATTAGCATACCTCACATCAGAGCAAGTAGCTTTGAAGTGAACCCTCAACTTATTACTCTAGTGCAGTAAAACTGCCAGTTTCTGGGCTTCCTTAGAAGGAACCTACAGAATTCCTGGTAGATTTCTTAAAGATTGCTGAAACAGTACATAGTGAGGGAGTAGACCAAGATGTCTGTAGATTACTGCTTTTTCCTTTTGCTGTAAAGGACAAAGCAAAAAGGTGGTCGGATAATCAGCTTAAAGCTAGTTTAAAAACTTGGAAACAGTTAGTAGACAAGTTTTTAAATCAATACTTTCTCCCAAAAAAGATGACCCAGCTGAGGCTGGACATCCAAGGCTTCAGACAATGAGATAGTGAATCTCTTTATGATACGTGGGAAAGGTATAGAAGGATGTTAAGAAAATGTCCCATTGAAATGTTTTCAGAATGGGTACAATTAGACATCTTCTACTATGGACTTTCAGACATGGCAAGAATGTCTTTAGACCACTCTGCTGGTGGTTCTATACACACGAGAAAGACCACAGGAGAAGCTCAAGAGCTTATTGAGATAGTTGGCACTAATCAGCATCTGTACTCATCTGCTAAGACTTCTATAAAAGGAGAGGTTAAGGTAGTACCTTCTGAACCTAGCCCTCCAGAATAGGATGGCCCATTGACTTAGCAACTGCACGCTCTTACCCAACAACTACTGGAACTGCAAGAGGCTTTGCGAGAAACTCAGACTTCTAACAGGAATATAGAAGCCCAGCTGAGTCAAACAAGGCAGCAGTTATCTAAGCAGATAACAGAAGAATGCCAGGCTATTCAACTGAGAAGTGGGAAATCCTTAAATACCCAACCTCAGTACAATAAGAAGGAAACCCAGGGAGATATTGATAGTGCACAACTAAGGGATGTTATATTGGTAAGATTTTTCTCTTTAATATCACCTCGTTGTGAGTATAGCCTACCAACAACAATCCTCGGGGGTCAAATTTAGAAGAGGGATTTGGTTGTCACAGGTTCATCCCCAATAGAAATAACCGAAGTATTCAAACCTCGGGTCGTCTCACGAAGAATGGGCAAACATGTGCTTCGACATTGGTTAGAAATCCGGGGTTGAGAGTTATGAGCATGAAAACAAATGGAAAACTCAACAAGCAGGTAATCTTAAATTGCAATAAACGAATTCAACTACGTAAGCAAAAACTAAGCAATTTCAATGAGCAAGCGATATTTTACTTAATTTTCCCTTAAGCTAAGCGAATAACTATGACTAAGACACTTGAAATTGGAAATCGGTTTTCAATTATGAATGATAAAAACAACTCTTGGCTAGACATGGGAATTGGGGTCACAATCCTTGTCCAACACTCCATCTTGACAATTATGAGGAACCAAGCTCATTAAGTCTACTCCCAAGTCTTAAGTACGTGATATCTACTCCTAGACTTGAAGTACGTCAAATGGCCCTGGCCACATCAACCCATAAGTCCCAACCTACCTACTAATTAGATTAGTAGTGGGTTGGCATCAATGAGTATCAAATTGACCACCTAGGGATCCCAAATCATCAAATCCATTAGACTCAATGACTCAAGTTTACCCAATTCCCTTGACCTAGGCCAAGAGTGAAAAGAACTACTCCATAATCAAAGTAAACAATTCATCAAACACTTGGTAAGCGCTAACAAAAGACATGTTCAAAATAGTAATTAAATTGAATTCTACAAATACCCACTAACAATGATCAACATACAATCAAACAATCAACAAGATTAAACATAGAAATCATCAATGTAACATCAACAAAACAAGATTCACAACATTCATGAAATGGGTAAAATAACAATTGACAAGAATCATAAAACTATCACTAGATGTAAGCAAGATTGTAGCAAGAAAATTAAATTGAACAATTAAAACTGTAATCAACAAAATCCAATTCACAAATCAACAAGGAAAAATCAAAATGCAAACTAGATCTAGAGAGGAACAAGGGTTTCTCTCTCTAGAATCACCAAAGAACCAAAAAAACTCTCAAAATTATGTCCTAGTCTCCAAATGAGTCATTCCCCCTTTTCCCCCTAAGCATCCTTGGGTCTTTTTCATGCAGAAACAGCTTGAAATTGGGCCTCCTTGGCCTCAGAAATCGCCAGGCACGATTTCTATCTCTTAATGAGGTCACGTGCAGCTTCCCACGCGTGCGCGCCATGCGTGCGCGCGCGCCATGCGTGCGCGCGCGCCGATTACTTTTGTGATCCACGCGTGCGCGCCAGTTGCGCGTGTGCGTCGATAGAAATCTTCCAATCTGCGCGGATGCGTCCATCCTTGCGCGCCACTTCTATCCAGTCCCATCCACGCGAGCGCGTGGAGTGCGCGGGCGCGCCGATGCTGCTACTCCCAAGACTTCAATTCTTCACGTTCCTCCCTTTTTGTACATGCTTTCTCCCTCTCTTCTGAGTCATTCCTAACCTATAATTCCTGAAATTACTCAACACAGATATCACGGCATCAAATGACAATAGAAGAGGATTGAAATATGGAAAATTTAAGGTAAAACAAGCATGTTCTTCATCATAGAGCAATATTGGGAAGTGAACACAAAACCATGCATTTCTTGTGAATAAGTGTGAGAAATATTGATAAAATCCCCCAAAATAAGCACAAGATAAACCACGAAATCGGGGTTTATCAGATATCACTCTTGGCGTTGAACACCAGGAAAGGGCAGAGACTGGGCGTTCAAATGCCCAAAGAGGTAGCACCTTTGGCGTTGAACGCCCACAAGGGGGCAGTGTCCCTGGCATTGAACGGCAGGAAGAGGGTAGCAACAAGGGCATTGAACGCCCAAGAAAGGGAGGTCAGTCACTCACTGATAACAACCCTCCTAAGCAAGCTAGTAACCCCCTTCCAACAAACATGGCATTCGGCCTTAATCAACCAAGGTTGATGGTTATAAGGCTAAGATGTCATTTCCTCAGAAACTCTGTCAAGAGGAAAAGGATAAATAGTTTGCTCGCTTTGCAGACTATCTCAGGACATTAGAGATAAAGATCCCTTTTGCAGAGGCTCTTGAACAGATACCTTCTTATGCTAAGTTCATGAAGGACATTGTAAGTCATAAGAAGGATTGGAGAGAGACACAAACAGTCTTCCTCACTGAAGAGTGCAGTGTAATCATTTAGAACAGTTTACCAGAGAAACTTAAGGATCATAGAAGCTTTATGATACCATACACTCTAGCTGATGCTTGTACAAGGACAGCTCTATGTGACCATGGAGCAAGCATCAACCTAATACCTGCTTCATTAATAAAGAAGCTTTGTTTGAATGATGAAGTGAAACCAACCTGCATATGTCTTCAACTTGCTGATTGTTCTATTATGATACCATCAGAAGTAATTGAAGACATGATTGTCAAGGTGGGACCCTTTGCTTTCCCCACTGACTTTGTGGTGTTGGACATGGAAGGGCATAAGAGTGCATCCCTTATCCTAGGGAGACCCTTCCTAGTTACAGGACGGATGGTGGGTGGTAAAAGTTAACCAATTTAGAGATTTTAGTTAAGAGGACAGCATTGCATGCATACCTCTTAATCGGCTAAGATCTGCCTCACCAATTTAAAAAGGGTTATCGCAAATATTAGAAATAAAATACTGGGAGTATGAATCCCAGGTCGTCTCCCAACGAGTTGTAGGAAAGAGTGCTATTTTATTAACTAGGGGTTTTCAGAAAAATTAAGTTTTGATAACGAGTAATTAAAATGATAAAAAATTAAAGCAATAAAAATAAACTAAGAATAGTTATTGATATTCTGAATAAAAGGCCTTGATTGAGGGAATAATTAAATGGAATTTTTATCCTTGTTGGGATCTTCTCAACTGTAGTGTAAAAAGGGTGTTGTTCTCACTCGGTTATCCCTTACTAAATAAGGAAAAGTATGGTGATTAAACTAACTCTCACCCTCAAATTCTAGTCCTCTCCCTTGGGGAGGTCTAGTGCTAGTAGGTATGGAATTAGCTAACAACGTCCAATTCAACCAAGCACTTACGCATTCTAACTCAAGTATCTCCTCTTAATCAACCCCATGTCAAGTAGAAATTCTACTCCATTGACATGAAATTAATAATCATAAAAATATGAGAAGACATAATTAAATAAAATAAAATAGAGAATTAAAATTAATTAAAATAAAAATAACTTTATATATTAATAAATTCAAAATGCAACATAATTATCTGAACAGAGTCAATGAGTAACTAATTAAAAATAAGGGAGTAAAGAAACAAACTAAAGTAATGTCTTCAATGGAGGTAATGACTATCAGCATCCAAAAAATCCAAGCAAAAGCATAAACTATCAATGTGATGCAAATCTAAAAACTTAGATCTAAAACTGATGTAATCCTAATGTGATGAATCTGAATGTGTGTGGATGCGTGTTGAGTCTCAGCATGTTCCCGAGGTTTAGTCTGTGTTTCTGGGCCAAAATTGGGTCAAAATGTGGCCCGAAATTACCCCCAGCGTGTTCTGTTATTTTTGCAGATCGCGCAGGTCATGCGTGCGCGTCGTCCATGCGTTCGCATCATTCAGCGATTTTTCTTGTCATGCGTTCACGTGGTTCACGCATTCGCGTCATTCGTGCAGACTCCAATCCACGCGTTTGCGTCAGGGACGCGTTCGCGTCGCTACAAATTCTCCATTTCGCGCGTTCGCGTGGGCCATGCGCTCGCGTCCTTGCTCGCATATCATCTCCTTAGTTTTTTTGTGTTCCTTCCATTTTTGCAAGCCTCCTCTCCAATTTCCAGGTTATTCATGCCCTATGAAACCTGAAACACTTAACACACAGATCATGGCATCGAATGGGATAAAGGAGAATTAAGATACATAATTAAAAGTCTCTAAGAAGCAAGTTTTCAACCATGGAGTGATTTTGGGAAGGAATTGTAAATGCATGCTAATCATATGAATAAGTGGGTATAGATTTGATAAAACCACACAATTAAATACAATATAAATCATAAAATAATGGTTTATCAACCTCCCCACACTTAAACATTAGCATGTCATCATGCTTAGTTGAAGGAGATAAAGTAAATGAGTAGGAAAATGTAAAACTCATGAAATGCAATGCAACCTATATATATATATATATGAATGCAACTATATGATTCTTGTCTACTTGGTTAAAAGTAAATAAACTCTTCAAGACAAACATAAATCAAATTCTACTAATTCAATTCACACAGTAAGAACAGATAAAAATGCAAGAAGATAGCTTATGAAAGCAGGGAACATAGAATCAAGCATTAAACCCTCACTGATGGTGTATGCGCACTCTAGTCTCTCAAGTGTATAGGGTGATCACTCTACTCTTTTATAATCATGCTTTTTAAATTTTTGTTCTTCACCTAATAAATAAACAATATTTAACATACCAATACAAACATCATGAGGTCTTTTCAAGGTTGTAATGAGGCTAAGATAAGGGTGAGGGTATATATATATGGCTAAGTGAGCTTATAAATTGAATCTTTAATTAACCTAAACTTTCACCTAACATACATATACTCTATATAACTTTAGAATCATGCCTAGCTACCCAAAAATTTCCCACTTTGCATTACATACTCATGTATTAAATTTTCCTTTTTGCTTGTATCACATATGCATTGATCTTTTCATTAGCTTAATATTGGGGTAATTCTGTCCCCTTATTTAGTTACTATATATATATATATATATATAAAACTTAAAAATAGAAAAATAAACATAACTTATCAATGCACATGGATTTTTTAATTTTTCTGGTCTCACATGAGTAGGTACCCAAATTCCCATTATTTTATCATGCCTCATTCCCTTATTAACCCTTGTTCCCACAATCTTCCTATACTCAATTAACACACAATTTCTATCTTAAGCTAACCAAAGATTCAATTGGGATATTTAATTGTTTTTCCGCTTAAGGCTAGTAATGTGGTAAAATATAGAACAAATGGGATTGAAAGGCTCAAAGTGGCTGACAAAGGTAATTTAAAGGGTAGGCTTATTTGGGATAAGTGAGCTAAACAAATAATGGCCTCAATCATACGCATGCATATAACATATTAAATATTGGACATATAGGATGAAACAAAATAAGATTACAATCATAGAGAAGTAAACACACAAGAATAAAATATTTATGGTTAAATAATGTAACCATGTAATTAAGCTCAAATCTCACAGGTTGTGTGTTCTTAGCTTTTTGAAATATGTGCCAAATACAACTTCAAACAAATTTAGCACAAAAGTTTTGATTTAAATTAGTGAAATTTTTCAAAAAGTAGGGTCTTAGAAGAAACTTATTATTTTCAATCAAGTAGAACATGCATGCAATTAACCTATTACTATGCAATCTATTCTATCCTAAATAAAAGAAAAAAATTAACTAAATATCCTATTTTATTAGTGTTTTAAGGAAAAGAAATTACCTCCGGAAGTCAGGTATTGACCGACCTCCCCATAATTAAGGCTTTGCGCCGTCCTCGGTGCCATCTGTTAGGAACAAAGGGGGGCTGGTAGTAGCATCTCCACCATCGGGACTGTCATGGCTCCCTGTGCTGGTAAATGAAGTGGAGTTTGGGGTGTCTAGGTCTTTATAGTTTCCCATACATAGCTCCTTCAGGTATGTGAATCGGCACTTGTTACGGCGCTTTCTTAACTTTGCTTTGTGTTCCTGCCGATCCAACCTTTCAAGTATCTGATGGAGTAGTTTATTTTGTTGTAGGTGCTTGTGGTGTTGAAGGAGGAATGTCCTCAGTCGGTTCTGTAGGCTGGCTTGTAGTGGTTGCTGATGGTCTGATATATTTCCTGTTAGGAATGTACTGATCATCCCGTGGAAGTAAGGCTTTTGTGTCCCCAGCTCTGTAGGAGACTCCGGCTGCCGAGACGAGATCTAAAACCAAGGCGGGAAAAGGTAAGTTGCCCGCTATCTGTACATGTCCCATTGCATTCTGGATGTGTCTTGGTAAATTGAGGTGCTGGTCTATAAGGATACACCAAAGTAAAACAGCCATGTCTGCAGTGAAGGAGGACTCGTGAGTGCTCGGAAAGATGTAATGGGACATGATCTGTGCCTATACTCGAGCCTCCAAGGTAAGTGCTGAAGCCGATATCCCTTTTGGTCGGGATCGATGGTATCCGTAGATCCATCTGCTGCCAGATTGTGCTATAACTCTGAGAATGGCATCCCAGTCAAATTGGTATGTCTGGCGCTTGAGTGAGGCTTCTTGGAATGCGTCCAATCCTTCTGGAGAAGGGGGAAGATCTAAAGCTTGTTGAATGGCCTCTTCAGTTGTGGGGACTTGCTTCTGACGGACATAGACAGACTGCATGGTAGGTATGTGAAAGTTGGAGTAGAATTCTACTACCCATGAGAGACTAACCTGCCGTAGCTGTCTCCGTAGGAATCCCCATTGTCTTCGTTCGATTTGCGGCTCAACAAATTTAGCAGTGCGGGTTGGGAGGATGAGAAGGTATTCATTGTTGTAATTCCTCTCTCCCAGGATGGGGAACATCTGCTCACAGTAGCGGTTAGGAAACCGCACAGTGTCCTTTGCTGGGAAGGCTTTTTCTTTTTCATCAACCTTGATGATCCTCTTTTGTTGAGGGCTTTACTGCTGTTGAAGATGGCTCTGCCACTAATGCTCTTTTTGTTCCTCTCCTTGCTGGTGGTTTAGGAGTAGCTTTCTCCTTGCCTTTCTTGGTGGCCATCCTGAAAATGAAAAAAAAAAGAAAGTAATATGTAAAACCAAGGGTTCGAGCAAAGGAGCAAACAATATGGGTGGTAATCCATGCACGATAAATAAGTATGTCGTTAACACATGGTCTAGACTACATGTGAAAAGTTCATCAAAGGTAATATAGTAAGTGCATGTGATGGCAATTAAATGCAAGATGTTTATTGGCATGCCGGCAAAGGCATGAGTAGCATAGATCAAGCATTCAATGTCCAAGTTAGATTACCACATCATTCAAACTAACAATCTGTTTGTATTGACAATTATATTTTAATCAATAAAATATAAAAGAGGTTTTGTGAAAAACAGGCATTAAAGTAGTAGGATAACATAAAAGTAGTACATGATGCCATACGGGCCTTTTCACAAACACATAGCATGCATGGTAAATATGTTTTTGAAAATATAAAATAGAACATGCAAGTAACCCTTTAAAAGGTAATATTAATTGTCAAACAAATCCATGTAACCCACAAGCAAAATATAGAAAATAAAGACCTAAATAAATTTTCAACACCAATTAAAGGAATAAAAAGAAAAGAAAAGAAAGAATTAAAAAGAAAAAGAAAATATAGATAAAGAAGGTAAAAAGAAAAAGAAGAATAAAACATAATAAAAATAAGAATAATGATGGAAAAGTAAAGAAGGAAGAAGAATAAACCTTGATAATGGGTGTAAAAAGAAAAGAAAAGGGGGAGAGTGAAAAGTGAGAAAGAGTAGAGAATGAAGAAGAGAAAAGAAGGAAGTAAGAAAGGATAAGAAAAATTAGGATTTAGGGAAGAAAAGATAAGATATTTTGGCTGATCTGGATATTCTGTGCACCGCATATGACGCGGACGTGTGGGTCACGCGGTCGCGTGGTGTGTGATGTTTTTCTAGTGACGCGAACGCGTGGGTCACACAGTCGGGTGACTTGATTTGTGTGAATGACGCGAGGGCAGCGACGCGTTCGCGCAACTCTCTGTCTCAAACTCATTTTGCCAAAATATTTCGGTGACGCGATCGCGTGGCTGACGCGATCGCGTCGATGGCCATGTTTGGAGGACGACGCGGATGCGTGGGGCACGCGGTCGCATGACAGGGCTGGTGCTTCTAGCATCACTCCAGCCCAACTCCATCATAACTTGCTGCCATACACCTCTTTTACGTCGATTTTTAAGGGCACGCGTTCACGTGGGTGACGCGGATGCGTGGGAGGCTTATTTTCCAAATGACGTGGCCGCATGGGTGACGCGGATGCGTGGGCATGTTTGTGCCTAAGGCACGCCTCCAGCCACGCTTTCGCGTGACTCTCTGTCCAATTCCCTTTTTTTCAAAACGCACTAGGGACGCGGACGCGTCAGCGACGCTGCCGCATCGCGTGCGTGTTTTTTTTAATTAAAATAATATGAAAAATGCTCATGCAAACTATATGCAGCTATATGCAAGGATGATGAGAAGAGTCATTAACATCATAAAAATAAAGTAAAAATAAAACTAAGACTGAAACGGAACGATCATACCATGGTGGGTTGTCTCCCGCCTAGCACTTTGCTTTTACATCCTTAAGTTGGACGCTCATTAGGCTCATGCTGCTTCTCTTGGTGGGTCTTCCAAAAGGAAAATCTCTAGTTCCTTTAGATTCTTCATCTTCTCACCATGATAAAGCTTTAGGCGATGTCCATTTACCTTTAGAAATTTGGGGTTAGTAGGATGACGCAGGTGGAAAACTCCATATGGCTCTACCTTTTCTACTCTATATGGACGTTCCCATCTTGATCTTAGTTTACCCAGCATGAGTCTCAGTCTGGAGTTATATAGTAGAACTAACTCCCCTGGTCTGAATTCTCTCCTTTTAATGTGCTTGTCATGGATAGCCTTCATTTTCTCCTTGTAACGCCTGGAGTTGTCATATGCTTCTAGGCGGAGGTTCTCTAGCTCTGCTAGTTGCATCTTTCTTTCAGCACCAACTTTTGTAAGATTCATGTTGCACTCTCTTACAGCCCAGAAAGCCTCGTGTTCCACTTCTACGGGGTGGTGGCAAGCCTTTCCGTATACCAGGCGGAAGGGGCTCATCCCAATGGGTGTCTTGTACGCTATTCTATATGCCCAGAGTGCGTCTTGTAGCTTGGCACTCCAGTCCTTCCTATGAGATTTTACTATCTTCTCCAGAATACGTTTAATCTCTCTATTAGGTAGCGTTTGTTTTGAGGTACTAAGACAGAGACTGAGAGACTGAGACTCAGTATTATGTTTGTTAGTTCAGAGACTGATACTAAAATTTCTGTCTCTGTCTCCAAAATTTCAGTATTTCAGTACCTCCAAAAAGTAGGGACATAGGGACTAAAATTTTTAAAGATGGAGACTGAAACTTTAATAACATTTTATCCCTAAAATACCTTTATTTCAATTAATTAATTTCAGTTTTATCCTTTGTGCAAATTAAATTAGAGTTTCATTCTTGTTTCAATTTCTGTCTCCCATTTTGTACCAAACAGAATACTGAGATTTATTTCAATCTCCGTCTCTTAGTCTCTGTCTCTTAATCTCAGTCTTTCTATCTCTGTCTCTCCACCAAATGCTACCTTAAAGACTTCTGCTTGCCCATTGGTCTGGGGATGATAAGCTGTTGCTACTTTGTGAGTTATCCCATGCTTTTTCAGTAATCCTGTTAGTCTCCTGTTACAAAAATGCGTGCCTTGATCGCTCACGATTGCTCGTGGTGATCCAAAGCGACAGATAATATGGTTTCTAACAAAGGAAACAACAGTGTTAGCATCATCAGTGCAGGTAGGAATTGCTTCCACCAATTTAGAAACATAATCTACGGCTAACAGTATATAAGAGTAACCGTTAGAATTTGGAAATGGACCCATGAAGTCGATGCCCCAAACATCAAAAATTTCACAGAAAAGCATAATCTGTTGAGGCATCTCATCCCTCTTGGATATATTACCAAACCTTTGGCATGGGGAATAAGATTTACAAAATTCAGCAGCGTCTTTAAAAAGAGTAGGCCACCAGAATCCACAGTCTAGAATTTTTCTAGCTATTCTTTGAGGGCCAAAATGTCCTCCACTCTCAGATGAGTGGGAGGCCTCTAAAATGGACTGGAATTCTGATTGGGGCACACACCGTCTAATTACATGGTTAGCACCGCACCTTCATAAATATGGATAATCCCATATATAATATTTGGACTCGCTTTTCAACTTGTCTCTCTGGTGCTTAGTAAAATTTGGAGGAAAAGTGTAGCTAACTAGATAATTAGCTACAGGTGCATACCAAGGAACTACTTCAGATACTGCTTGTAAGTTATCAAATGGGAAATTATCATTTATAGGAGCAGAGTCATCCTTAATGTGCTCAAGGCGACTCAAGTGGTCTGCCACTAAATTCTGGTTACCACTCCTATCCTTAATTTCTAAATCAAATTCTTGCAGCAGCAGTATCCAACATATTAGCCTTGGTTTGGACTCCTTTTTAGCTAATAAATATTTTAGAGCTGCATGGTCTGAGTACACTACTACCTTAGTACCAAGTAAATAGGCTCGGAATTTATCCAGAGAAAAAACAATAGCAAGAAGCTCTTTTTTAGTAGTAGTATAATTAGACTGAGCAGCATCTAAGGTCTTAGATGCATAAGCAATTACAAAAGGGTCCTTACCTTCGCGCTGAGCCAGCATTGCTCCTACTGCATGGTTAGAAGCATCACACATGATTTCAAATGGTTGGCTCCAGTCAGGTCCTCTCACAATTGGAGCTTGAGTCAGGGCGATCTTAAGCTTATCAAACTCTTGCATACAGCTTTCACTGAACTTGAACTCAATATCTTTCTACAGCAATCTGGATAAAGGTAGTGCTACCTTACTGAAGTCCTTAATAAATCTCCTGTAAAAACCTGCGTGGCCAAGGAATGAACGGACTTCCCTCACGGAGGAGGGGTAAAGTAAACTAGAAATAACATCCACCTTTGCTTGGTCTACAGAAATGCCAGTATTAGACACAAGATGTCCTATTACAATTCCTTGTTTGACCATAAAGTGACATTTTTCAAAATTTAATACAAGGTTTGTATTAACACATCTGTCTAACACTCTAGATAAACTATCCAAGCAAAGGCTAAATGAATCACCATATATGTTGAAATCATCCATAAAAATCTCCATATATTTCTCAATAAGATCAGAGAAAAGACTTATCATGCATCTTTGGAAAGTAGCTGGTACATTGCATAAGCCAGAAGGCATTCTCTTATAAGCATAAGTTCCAAAGGGACATGTAAAAGTGGTCTTCTCCTGATCTTCAGGAGCTATATGAATTTGAAAGTAGCCTGTATAACCATCTAAAAAACAATAATGGGATTTACCTGACAGGCAATCAAGCATCTGATCAATGAATGGCAAGGGGTAGTGATCCTTGCGAGTGGCTTGGTTGAGACGCCTATAGTCAATGCAAACTCTCTATGAATTTTGCACTATAGTTGTCAGGAGCTCTCCATGCTCATTTCTTATTGTTGTGACTCCAGACTTCTTGGGCACCACTTGTACTTGACTGACCCATTCACTCTCTGAGATAGGGTAAATGATATCTGCTTCAAGTAGTCTAGTTATTTCTTTCTTGACAACTTCTAAGATGGTGGGATTCAATCTTCTTTGAGGCTGACGGACAGGCTTTGCTCCCTCTTCTAAGAATATTCTGTGTTCACAAACTTGAGAGCTAATGCCTACTATATCCGCCAAGCTCCATCCAATTGTTTTCTTATGTTTTCTCAGCACACTAAGTAGCTGTTCTTCCTGTTGAGAAGTGAGTTACTTTGCAATGATGACTGGGAACTCCTGCTTGTCCTCAAGGTAAGCATACTTGAGGTGTGGAAGGAGGGGCTTTAATTCTAATTTTTACTCATAGCTAGGCTCTGGATCATCCGGGGCTGGTGATAATGGTAAAGTATTCTCATTGTTTTCAGAAAGTGTCCCCACACTTGGAACTTGCTCCATATACTTCTTTTCTAATTCTTCCTGGTAAACTTCAGCTACAGTTTCATCAATAATGTCGCATTGGAAGATAGAATGATCTTCTGGAGGATGCTTCATAGCTTCATTTAAACTGAAACTCAATGTTCTGCCATCTATCTCAAAAGAGTAAGTTCCTGAGAATGCATCCAGCTTGAACTTTGAAGTCTTCAGGAATGGTCTTCCAAGCAGGATTGATGATGGTCTTCCTGAGTCATTAGGGGGCATTTCCAGGATGTAGAAATCAATGGGAAATGTGAGCCCTTTAATGCTCACTAGTACATCTTCAGTAATTCCAACTACTGTAATAATGCTTTTATCTGCTAACACAAAACGAGCTACCGACCTTTTTAAGGGAGGGAGCCTCAAAGTATTATATATAGACAAAGGCATTATACTAACACATGCTCCTAAATCACACATGCAGTCAGAAAAATTTACACTTCCAATGGTACAGTTAACCATACATGGACCTGGATCACTACATTTTTCAGGTATTCCCCCCATTAAAGCAGATATAGAACTACCTAAAGGAATAGTTTCTAATTCATTAAGTTTATCTTTATGTATGCACAAATCCTTTAGAAACTTTGCGTATTTAGGTACCTGTTGAATAACATCAAAGTGGGGAACAGTTACCTCGACCTTTTTGAATATTTCTACCATTTTGGGGTCAAGTTCCATCTGTTTTCTGGGCTTCCTTGCAAGTTGTGGAAATGGAATCGGAGGGGCGCGATTTATAGCTTCAGCATCCCTTGGGGCTTCATTCTGTTGTTGAGCTTCTTCTTCTTCAACTATGTCTTGTATGTCCTCTTCTTCTTCAACATCTTCCACTTCCACCACATCCTCTGCTGGCACGTTTTCTGGTGGGTTTGGCTCCTCATGGTTCCTCTCCTGTAATGTGGTTCCGGACCTCAAAGTGATGGCGTTGATGCCACCTTTGGGATTAGGCAGTGGTTAAGAAGGAATTCCATTAGAGCTTGAAGGTTGATGTGTGGAATTAAGTGAGGAATCCATCCGAGAGACGAGAGCTTGTAAAGTGGCAGTCAAGCCATTCAGACTAGAGTTCAGACAAGAGAACGGAAGATCTCGTCATTTGATGAGGAATTAGAATAAGTAGTCTGAGAAACCTGTTGTCGGGTTTCTTGGGGTCCTTGTGATTGTCTTAGGTGAGGTACCTTGTAAGGTTGGTTCTGATTCTGCTGTCTGTTGTTGTTATTGTTATTCCACCTCTGGTTTCTATTGTTGTCTCTGCCTCCTCTGTTAAAGTTGTCCTTCCAGCCATGGTTAGAATTATCTCTCCAGCCTTGGTTGGAGTTGTCCTGCCATCCATGGTTATTGTTGCCACCTTGGTTGTAGTTGCCACCTTGTTGATTGTATCCTTGATTCGGGCGGTCATAGAAGTTGTGAGTGGCTGCCTGATGAGCGGATAATTTATACGCTTTTTGGCATTGTTTTTACATAGTATTTAGTATGATTTTGTTAGTTTTTAGTATATTTTTATTAGTTTTTAAATAAAAATCACATTTCTGGACTTTACTATGAGTTTGTGTGTTTTTCTGTGATTTCAGGTAATTTCTGGCTAAAATTGAGGGACTTGAGCAAAAATCAGATTCAAAGGCTGAAAAAGGACTGGAGATGATGTTGGATTCTGACCTCTCTGCACTCAAAGTGGAGTTTCTGAAGCTACAGAGGTCCAAATGGTGCGCTCTCAATTGCGTTGGAAAGTAGACATCCAGGGCTTTCCAGCAATATATAATAGTTTATACTTTGCCCAATTTTAGATGACGCAAACTGGCGTTTAACGCTAGCTTTCTGCTCTATTCTGGCGTTAAACGCCAGAAACAAGTTGCAAAGCAGAGTTAAACGCCAGAAACACATTACAAACTGGCGTTTAACTCCAAGGAAGACCTCTACACGTGAAAGCTTCAAAAGCTCAGCCAAAGCACACACCAAGTGGGCCCGGAAGTGGATTTCTACATCATTTACTTATCTCTATAAACCCTAGTAAATAGTTTAGTATAAATAGAACTTTTTACTATTGTTTTTACATCTTGGAATCTAGGAATCATTAGATCATTTTGTACATGTTTAGGGGGCTGGCCATTAGGCCATGCCTGGACCTTCATCACTTATGTATTTTCATCGGTAGAGTTTCTACACACCATAGATTAAGGTGTGGAGCTCTGTTGTTCCTCATGAATTAATGCAAAGTACTATTGTTTCTCTATTCAATTCAAGCCTATTTCTTCTCTAAGATATTCATTCGCACACAAGAACATGATGAATGTGATGATTATGTGACGCTCATCATCATTCTCACTTATGAATGCGTGCCTGACAAACACTTCCGTTCTACATGCAAACAAGCTCGAATGCGTATCTCTTAGCCTCCTGATCTACGATCAGAGTCTTCGTGGTATAGGCTAGAATTATTGGCAGCTATTCTTGAGATCTGGAAAGTCTAAACCTTGTCTGTGGTATTCCGAGTAGGATCTGGGAAGGGATGGCTGTGATGAGCTTCAAACTCACGAGTGCTGGGCGTAGTGACAAACGCAAAAGAATTTCTGAATCCTATTCCAGTATAATCGAGAACCGATAGATGATTAGCCGTGCGGTGACAGCGCATTTGGACCATTTTCACTGAGAGGACAGGATGTAGCCATTGACAACGGTGATGCCCAACATACAGCTTGCCATGGAAAGGAGTATGAAGGATTGGATGAAGGCAGTAGGAAAGCAGAGATTCAGAAGGAACAAAAGCATCTCCATACGCTTATCTGAAACTCTCACCAATGAATTACATAAGTATCTCTATCTTTATTTTACGTTTTATTTATCTTTTAATTATTAAAACTCTATAACCATTTGAATCCGCCTGACTGAGATCTACAAGGTGACCATAGCTTGCTTCAAGCCGACAATCTCCGTGGGATCGACCCTTACTTGGACGATCCAGTGCACTTGCTGGTTAGTTGTGGGAAGTTGTGAAGAAGAACTAAGATTATGAACGTGCGTATTAAGTTTTCAGCGCCGTTACCAAGGAATGAATGATCACGATTTCGTGCACCAAGTTTTTGGCGCCGTTGCCGGGGATTGTTCGAGTTTGGACAACTAACGGTTCATCCTGTTGCTCAGATTAGGTAATTTTATTTTAATTTTAAGTTTTTGTTTTTATTCTTTTTATTTTCGAAAAATATACAAAAAAAAATTAATAAAATCATAAAATCAAAAATAATTTGATGTTTCTTGTTTGAGTCTAGTGTCAAATTTTAAGTTTGGTATCAAATGCATATTTTTAATTTCATTAAAATTTTCGAAAACTCATGCATATTGTTCTTCATGATCTTCAAGTTGTTCTTGATGAATTTCTTTGTTTTGATCTTTGCATTTTCTTGTTGTGCATCTTTTCTGGTTTCTCATATGCATTTTCAAATTGTTAGTGTCTCAACATAAAAAAAATTTAAGTTTGGTGTCTTGCATGCTTTTCTTTTCTTAAAAATTTTCAAAAACATGTTCTTGATGTTCATCTTGACATTCAAAGTGTTCTGGGTGTTCATCTTGACATTCAAAGTGTTCTTGCATGCATTTTTATTTTGATCATAAATTTTCATGTTTTGCATCATTTTTATGTTTTTCTCTTCATTAAAAATTCAAAAATAAAAAAAGTATCTTTCCCTTATTTCACTCATAAAATTTCGAATATTTGAGTTGACATTTTCAAAAATTTTTCAAAATTTAGTTGTTTCCTATAAGTCAAGTCAAATTTTCAATTTAAAAATCCTATCTTTTCAAAACTTTTTCAAAAATCAAATCTTTTTCATTCTCCTTTCATATTTTCGAAAATTTTTAAAAGTGATTTTCAATATCTTTTTCTTAATTTTATTCCATATTTTCAAAACCTTTGCTAGCACTTAATATTTTAAATCAAAAAAATTTTCAAATTGTTACTTGCCTATTAAGAAAAGTTTCAATCTTTAAATTTTAAAATCATATCTTTTAGTTTCTTGTTAGTCAAGTAATCAACTTTAATTTCAAAATCAAATCTTTTTAAATTTCTTTTTCAAATCTTTTTTAAAATAAATTTCAATCATATATTTTTTAAAATAAATTTCAATCATATCTTTAAAAATTGATTTTTAAATCTTTTTCAATTAACCACTTGACTTTTTGTTTGATTTTAAATGTTTTCTATTTCAATCATTGATGCACGGAAACTTGTCTCTCAACAATTTTCCTTCGGCAAGTATACCGAATTGTCGTCAAGTAAAAACTCACAATAGAGTGAGGTCGAATCCCACAGGGATTGATTGGTCAAGCAACTTTAATTAGAGGAATGTTCTAGTTGAACTAAGCAGAATTGGATTTGAGATTTGCAGAAAATTAAATGGCGAGAAAGTAAATAACAGAAAACATAAATGCTGGAAATAAAGAGCTGAATGTAAATAGCGGAAACTAAATTGCAGAACCTTAAATGGGAATGGGGAAGATGCTCATAAAAGTAGATTGCAGAATTTAAAGAGAATGGGTAAGATCAGAAATGGGGAATTCATTGGGCTTAGGAGATGTTGCATTCTCCGGATCAAGTTTATTTTCATCTCTTCCTCAATCAATGCATTCATTGATCTCCTTGGCAATCTTAAATGATCGAATTCCAATTTCTTGGTAATTCAATCTCTCAAATCTCGATCAATAGCCAATTTCTTGGTCAATTGCTCATGAGAAGATATGAAGTATGGTCACTGATTATACCACATGTATTTCCAAATCAAAGTGTTGGTAGGATTATATGTCACTATATCCATCCAAACCCCAATTTGGTCCAACATGAGAAAGCATTTCTAGCATGATCTCTTCATTCCTCTTCCAAAGTTCCGAAGAGATCCAAGTATGAATAGCTTCTTTTCTAAGATAACTACCTAATTAGATGAAGATTGAAAGCTTTCTAGTAAAATCAAGAGAAAAGATAGAAGAAGAATAATGAAAACTAACATTGATCCATCAAATTACAACAGAGCTCCCTAACCCAATGAAAGGGGTTTAATTGTTCACAGCTCTGGAAATGGAAAGCATAGATGGAGAGTACATTCTGAGATTAAACTAAAAGTTGCAGAGAAAGTAAAATACAGAGAGTAGTTCTCAAATTTCTAACCCCCTTTCTGATTCAAAACTACCCCTATATATACTACTCTTCTGATCTTCTAGTTGGTTCTTCATATCTTGGATATGGGCCTTTGGATCTTGAGTTTGAAGCAGTTATCCTCTTCAGTGGGCTTAGCTTTACTTGCAGAGAAAAAGTGTTAAGTAGGCAGGGACTTTTAGCTTAGGACGTTATTGGCGTTAACATTAAGTGAAAGTGTGGGTTCGAGAACGTTAGTGGCAGTCACCTTTTTCACTAACGTTCCTAACCCAAGGATGATCCACGTTAACTTCAACGTTAGTGGCACCAACGTGATCACTAACGTTGCCTCTTGATCCTTCGCCCACGTTGTTGGGACTTACCTTTTCCAATAACGTTGAGAATCCCCCCTTCCCTACGTTAGAGTTCACGTTAGTGTGGCTAATGTGACCTTTAACATAGGCTTGCCAAATCTTCTAAAATGTTAGTGACACTTACCTTTGTCACTAACGTTTCAAAATGCCCCTACTTCCCACGTTAGAGTTCACGTTAACTAGGTTAACGTGGCTTCTAACGTGGTGGTGATAGCCATCTCCAACGTTAGTGACAAAGGTGAGTGTCACTAACGTTGGCTCATCATTCTTTCATCCTCATTAGCTTCCACGTTGACTAAGTTAACGTGGAAGCTAACGTTTCTCAAAGTGGCTTAGTCCAACGTTAGTGACAAAGGTGAGTGTCACTAACGTTGGCCATTCTTTTGCTTCCCCACGTTAGAGTCCACAATAACTGAGTTAACGTGGCTCTTAACGTGGCCAATATGAGCTTGGTCCAATGTTAGTGACAAAGGTGAGTGTCACTAACGTTGGCTTCATTTTCTTCTTCCACGTTAGAGTTCACGTTAACTTAGTTAACGTGACTCTTAACGTGGGATATGATGGCTTCGAGGACGTTATTGGCGATTACTTTTCTCATTGACGTTGCAAGTTAGTTCCCATTCCACGTTAGTGGTTACGTTAGTTAGACTAACATGGCTGCTAACGTGGTTCTTCCTTGCTTCCTTTGTCCTGAAATCAAGCAATAGAGTGCATCAAAGTTCTAATCCAAATCATGAGACATGCGTCATCCAATTTGTCATTCAATTCTTGCATAATTCTCATGAAATCGTGTAAAGTGCACAATGTTTGCTTGAATCAAGATGTGAGTGAAATTCTACCCAAAACTTGCTTATTTCCTAAGAAAGTACATGAAACTACCCTAAAACCATAATGAAAAGGTTAGTAAAACTAGCCAAAATGCCCTGGCATCACAACACCAAACTTAAACCTTGCTTGTCCCTAAGCAAGTACTGGAACAAGAGAATGATGAATGAAATGACAAGATGAATGAATCATTTTTGTGGAAGTCATATTCTTGGTTTTATGGGATTTCATGCATAGCAACTTAGGTTCATTCCTTCACTGGCTTTCAGACCTTTATCATGTCCTAGAATACTCACTTGATTGCACCCTGAGACTTTTATTCATTGATCCTTGATAAACCCATATTTCATGAGTTCTTTTGTGCTTAATTAGAGTGATTTATTCAACTCTTCACCTACTTATTCACATTAATTGCATAGTTTTACTTTCCCTTTCTTATTATGTCATATAATGAAAAACATGTTTCCTAAGCTTTAAAAATTAATTATTTTAATTACCTTTATTTCCATTCGATGCCGTGATTAGTGTGTTGAGTAGTTTCAGATTTTCTAAGGCTGAACGACTTAAAGGATGAAAAAGGAAATATGCTAGAATGGAAGGAGGAAGCAAAACCGAGCTTTAAAGAAACTGGTGTTCACGCGATCGCATGGATGACGCGATCGCGTGTCAAGCACGAATCAGCAGCGACGCAGCCGCATGACTGACGCGACCGCGTGGAAAGGAAAAGCTCCAAATGACGCGACCGCGTGACCCACGCGGGCGCGTGACAGAGGCCACGCATCAGAAATTACAGAATACGCCCCCAGCGAATTCTGAAGCCCTTTTTGGCCCAGATCCAAGTACAGACAGCATAGACCAGAGGTTATAAAGTGTGGGAATGCTTCCATTCAAAGAGAGCTTGCATATTTTCACCTTTCAATGATTTAGATTTAGTTGAGAGGGAGATCTTCTCTC
Organism: Arachis hypogaea; assembly: GCF_003086295.3. NCBI lineage: Eukaryota > Viridiplantae > Streptophyta > Magnoliopsida > Fabales > Fabaceae > Arachis > Arachis hypogaea. Next base: position 98,407,914 of record NC_092046.1, on the reverse strand, counting down.
TCTCTTTTAGGATTTAGGATTTCTTCTTGTTTTAAGAGTAACTCTGAATCCAGGTTTAATGTTCTTTCAGTTTTTACTTCTATTTATTTATTCCAACATTTGAATTGATTATTATAATTTGATCTAAGAATTCTTCCGTGTTACAGACAGTTATTTGAATTAATGATATTTGAGGTATTTTCAGTTCATGATTGTTCTCTTTGACTTAAGTTATCATTGCTTTCCATCTAAGGATATTTTTATTATTATTCCAGCAATTTTACTTTTTCTTTCCTTTTAGTTCTGGTTAAGAATTTAGTAACTCAACAGTTATTAAACTCAACATAATTGATAATCGTTATCTTGCTAATTGAGCTGTACTTAAATAATCCTAACCTTCTCTTAGGAAATAATTAGGATTCAAAGGTCAACTTAATTAGTCCCTTGACTTTCCTTTGCTCTGGTAAAGGTTGACCAAGTGGAGTTTAGATTCAACTTTCATTATTGTTGAGAGAGATAACTATGTTGGACCTCTAATTTCTCTACCTTGCTAAAAGTTGCTTTACAGTTATTATTTATCTTTAATTGCCATTTAATTCACTCGTCATTTAAATTGCTTGCTTCTCACCTTCTAAACCCCGATTACAACCCTTATAACCAATAATAAGAACATACTTTCTCGCAGTTCCTTGAGAAGACGACCCGAGGTTCGAATACTCGGTTAACAATTTTTAAAGGGGTTTGTTACTTGTGACACCCAACACGTTTGTACGAAGGGATTTTTGCCGGTTTAGAAACTATATCTACAACGCAACCATTTCTATGAATTTCTTTACTGGTAGAAAACCCGACATCAATCCTTTTGTTATTTTCAGGGTTTGATTGTGCTCTTAGGCTAAGTGCTCTGTGAGGGGACGACTCTTTAAGATAAGCTTTCTGCCAGCACTCCCGAACCAGTTGGTTCAAGGTGCTAGGTGTTAAGACACCCCTAAGGACTTACTCCTTCAAGTCTCTTTCCCCCATACATACACACCATAGGCACATGGTTTGTTTATTTTCTTTCTTGAGACCTTGGTGTCCAGCACCTCTTTGGGTTACTAAGTGTTCTGTAGCAAGGGTTACTCTTGATAGTGGACTTTCAGCTGATAATCCCAGGTTAGTTAACCCAAGTTACCAAGTGATAAGGCACCCCTGAGAGCTTATTGGTGCACGAATTGTGAATCACACTTTTCACACTCGTACCACTAACCAGCAAGTGTACTAGGTCGTCCAAGTAATACCTTACATGAGTAAGGGTCGAATCCTACGGAGATTGTTGGTTTGAAGTAATCTATGGTTATCTTGCAATTCTTAGTCAGGAAGTCAATTATATTTATCAGTTGAGTTGCGAATAAACAAGAGAGCATGGATTAAAGGTTACTTGTTATGCAGTAATAGATAATATGTTGGAGTTTTGGAGATGCTTTGTCTTCAGAATCTCTGCTTTCCTCTGTCTTCTGATTCATGCACGCACGTCCTCCTATGGCAAGCTGTGTGTAGGTGGATCACCGTTGTCAATGGCTACCATCCATCCTTCCAGTGAAAAGGGTCCAGGTGCGCTGTCACCGCACGGCTAATCATCTGCAGGTTCTCAGTCGTACCGGAATAGGATTTACTATCCTTTTGCGTCTGTCACTACACCCAGCACTCGCGAGTTTGAAGTTCGTCATAGCCATCCAATCCCAGAATCCTACTCGGAATACACAGACAAGGTTTAGACTTTCCGGATTCTCATGAATGCCGCCATCAATCTAGCTTATACCACGGAGATTCTGATTAGGGAATCTAAGAGATATTCATTCAATCTGATGTAGAACGGACGTGATTGTCAGACACACGTTCATGGATTGGGGAAGGTGATGAGTGTCACTGATCATCACCTTCTCCATAGTTAGGCACGAATGGATATCTTAGATAGGAACATGCATGTTTGAATGGAAAATAGAGATACTTGCATTAATTCATCGAGACACAGCAGAGCTCCTCACCCCCAACAATGGAGTTTAGAGACTCATGCCGTTAAAGAGTATAAAGTTTTTTTCTAAAAATTGTCATGAGATCCAAAATAAATCTCTAAAAGTTGTTTAAATACTAAACTAGTAACCTAGGTTTACAGAAAATGAGTAAACTATAACAGATAGTGCAAAAATCCACTTCTGGGGCCCACTTGGTGTGTGCTGGGGCTGAGACTAAAGTTTTTCACGTGCCTGGGGCTGTTTTGGGCGTTCAACGCCAGCTTTGGATCCTTTTCTGGCGTTGAACTCCAACTTGCAACTTGTTTCTGGCGCTGGACGCCAGAATTGGGCAGAGAACTGGCGTTGAACGCCAGTTTACGTCATCTATCCTTGGGCAAAGTATGAACTATTATATATTTCTGGAAAGCCCTGGATGTCTACTTTCCAACGCAATTGGAAGCACGCCATTTGGAGTTTTGTAGCTCCAGAAAATCCATTTTGAGTGCAGGGAGGTCAGAATCCAATAACATCAGCAGTCCTTTTTCAACCTAATCAGATTTTTGCTCAGCTCCCTCAATTTCAGCCAGAAAATACCTGAAATTACAGAAAAACACACAAAATCATAGTAGAGTCCAGAAATGTGGATTTTGCCTAGAAACTAATGAAAATAAACTAAAAACCAACTGAAACATTCTAAAATCTATATGAAATTAACCCCAAAAAGCGGATAAAATATCCGCTCATCACAACACCAAACTTGAACTGTTGCTTGTTCTCAAGCAACTAGACAAATAAAATAGAAGACTAATAAGTCAAGAAGCAATAATATCTCAGAGTTTTTTGAGTGAAGCTCAGATTCTAATTAGATGAGCGGGACTAGTAGCTTTTTGCTTCCGAACAGTTTTGGCATCTCACTTTATCCATTGAAGCTCAGAGTGATTGGCATCTATAGGAAATTAGAATTCAGATAGTGTTATTGATTCTCCTATTTCAGTATGATGATTCTTGAACATAGCTACTTTATGAGTCTTCGCTGTGGCCCTAAGCACTTTGTTTTCCAGTATTACCATCGGATACATAAATGCCACAGACACATAATTGGGTGAACCCTTTTAGATTGTGACTCAGCTTTGCTAAAGTCCCCAATTAGAGGTGTCCAGGGTTCTTAAGCACACTCTTCTTTTTACTTTGGACCTTGACTTTAACCGCTCAGTCTCAAGTTTTCACTTGACACCTTCACGCCACAAGCACATGGCTAGGAACAGCTTGGTTTAGCCGCTTAGGCCAGGATTTTATTCTTTTAGGCCCTCCTATCCACTGATGCTCAAAGCCTTGGGATCCTTTCTATTACCCTTGCCTTTTGGTTTTAAGAGCTTTGACTTTTTCTGCTTGCTTTCTCTTTCTCTCTCTTTTTTTTTTCTGCAAGCTTTGTTCTTTGCTGCTTTTTCTTGCTTCAAGAATCATTTTTATGATTTTTCAGATTATCAATAACATGTCTCATGTTCATCATTCTTTCAAGAGCCAACATATTTAACAGTCTTAAACAACAAATTCAAAAGACATATGCACTGTTCAAGCATTCATTCAGAAGACAGAAAGCATTGCCACCACATGTTACTAATTAGAAATTTTCTTATTAAAAACTCGAATTTTATTGCCTCTTATTCAAAAGATCTACTATTTTATTCATGTTTGCTGATGATGAGAAAAATAGACTATAACTTAATTGGAGGTAAAATCAAAATAGACACTAATTACTACTATATGACTCCTAAGGTAAACTCTTATAACGACAACTATCACTGAGTTAAAGCAGAAATTGGAATTTAACAACCTTTGTTCTGGGAAACGGATGTTCCTCGGATCTGTGGGGTGCTTGGTCCTTCAAGAGATAACTTCTGGCGCTTCAATTGCCTCAAGTCACGCCCTTGCTCTTCCTGTTCTTTAATCAAATAGCAAAGAAAATGACTTTGTTCCTTCTGTTCTTTTATTATTTGTTCCATAGCTTCTTGCATCTTGGTAACTGATGTTTCAAGATACTCCCAATATTCAGATTGAGGGATTTCTGGGAGAAATTCCTGTGTTTTCTTCTTGATGGGGTCATCCTGTGCTTGTTGTTTTTCCATTGATGCTTTGGTGATTGGTTTCTCAATTGAGATATACTCAGTTATTCCCATTCTTACTCCAGCATCCTTGCAGAGCAGAGAAATCAAGCTTGGGTAAGCCAACCTGGCCTCTTTAGAATTTTTATTAGCAATTTTGTAGAATTCAGTTGAAATCAGTTGATGAACTTCCACTTCTTTTCCCATCATGATGCAATGGATCATCACTGCTCTTTTAACAGTGACTTCAGAACGGTTGCTGGTGGGCAGCAGAGAATGCCCAATGAAGTCCAGCCATCCTCTGGCGACTGGTTTGAGATCTTCTCTTTTGAGTTGATTTGGGACACCCTTCGTGCTGGTGGTCCACCTGGCTCCAGGGATACATATATCCTCTAGAATCTTATCCAGGCCCTTGTTTGTTCTCATCATTCTCCTGTTGAAAGAGTCTGGATCATCTTTCAGCTGAGGTAGCTTTAAGATCTCCCTGATCTTGTCAGGGTTGGTATGAACAATCTTTCCTCTGACCACGGTCCGATATTCATAGAAAGCAATTCCAGATAGTTTTTGCTTGTCTGTCTGCCACATGTTAGCATAGAACTCCTGGACCATATTCCTTCCCACTTTCGTCTCAGGATTAGCTAGGACCTCCCACTTCCTGATTCGAATTTACTCCTGGATCTCCGGATATTCGTCTTTTTTCAGATCAAATCTAACTTCCGGGATCACTGATCTTAGACCCATTATTTTGTAATAATGGTCTGAATGTTCTTTAGATATGAATTTCCCTTGATTCCAAAGTGATTTTGGAATGCTCTCTTTCTTGCCTCTTGAAGTGGGTTATTTTCCCTTAGGAGCCATGATCTTAGTGATCACGGATAAACACACCAAACTTAGAGGTTTGCTTGTCCTCAAACAAAAGAAAAGAAAGGAAAGGGATAGAAGGAGAGCTAGGTGCAACTAATGATGGAGGGGGGGGGAGGCCGAACCCATATTTAAAGGGAGGGGGTGGGTTCGAAAATTTAGAAAAGATATGATAAAAAAGATTGATTTGGAAAAGATAAGATAGAAGATATGATAAGAGAGGATAAAGTTTAAAATTGAAAAGATATGAAAAATTTTTGAAAAAGATAAATCTAGATTTTGAAAAAGATGATGTGGAGATTTGAAAAAGATATTGATGAGTTGAAAAGATTTTTGGAAAAGAGTTGAATTGGATTGAAAAAGAGGATTTGTGCTTATGGATTAGGATACATTTGATATTTTTAAAGTAGGATTTATAGAAATTAAGGATTTTAGAAATCAGGGTTCTTAACATGTGTATGCAAGAAATCATGATTTGAAACATGGAAATTAAAATTAGAATGAAAAATATGAAGAAGAAACGAATTTACCTCCTTCCCATCATCCTGGCGTTTGAACGCCCAAACGCTGCCTGTTTTGGGCGTTCAACGCCCAAATGCTGCTCTCCTGGGCATTCAACGCCCAGTTGTTGCCCTTTTCTGGCGTTGAACGCCAGATAGCTATCCTTACTGGCATTCAGCACCCACTGGATGCCTCTTTTCGGTGCTGAACGCCCAAAACAGCCTCTTACTGGCGTTTTCTTGCCAGTGAGCTCTTTTTCTCTATTTTGTGTGTAGATTCCTTCTGTAACCCTGTGAACTTATGCAGTTGATTTTTTTACCTTGTTATTAATGAACTTTATATAAACAAATAAAAATAAAAATAGGGCAAAATGCTTTAGAGGATTGATGCCCCATGGCTGGGTTGCCTCCCAGCAAGCGCTTCTTTTTTGTCTTTTGCTGGACCTTGCTGAGCTTTTAATCTAGCTTCAGCCTTGAGCACTCTTGCTCAACGTTGCCTTCAAGATAGTGCTTGATTCTCTGTCCATTGACAATGAACTTCTTATCAGAATCAATATCTTGAAGCTCCACATAACCATATGGTGATACACTTGTAATCACATATGGTCCCCTCCATCGGGATTTCAGTTTCTCGGGGAATAGCCTGAGTCTAGAGTTAAACAGCAGAACCTTCTGTCCTGGTTCAAAGATTCTAGATGACAACTTTCTATCATGCCACTTTTTTTATTTCTCTTTATAAAGCTTGGCATTTTCAAAAACAGTGAATCTGAATTCCTCTAGCTCATTTAGCTGGAGCAATCTTTTTTCTCCTGCTAATTTGGCATCAAAGTTTAGGAATCTGGTTGCCCAGTAGGCTTTATGTTCCAGTTCCACGAGCAGGTGACATGCCTTACCATACACAAGTTGGTATGGAGAGGTCCCTATAGGGGTCTTGAATGCTGTTCTGTAAGCCCACAGAGCATCATCCAAGCTCCGTGCCCAATCCTTTCTACGGGTACTTACTGTCCGTTCTAGGATTCTCTTTAATTCTCTGTTGGAGACTTCAGCTTGCCCATTAGTTTGTGGATGATATGGAGTAGCTACCTTGTGGCGAATCCCATACCGAACCATGGCAGAGTAAAGCTGTTTGTTGCAGAAGTGAGTGCCCCCATCACTGATCAGTACTCTAGAGACACCAAACCTGCTAAAGATATGTTTCTGGAGGAATTTCAATACTGTTTTAGTATCATTGGTGGGTGTGGCAATGGCCTCAACCCATTTTGATACATAGTCAACTGCCACCAGAATATAAGTGTTTGAGAATGATGGTGGGAAAGGTCCCATGAAGTCAATTCCCCATATGTCAAAAAACTCAATCTCCAAGATTCCTTGTTGAGGCATGGTGTATCCATGGGGCAGATTACCAACTCTTTGGCAACTGTCACAGTTACGTATAAACTCTCGGGAATCTCTGTAGAGTGTGGGCCAATAGAAGCCACATTGGAGGACCTTGGTGGCTGTTCGCTCACCCCCGAAATGGCTTCCATATTGAGATCTATGGCAATGCCATAGGATCCTCTGCGCTTCTTCTCTAGGAACACACCTACGGATTATTCCGTCTGTACATCTCTTAAAGAGATAGGGTTCATCCCACAAATAGTACTTTGCATCAATGATTAATTTTTTCTTTTGTTGCCTGTTGTACTCCTTGGGTATGAACCTTGCAGCTTTATAGTTTGCAATATCGGCAAACCATGGTGTTTCTTGGATGGCAAATAAATGCTCATACGGAAAAGTATCAGAGATCTCAAGAGAGGGGAGGGACGTCCCTTCTACTGGCTCTATCCGGGACAGATGATCAGCCACTTGGTTCTCTGTCCCTTTTCTGTCTCTTATTTCTATATCAAACTCTTACAGAAGCAACACCCATCTGATGAGCCTGGGTTTTGAATCCTGCTTTGTGAGTAGATATTTAAGAGCAGCATGGTCAGTATACACAATCACTTTTGATCCTACTAAGTATGATCTGAACTTGTCAATGGCATAAACCACTGCAAGTAATTCTTTTTCTGTGGTTGTGTAATTTTTCTGGGCATCATTTAAAACGTGACTAGCATAATAAATGACATGCAGAAGCTTGTCATGCCTCTGTCCCAATACTGCACCAATGGCGTGATCACTGGCATCACACATTAGCTCAAATGGTAATATCCAGTCTGGTGCAGAAATAACTGGTGCTGTGACCAGCTTAGCTTTCAGCGTTTCAGACGCCTGCAGACACTCTGTGTTAAACACAAATGGCGTGTCAGCAGCTAGCAGATTGCTTAAAGGTTTTGCGATTTTTGAAAAATCCTTTATAAACCTCCTATAGAATCCTGCATGCCCCAGAAAGCTTCTGATTGCCTTAACATTGGCAGGTGGTGGTAATTTTTCAATTACCTCTATTTTTGCTTGATCCACCTCTATTCCCTTGTTTGAGATTTTATGCCCAAGGAAAATCCCTTCAGTCACCATGAAGTGACATTTTTCCCAGTTTAAGACTAGGTTGGTTTCTTGGCATCTCTTCAGGACAAGTTTCAGGTGATCAAGACAGGAGCTGAATGAGTCTCCATATACTGAGAAGTCATCCATGAAGACTTCCAGAAATTTTTCCACCATATCAGAGAAAATAGAGAGCATGCATCTCTGGAAGGTTGCAGGCGCATTACACAGCCCAAATGGCATCCTTCTATAAGCAAACACTCCAGATGGACATGTGAATGCTGTTTTCTCTTGATCCTGGGGATCTACTGCAATCTGGTTATAGCCTGAGTAGCCATCCAAAAAGCAGTAATAATCATGACCTGCCAGTCTTTCTAGCATCTGGTCTATGAACGGTAAAGGAAAATGATCCTTTCTGGTGGCTGTATTGAGCCATCTGTAGTCAATACACATGCGCCACCTTGTAACTGTTCTTGTAGGAACCAGTTCATTTTTTTCATTATGAATCACTGTCATGCCTCCCTTTTTTGGGACGACTTGGACAGGGCTTACCCAGGGGCTATCAGAAATAGGATAAATAATCCCAGCCTCTAGTAATTTGGTGACCTCTTTCTGCACCACTTCCTTCATGGCTGGATTTAGCCGTCTCTGTGGTTGAACCACTAGTTTAGCATTATCTTCCAATAAGATTTTGTGCATGCATCTAGCTGGGCTTATGCCCTTAAGGTCACCTATGGACCACCCAAGAGCTGTTTTGTGTGTCCTTAGCACTTGAATAAGTGCTTCCTCTTCCTGTGGATTTAAAGCAGAGCTTATGATCACTGGAAAAGTGTCACCTTCTCCCAAAAATACATATTTCAAGGATGGTGGTAATGGTTTGAGCTCGGGTTTAGGAGATTTTTCCTCTTTCAGAGGAAATTTCAGAGGCTCTTTCATCTCCTCTGAATCCTCCAAATCAGGCTGAACATCTTTAAAGATGTCTTCCAACTCTGATTCGAGACTCTCAGCCATGTTGATCTCTTCTACCAAAGAGTCAATAAGATCAACTTTCATGCAGTCTTTTGATGTGTCTGGATGCTGCATGGCTTTGACAACATTCAACTTAAACTCATCATCATTGACTCTTAGGGTTATTTCCCCTTGTTGGACATCAATGAGGGTTCGTCCAGTAGCTAGGAAGGGTCTTCCTAGAATGAGAGTAGCACTCTTGTGCTCCTCCATTTCCAGCACTACAAAGTCAGTGGGAAAGGCGAATGGCCTAACTCTGACAATCATGTCTTCAATCACACCTGATGGGTATTTAATGGAGCCATCAGCAAGTTGGAGACATATCCGGGTTGGTTTAACTTCTTCAGTTAAGCCTTCTAATATGCATGGTATCAGAAAACTCCCAGGGTCTTTAAGCTTTTCAAGAAAGCTTTTTAGAATGACTGCACTGCATTCTTCAGTGAGGAGAACTCTTTCTGTTTCTCTCCAATCCTTTTTATGACTCAGGATCTCTTTCATGAACTTGGCATAAGAAGGTATTTGCTCAAGTGCCTCTGTAAATGGAATCTTTATTTCAAGAGTCCTGAGATAATCTGCAAAGCGAGCAAATTGCTTATCCTGCTCCTCTTTCCGGAGTTTTTGAGGATAAGGTATCTTGGCTTTATATTCCTCAACCTTAGTTGCTGTAGGTTTATTGCCTACAGAAGTGGTTGAAGAAGCCTTTTTAGAGGGGTTGTCATCAGCACTTGTGTGTGTCTGATCCCTCACTGGCAATTGAGTGCTAGAGTTAGAAGCTGGAGTGACGTTAGACGCCAATTCCTTGTCTGTTCCTGGCGTCTGAACGCCAAAACTGTGCCCATTTTTGGCGTTCAACGCCAGCTCCTGCCCATTTTGGGCGTTCAACGCCAGATCCTTGCTTGTTTCTGGCGTTGAACGCTAGTCCTTGCTTGTTACTGGCGTTGAACGCTAGTCTTGGGCATGGTCTGGGCGTTCAGCGCCAGCCTTCCACCAGATTGCTGGCGTTTTAATGCCAGAATTACTTTTCCCTGGGCTCTTACTGTCTTCAGGTGAATTTTTGGTGGTTTGCTCATTCCTTGGCTCTTTGCTGCCTTGAGGTGGGGTATTTAATGTTTTCCCACTTCTTAATTGAACTGCTTGGCATTCTTCTGTTATTTGTCTTGACAGCTGCTGCTTTGTTTGCTTCAATTGTTCTTCCATATTTATATTAGCCATCCTTGTCTCTTGTAGTTTATCCTTGAATTCGGCTAACTGCTTTGTTAGAAAGTCCAATTGCTGATTGAATTCAGCAGCTTGTTGTACAGGGCTGAGTTCAGCAGTTACTGTTTTAACCTCATGGAAGGGTCACTGCTTAGGTACAGATGCTGATTCCTGGCAACTGTATCAATGAGCTCTTGAGCCTCTTCAATTGTCTTTCTCATGTGGATAGATCCACCAGCTGAGTAATCTAGAGACATCTGAGCTCCTTCTGCAAGCCCATAATAGAAGATGTCTAACTGAACCCACTCTGAAAACATTTCAGAGGGGCATTTTCGTAGCATCTCTCTGTATCTCTCCCAGGCATCATAAAGAGATTCCTTATCTCCTTGTTTAAAGCCTTGGATGTCCAGCCTTAGTTGTGTCATCCGTTTTGGAGGAAAGTATTGATTCAGGAATTTTTCTGTCAGCTGTTTCCATGTCCTTATGCTGGCCTTAGGTTGGTTATTTAACCACCTCTTAGCTTGATCTTTTACAGCAAATGGAAACAGTAATAGTCTGTAGACATCCTGATCTATTTCCTTATCATGTACTGTGTCAGCAATTTGTAAAAATTGTGCCAGAAACTCTGTAGGTTCTTCCTGTGGAAGACCAGAATACTGGCAACTTTGCTGCACCATGATAATGAGCTGAGGATTCAACTCAAAGCTACTGACTCCAATGGAGGGTCTGCAGATACTACTCCCATATGAAGCAGTAGAGGGGTTAGCATATGACCCCAGAGTCCTCCTGGACTGTTCATTTCCACTTAGATCCATAATAGAGAAAGGGAGATGATGTCAAATAAAAAATTTTTATTTATTTATTTATTTATTTAATTTGAAAATGAAATAAATTAAAATAAGATAAACAAAAATGGTTGAAGATTTTCAAAAAAATGAGGAGAGAGAAAGTGGTTAGGAAGTTTTAAAAAGGATATGATGATTTTTTGAAAAAGGTTTTAAATTTTGAAAAAAAAATCTGAATTTTTAAAGGTAAATTTCGAAAATTTGCTTTAAAATAGAGAGAAAAGATATTTTTGAATTTAAAGAGGAGAGAGAAAAACAATAAGATGGCACAAGATTTAGGATTTTTAGATCTGATGCTCATTGTTTTTGAAAATTTTGGAGGGAAAACACCAAGGAACACCAAACTTAAAATTTTTAGAAAACTAAACTAAAATTTTCGAAAACCAAAAGGGAAATCAACAAGAAAACACCAAACTTAAAGTTTGGCACAAAATTTAATAGAGAAATTATTATTTTTGAAAAAGATTTTTAAAAAGAATATACCAAACTGCCACGGACTTAGACCAACGCTCTAGCCAATTGGGCAGTAAATGTAACACTTGTTTTGAAGAAGTATAAAATTTTAACCAGGAACAATAATAAGAGACTCTAAACCAAAAAGAAAAATTTTCCTAATCTAAGCAACAAAATAAACCGTCAGTTGTTCAAACACGAACAATCCCCGGCAACGGCGCCAAAAACTTGGTGCACGAATTGTGAATCACACTTTTCACACTCGTACCACTAACCAGCAACTGCACTGGGTCGTCCAAGTAATACCTTACGTGAGTAAGGGTCGAATCCCACGGAGATTGTTGGTTTGAAGCAATCTATGGTTATCTTGCAATTCTTAGTCAGGAAGTCAATTATATTTATCACTTGAGTTGCGAATAAACAAGAGAGCATGGATTAAAGGTTACTTGTTATGCAGTAATGGATAATATGTTGGAGTTTTAGAGATGCTTTGTCTTCAGAATCTCTGCTTTCCTCTGTCTTCTGATTCATGCACGCACGTCCTCCTATGGCAAGCTGTGTGTAGGTGGATCACCGTTGTCAATGGCTACCATCCATCCTTCCAGTGAAAAGGGTCCAGGTGCACTGTCACCGCACGGCTAATCATCTGCAGGTTCTCAGTCGTACCGGAATAGGATTTACTATCCTTTTGCGTCTGTCACTACGCCCAGCACTTGCGAGTTTGAAGTTCGTCACAGCCATCCAATCCCAGAATCCTACTCGGAATACCACAGACAAGGTTTAGACTTTCCGAATTCTCATGAATGCCGCCATCAATCTAGCTTATACCACGGAGATTCTGATTAGGGAATCTAAGAGATATTCATTCAATCTGATGTAGAACGGAAGTGATTGTCAGACACACGTTCATGGATCGGGGAAGGTGATGAGTGTCACTGATCATCACCTTCTCCATAGTTAGGCACGAATGGATATCTTAGATAGGAACACGCATGTTTGAATGGAAAACAGAGATACTTGCATTAATTCATCGAGACACAGCAGAGCTCCTCACCCCCAACAATGGAGTTTAGGGACTCATGCCGTTAAAGAGTATAAAGTTTTTTTCTAAAAATTGTCATGAGATCCAAAATAAATCTCTAAAAGTTGTTTAAATACTAAACTAGTAACCTAGGTTTACAAAAAATGAGTAAACTATAACAGATAGTGCAGAAATCCACTTCTGGGGCCAACTTGGTGTGTGCTGGGGCTGAGACTAAAGCTTCTCACGTGCCTGGGGCTGTTTTGGGCATTCAACGCCAGCTTTGGATCCTTTTCTGGCGTTGAACTCCAACTTGCAACTTGTTTCTGGCGCTGGACGCCAGAATTGGACAGAGAACTGGCGTTGAATGCCAGTTTACGTCATCTATCCTTGAGCAAAGCATGAACTATTATCTATTTCTGGAAAGCCTTGGATGTCTACTTTCCAACGCAATTGGAAGCACGCCATTTGGAGTTCTGTAGCTCCAGAAAATCCATTTTGAGTGCAGGGAGGTCAGAATCCAACAGCATCAGCAGTCCTTTTTCAGCCTGAATCAGATTTTTGCTCAGCTCCCTCAATTTCAGCCAGAAAATACCTGAAATTACAGAAAAACACACAAACTCATAGTAGAGTCCAGAAATGTGGATTTTGCCTAGAAACTAATGAAAATAAACTAAAAACCAACTAAAACATACTAAAATCTATATGAAATTAACCCCAAAAAGCGTATAAAATATCCGCTCATCACTTATTCATCCAAGTAAATCCCTTACACAGGAACACCACAGACACTTGCCTCAAGATTCAAACCCTTGGTTCCTAGCCTTATTTCTTACTCTTTTTCTTTTATTTTTCAACTTTCATTTTTCTTTTCCCCTTTTTCTTATTAGGATCTTGTTATTTAGCTAGTCTCATGGGATGTGTTTCAAGCATATGATTCAAGACAGATAGTTGCCTTCCTACCTTATTGGTGAACCAACTTAGCTAATCTATTACCACACCACAAAATTAGGAACTTACTCCACAATATGGATTTCACTCTGGTCTTTTATAACAAACATTCTCTTTTTATTTGGCTTAAAAAGGACAAGCATACAATAAGCAAGATGGAATTGAAAACAGGCAATTTGACTAGCAATCATAGACCTAAGCAAGGAGAATACTAAAAACAGAATTAAAAATTCTAAACTACCATGGAAGCATGTTCTATTTCATACATGATTTTCCTTATTTAAAACTTGAAAAAGATGGGACAATGAGGGAACTCCACCACCTTTTACTCATGGGGTTGCTCATGCTCTCCTTCTTGTTTGTCCTCTATGTTTTTCTTGAGTGCTTGCACTCCCACTTCCCTTGCTTTTTCCAATCAACTTCTTCCAGAAGCCAGCGTCTTCCATCTTCGTCTTCAGTGTTTCCTTCTGCTGTTTCACCTTCCCTTCCTCTTGTTCTATTAGCTCTTTTTGGACTTCATCATACCTGGGGATTGCAGAGTGAAGATTATACATATGACTAGACATATAGTTCAACTTGGCTTGAGTGTTTATGTAGAACTCCTCCCTATGTAGTTGCCGTCCTTCATTCAGTACGCTGAACTCATTGAATGCATTCGCCTGAGCTAGCTGTCGTTGATTGAGTTGTTGAAGGCGCTTGTCTTGTCACTCTTGTCTTTCAGTCGCTTGATTTATGGCTTGAGTAAGCTGGGAATAGTGTTCCATTTGCTGTTTTTTCCATTCTCCTTGTTGATTCATCCAATTAGAAAGGAGCTCTTCTTGACGATCCATCCTTTGAGCCTGAATGTGCAGTTGTTGTTCTTGTCCCTCCATATAACTCCTTGCTACCTCCTCAATGGCTCCGTGAATGTGATTCAGGTTTATGTTGGTTGGGTCATAATATTTTCTTTGTTGGTGTTCTTCCTGATGAGACTCTTCTTGGTGAGGTCCTTCTTTTGGCTTTCGCTTCCCTATTTGAGGTCTTCTTTGTTGTTGAGCAGGTGTCGTATAAGTTAGACGCTGAAGCGTAATTAGCCTCCCAGGGTTTACCCAGTCTGGATTGCTGTTCTCGAAGACTACTTTGGCTTTCATACACAGTCTGAGGATGGTGTTGGGGTACCAAAGCCTAGCATCCGAATCAATCTTCTCAGCTGACTCTTGAATCCCCTCAGTTATAAGTTCATGCACATTGATATCTCCACCCTGTACTAAGCAATGTACCATGGTGGCTCGAGTAACGTTGACCTCAGAATTGTTTGCAGCTGCGAGGATAGACCTCCTCACGAGTTTAAACCATCCATTGGCTTCCGGGCTGAGGTCTCCTCTCTTGATGAATCGGGGTCTCCGATCCGCATACCTCTCCCAGTCAGCTGCTATAACACATATGTCGGTCACGATTTCGGTGAGTTCATCATTGTCAGGGCTCTTGCTTATTCTTTCATGATAACTAGGCTCATCAAAATGTGGTAATTTCAACTGAAGAGTCCTTGTTATAGCATTGGGACTGAAATCCACCTCTCTCCCTCTTACGTAACTTTTGAAGGTGGGGGCCTTGGTTTTGTCTTCTCTGACCACATTTGCATAGAACTCTTTGATGAGGTTTGCATTTATCTTCCCCTCTGGGTTCGTAAGCCTTTGCCAACCCCTTTGTTCAATCTTCTCTCGAATCTATGGGCACTCATCCTCGTCATTTTGGAATGTTAACTCAGGCAGTATCTTCTTGAGCTTTATCCGTTCAAATTTGAGTTCATGGAATGCAGTTTTGAATCTTCTCTCATCGAAAGGAATGCTCTCCACCGGTTCCTTCCTCTTTTGCCTCTTGGAGCTTGATGATGCCATGAGTAGGAGTTGATGTGTGAAGGAGGTGGAAGGTATGGTTAGATGAGGAATTCGGTTGGTTAGGATAGGGTCTAGTAAAAAGAAGGAGTGTGGGGATTCGAGAATGAGAAGTTTGGAGAACTGGTTGTTGGAATGTGAAGCACAAAGGATGGGAATTTCGGATGTGGAAGGGGTGGGGACTAAAATCACTTATTTAGGGAAGTGGTGAGTGAATGAAAGGTGTGGATTCATGGAGTGGTTGTTTGATGGACGGTTGGGGTTTTGCATGGAATGAGCACAAGGATCATCAACTTTATGAAGGAATTGGTTCGGTCTCCAAGGTATCCTTCTTCCAATGTTGCATGGCCACATTTTCCAATGTATTCCCTTTGAAGACAAGTGTGTACTCCCCCTTCATGAAGTGGCCGAGACTTCTCCTTCCAATTGTCTCATCAATTTTCCTACAAAATAACAAAAATGTGATTATTAAATGTGTATCATAGTGGCGGCAAAAATAAACAATTTTGCTTATTCATGAGCACAAACCAATTGACTAACTGAATGTCCATGTATGCAACATTGGTGACACCAAACTTAGTTTGGTGTCATGTGGTGTAAAGGATTTGTTCAAGGCCTTAAGAGTTACATAATATGGGTTACATTTATGTTCTCTTAGTATGCCTTGAACACCAAACTTGTTCTTTACTATATGCTGCATACACGGATACATTTAAGTGTATGTCAAAGTTTGATTTTGATTTCATGAACTCTTGCATTATTCACTATTCTAAAAGCATATAAAACATGGGTTGCCTCCCATGAAGCGCTCTTTTAGCGTCACTAGCTTGACGTTTTTCCTTTGTCAGGGTGGTTGGTAGTGCTTCAAGTCCTCCCCCCTTGCAGTAAATCTATCTCCATTGGCTTCATCAATGATCTCCACATGTTCTAAGGAGAGAACTCTGTTGATGGTAAAAACTTTAGGTAGCTGAGATTTGATGGTGGGGACATCGGGGGGAATAGCTGGGAAGTAAGCTGAGATCACTTTATTCGCTGGAGAAAAGTCCTCTGTAGGGATCTTCTTGTTCCTCCACCTCCTAGGTGCCTTCTTCTTTGTTCCTTTTGATGTTGCCTTGCTCTTTGTGACCTCCTCTTCCAAGAAGATTTTGTTGCTGGTCTCATATAACTCTGGTGGTTTAGGTTCCTCCTGATTTTCCTTGAGCTGTGACAGCTGCTGATTGCCTTGTTCATCAACCAAGGGGATTCCCAGATGTGCTGGTTGTTCTTTAGTGCTTGTTTCTTCCTTCAGTATCTCACTGTGATCTTTCCTTGGTTCTTTGTTCTCTTGATCTGTTTCTTGTGAGGGCTTAAAAACATTGAAAGTGAGTTGTTCATCATGGATCCTCAAAACTAGCTCCCCTCGCTCCACATCTATAAGTGCTCTGGCTGTAGCTAGGAATGGTCTTCCCAATATGATTAGGTAGAGGTGACTCTCTTCCATGTCCAATATGACAAAGTCTGTGGGCAGGAAGTATTTTCCAACCTTCACCATCACATTTTCAACCACTCCAATTGCTTGTTTTTGAGTTTTGTCCGCCAGCCTGATGACTACGTCTGTGGGTATAAGCTCATTGATTTGCAGCCTCTTCATAAGGGATAAAGGCATTAAGTTGATGCTTGCTCCCAGATCACAGAGTCTTTTGTCAAACATTGTTTCTCCTATGGCACAGGGGATGTAAAAACTCCCTGGGTCCTTCTTTTTTGTAGGCAGCTCTGGTTGAATGAGAGCACTACACTCCTTACTCATCACTATGGTTTGTCCTCCGTTGAGTGAGCTTTTCCTGGTCAGCAGCTCCTTCATGTACTTAATGTATGAGGGCATTTGTTGGAAGGCCTTGATGAATGGTATGTTTACATGGAGAGATGCAAATATGTCAAGAAACCTTGAGTATATTCTCTTCTCTACGCCACCATTGAGTAATTGGGGAAAAGGTGCATAGAGTCTTATCAGCTCCTTCTGTGAAATTTTGGGTGCTTGGTGCTCCTCTTCCTGTTTCTCTGCTGATGTATCTCCAGGTTGTTCTAATGGTTTGTTCGGTTTGTCCTCGGTCTCCTTATCACTTATAGTGACTATCTTGCAATCTTCCCATCTTACTTTCTTTGCTTCACCTCTCGGGTTTTTCTCTGTGTCACTTGGGAAGCTGTCTGTAGGTTTGGGAATCTGCTCGGAGAGGTATCCCACTTGAAATTCCAGCCTCTTGATGGTGTCTCCCTGATTCTTGATATTGGCTCGCACCTCCTCCTTGAACACCTTGTTATCTTGAATCTCCTTGCATATTCCTTCAAGTAGTTTCTCAATCCTTGAGAGTCTGTCATCAAATGATGGTGGGTTAGGATTGGATGGATGAGAAGGGTTACCTTGGTTTTGGTATGGATGTGGAGAGGTGTTGTTAGGGTGGTGTTGATATTATCTCTATGTGGAATGTTGGTGAGCTGCATGGTTGTTGGGGTTGTGATATCTCTGATCTTGGCCTTGATCTTGTTGATTTCCCCACCCAAAGTTTGGGTGATTCCTCCAACCAGGGTTGTAGGTCTTGGAGTATGGATCACGGGTCTGCCTGGGTGAGTTTCCAATGTAGTTGGCTTGTTCATGCTCACCTTCTGCCTCTGCATTCACCCCCTCTTGGGTTGTTGATGAGGTGGTGATTGTTGCTACTTGGTTCCTCTCCATCTTCTTGGTGAGGTCAGCCAACTGCTTGGTAATAAGCTTGTTTTGGGCCAGCAGTGCATCCACATTATTTAGCTCCATCACTCCTCTAGTGTTGCCTCTTTTAGAGGCATAGAAGTATTCATCCTCTGCTACAGTCTCAATGACATCTATGGCCTCCTCAATGGTCTTATTTTTGTTCAGAGATCCCCCGAATGAGTGGTCTACTGCCTTCTTTGATTCATAGGAGAGGCCTTCATAGAAAATATGTAGCTGCACCCATTCATTGAACATATCTGGTGGACACCTTCTTGTCAGGTCCTTAAACCTCTCCCATGCTTCGTAGAGAGTCTCACCCTCTTGTTGCCTGAAAGTTTGAACCTCAGCTCTCAACCTGTTGATTCTTTGAGGAGGATAGAATCTTGCCAAGAATTTGTTCACCACATTTTCCCAGGTTGTTAAGCTCTCCTTTGGGAAGGACTCCAGCCTGAGAAGGGAAATAAGAGTAGTCTATAGGTATCAGGATGAACACCGTTAGACTTCACAGTATCACATATCCTCAGGAAGGTGGTTAAATGTTGGTTGGGGTCTTCTTGGACACCTCCTCCGAACGAACAATTGTTCTGAATAAGGGTGATGAGTTGTGGTTTTAGTTCAAAGTTGTTGGCATGTATTGTTGGCTTTTGAATGCTACTCCCACAGTTTTCTGGGTTTGGGTTGATATAAGAGCCTAAAACTCTTCTCTCTTGCCCAGCATGATTTGCTAGACCTTCTCTGCCATGGTTGTGAGCTTCTTCTTCATGATGGTTCTCCATATTTTCATCCATGTTTGGTTCAAAATACTCCTCTTCTTCCTCCGCACCAACTACTCTCTTTCCTCTTACTTCCCTCTTTAATCTAAGGAAGGTCCTCTCAGGTTCAGAATCAAAAGAAGTTGAATCCCCACTTCTTCTCCCTGTCATACAACCAACAAGGCACAAGCAAGGAAATAGATGCAGAAAGTATTTCTGTTAGAATTACTGTTAGTGTGAGTGATGCAATATATCAAAAAGTTAGTGGGTTAGTGGACTGAATTGTAAACAACTAAAAAAAAAGTAGGGGAAATGGGAGAAAATAACTAAAACTGAAAGTAAATTACTCAAATAGAATTTTAAATCAAACAAAAGAAAAATGCTCAATCTAGTTATCCTCCAATTTAATCATTGTTGATACAAAATCAATCCCCAGCAACGGCGCCATAAACTTGATGCACGAAAACTTGTCTCTCAACAATTTTCCTTCTGCAAGTATACCGAATTGTCGTCAAGTAAAAACTCACAATAGAGTGAGGTCGAATCCCACAGGGATTGATTTATCAAGCAATTTTAATTAGAGGAATGTTCTA
The DNA here is from genome assembly GCF_003086295.3 of Arachis hypogaea. NCBI lineage: Eukaryota > Viridiplantae > Streptophyta > Magnoliopsida > Fabales > Fabaceae > Arachis > Arachis hypogaea. Next base: position 98,388,599 of record NC_092046.1, on the reverse strand, counting down.
GTTGAACTAAGCAGAATTGGATTTGATATTTGCAGAAAATTAAATGGCGGGAAAGTAAATAACAGAAAACGTAAATGCTGGAAATAAAGAGCTGAATGTAAATAGCGGAAAGTAAATTGCAGAATCTTAAATGGGAATGGGGAAGAAGCTCATAAAAGTAGATTGCAGAATTTAAAGAGAATGGGTAAGATCAAAAATGGGGAATTCATTGGGCTTAGGAGATGTTGCATTCTCCAGATCAAGTTCATTTTCATCTCTTCCTCAATCAATGCATTCATTGATATCCTTGGAAATCTTATGTGATCGAATTCTAATTTCTTGGTAATTCAATCTCTCAAATCTTGATCAATAGCCAATTCCTTGGTCAATTGCTCATGAGAAAAGATGAAGTATGGTCACTGATTATACCAAATGTATTTGCAAATCAAAGTGTTGGTAGGATTATATGTCACTATATCCATCCAAACCCCAATTTGGTCCAACATGAGAAAGAATTTCTAGCATGATCTCTTCATTCCTCTTCCAAAGTTCCGAAGAGATCCAAGTATGAATAGCTTCTTTTCCAAGATAACTACCCAATTAGATGAAGATTGAAAGCTTTCTAGTAAAATCAAGAGAAAAAATAGAAGAAGAATAATGAAAACTAACATTGATCCATCAAATTACAATAGAGCTGCCTAACCCAATGAAAGGGGTTTAGTTGTTCATAGCTCTGGAAATGGAAAGCATAGATGGAGAGTACATTCTGAGAATTAAACTAAAAGTTGCAGAGAAAGTAAAATACACAGAGTAGTTCTCAAATTTCCAACCCCCTTTCTGATTCAAAACTACCCCTATATATACTACTCTTCTGATCTTCTAGTTGGTTCTTCGAATCTTGGGTATGGGCCTTTGGATCTTGAGTTTGAAGAAGTTATCCTCTTCAGTGGGCTTAGCTTTACTTGCAGAGAGAAAGTGTGAAGTTGGCAGGGACTTTTAGCTTAGGACGTTAGTGGCGTTAACGTTAAGTGAAAGTGTGGGTTCGAGAACGTTAGTGGCAGTCACCTTTTTCACTAACGTTCCTAACCCAAGGATGATCCATGTTAACTTCAACGTTAGTGGCACCAACGTGATCACTAACGTTGCCTCTTGATCCTTCGCACACGTTATTGGGACTTACCTTTTCCAATAACGTTGAGAATCCCCCTTCCCTACGTTAGAGTTCACGTTAGTGTGGCTAACATGACCTTTAACATAGGCTTGCCAAATCTTCGAAAACGTTAGTGACACTTACCTTTGTCACTAACGTTTCAAAACGACCCTACTTCCCACGTTAGAGTTCACGTTAACTAGGTTAACGTGGCTTCTAACGTGGTGGTGATAGCCATCTCCAACGTTAGTGACAAAAGTGAGTGTCACTAACGTTGGCTCATCATTCTTTCATGCTCGTTAGCTTTCACATTGACTAAGTTAATGTGGAAGTTAACGTTGCTCAAAGTGGCTTAGTCCAACGTTAGTGACAAAGGTGAGTGTCACTAACGTTGGCCATTCTTTTGCTTCCCCACGTTAAAATGCTCTTAACGTGGCCAATATGAGCTTGGTCCAACGTTAGTGACAAAGGTGAGTGTCACTAACGTTGGCTTCATTTTCTTCTTCCACGTTAGAGTTCACGTTAACTTAGTTAACGTGACTCTTAACGTGGGCTATGATGGCTTCGAGGACGTTATTGGCGATTACTTTTCTCATTAACATTGCAAGTTAGCTCCCATTCCACGTTAGTGGTTACGTTAGTTAGACTAACGTGGCTGCTAACGTGGTTCTTCCTTGCTTCCTTTGTCCTGAAATCAAGCAATAGAGTGCATTAAAGTTATAATCCAAATCATGAGACATGCATCATCCAATTTGTCATTCAATTCTTGCATAATTCTCATGAAATCATGTAAAGTGCACAATGTTTGCTTGAATCAAGATGTGAGTGAAATTCTACCCAAAACTTGCTTATTTCCTAAGAAAGTGCATGAAACTACCCTAAAACCATAAAGAAAAGGTCAGTGAAACTGGCCAAAATGCCCTAGCATCAAGCATATCTTTTTCAAAACCACCTAACTACTTTTCTCTCTCTAATATTCGAAAATCACTAACAACTTTTTCAAAAATCTCTTTTTATTTAATTAATTCATTTAGTTTCAAATTTCATTTTGTTTCTCTTTTTAATTTTTGAATTATAACTGATTTTTAAATAAAAATAAAATTATTTTCCTTTTATTTTAAATTAAATTCGAATTTTTTTCTCTTCTCCTTCTTCTATTCTTCTCTTCTTCTACTCACATAAAGGAATCTCTATACTGTGACATAGAGGATTCCTATTCTTTTCGGTTCTCTTCTTTTTCATATGAGCAGGAACAGGGACAATGACATTCTTATTGAAGCTGATCCTGAACCTGAAAGGACTCTTAAGAGGAAACTAAGAGAATCTAAAGCACAACCCTCTGGAGAGGACTTGACAGAAATTTTTGAAAAAGAAGGAGACATGGCCGAACCCAATAACAATGGTGGAGATGCAAGGAAAATGCTTGGTGACTTTATTGCACCCTCTTCTGACTTCTGTGGAAGGAGCATCTCAATTCTTGCCATTGGAGAAAACAAATTTGAGCTTAAGCCTCAATTAGTTTCTCTAATGCAACAGAATTGTAAGTTTCATGGACTTCCATTGGAAGATCCTCATCAGTTTTTGGCTGAATTCTTGCAAATCTGTGACACTGTCAAGACCAATGAAGTTGATCCCGAGGTCTACAGGCTTATGCTTTTCCCTTTTGCTGTAAGAGACAGAGCTAGAACATGGTTAGATTCACAACCTAAGGAAAGCCTGAACTCTTGGGAAAATCTAGTCAGTGCTTTCCTGGCCAAATTCTTTTCACCTCAAAAGATGAGAAAGCTTAGAGTGGAAATCCAAACCTTCAGACAGAAGGAAGGAGAGTCCCTCTATAAAGCTTGGGAAAGATATAAGCAACTGATCAAAAGGTGTCCTACTGACATGCTTCCAGAATGGAGCATCATATGTATATTCTATGATGGTCTGTCTGAGTTGTCAAAAATGTCATTGGACCATTCTGCCGGAGGATCTCTTCATCTAAACACCCTTGCAGAAGCTCAGAAACTCATTGAAATGGTTGCAAATAACCATTTCATGTACACCTCTGAGAGGAATCCTGTGAACAATAGGACGCCTCAGAATAAGGGAGTTCTTGAAATTGATACTCTGAATGCCATATTGGCTCAGAACAAAATATTGATTCAATAAGTCAATATGATTTCTCAGAGTCTGAATGGATTGCAAGCTGCATCCAACAGTACTAAAGAAGCATCTTCTGAAAAAGAAGCTTATGATCCTGAGAACCCTGCAATGGCAGAGGTGAATTACGTGGGAGAATCCTATGGAAACACCTATAATCCTTCATAGAGAAATCATCCAAATTTCTCATGGAAGGACCAACAGAAGCCTCAACAAGGCTTCAATAATAATGGTGGAAGAAATAGGTTTAGCAATAGCAAACCTTTTCCATCATCTTCTCAACAACAGACAGAGAATTCTGAACAGAGCAATTTTGGCCTGGCAACTATAGTCTCTGATCTATCCAAGACCACACTAAGTTTCATGAATGAAACAATGTCCTCCATTAGAAATTTGGAGGCACAAGTGGGCCAGTTGAGTAAAAGAGTCACTGTAACTCCTCCTAGTACTCTCCCAAGCAATACATAAGAGAATCCAAAAAGAGAGTGCAAGGCCATAACCTTACTTGGTGTGGCTGAACCCAGAGAGGAGGAGAAGGACGTGAATCCTAGTGAGGAAGACCTCCTGGGACGTTCACTGACCAATAAGGAGTTTCCCTTTGAGGAACCAAAGGAATCTGAGGCTCATCTAGAGACCACAGAGATTCCATTAAACCTCCTTTTACCATTCATGAGCTCTGATGACTATTCTTCCTCTGAAGAGGATGAAGACATCATTGAAAAGCAGGTTGCTAAATATCTAGGAGCCATCATGAAGTTGAATGCCATTTTATTTGGTAATGGTACTTGGGTGGATAAACCCCCCTTGTTCACCAATGAACCCCCCTTGTACCATAGGCACCATGACCTTTGAGAAGGCTCTGTGTGACCTTGGGTCAGGGATAAACCTCATGCCACTCTCTGTAATGGAGAAACTGGGAATCTTTGAGGTACAAGCTGCAAGAATCTCACTAGAGATGGCGGACAAATCAATGAAACAGGCTTATGGATTAGTAGAGGACTTGTTAGTAAAGGTTGAAGGCCTTTACATCGCTGCTGATTTCATAATCCTAGACACTGGGAAGGATGAAGATGAATCCAACATCCTTGGAAGACCCTTCCTAGCCACAGCAAAAGCTGTGATTGATGTGGACAGAGGAGAGTTGGTCCTTCAACTGAATGAGGACAACCTTGTGTTTAAAACTCAAGAATATCCTTCTGTAACCATGGAGAGGAAGCATGAAAATCTTCTCTCACTGCAGAGTCAACCAAAGCCCCACAGTCAAACTCTAAGTTTGGTGTTGGAAGGTCCCAACAATGCTCTGAACATCTGTGAGGCTCCATGAGAGCTCACTGTCAAGCTATTGACATTAAAGAAGCGCTTGTTGGGAGGCAACCCAATGTTATTTAATTATATCTATTTATTTTCCATTTCTATTTTATGTTTTCTTTAGGTTGATGATCATGTGAAGTCACAAAAACTACTGAAAAATCAAAAACAGAATGAAAAATAACAGTAAAAACAGCTTACCCTGGAGGAAGGGCTTACTGGTGTTTAAACGCCAGTAAGAAGCATCAAACTGGCGTTTAACGCCAGAAAGAAGCATCAAGCTGGCGTTAAACGCCAGAAACAAGCACCAGACTGGCGTTTAACGCCAGAACAGAGCATCAAGCTGGCGTTAAACGCCAGAAACAAGCAGCAAGCTGGCGTTTAACGCCAGACATGCATTCTAAGGGCGTTTTGCACGCCTAATTGGAGCAGGGATGCTAAGTCCTTGACCCCACTGGATCTGTGGACCCTACAGGATCCCCACGTACCCCACCTCTTCTTCTCTCCTCTTCACACCTTTTCATAACTCTCTTCCCCAAATACCCTTCACCAATCACCTCTATACCTCTTCCCCAGATACCCTAAACCACTCACATCCATCCACTCTTCCCCATAAACCCCACCTACCTTCCAAACCCAACCCTAATGGCCGAAACCTACCCTTCCCCCCACCCCTATATAAACCCCTCAACACTAATCCATTTTCACACATTACAACCAACACTTCTCCCCCTAGGCCGAATACACCTTCTCCCTCATTCTTCTCTATTTTCTTCTTCTTCTACTACTTTCTTTCTTCTTTTGCTCGAGGACAAGCAAACCTTTTAAGTTTGGTGTGGTAAAATCATTGCTTTTTATTTTTCCATAACCATTAATGGCACCTAAGGCCAGAAAAATCTCAAGAAAGAGGAAAGGGAAGGTAATTTCTTCCACCTCTGAGCCATGGGAGATGGAGAGATTCATCTTAAAGGTCCACCAAGCCCATCACTAAGAAAAGGATGGAGCAAACAAGAGATCATGGACCTCAACAAGAGCATGAGGAAATTCCTCACCATGAAATCCCTGAGATACCTCAAGGGATGCACTTCCCTCCACAGAACTATTGGGAGCAAATCAACACCTTCCTAGGAGAATTAAGTTCCAACATGGGACAACTAAGGATGGAACACTAAGAGCACTCCATCATTCTCCATGAGATTAGAGAAGATCAAGGAGCTATGAGGGAGGAGCAACAAAGACAAGGAAGAGACATAAAGGAGCTCAAGGGCACCATTGGTTCTTCAAGAAGAGGAAGACGCCACCCTCACTAAGGTGGACCCGTTCCTTAATCTCTTTGTCTATTTATTTTTCTCTATTTTTCGTTTACTATGCTTTATGTTTATGTTTGTGTCTTATTACATGATCATTAGTATTTAAGTGTCTATATCTCAAAGCTATGAATATCCCATGAATCCATCACCTCTCTTAAATGAAAAATGTTTTAATTACAAAAGAACAAGAAGTACATAAATTTTGAATTCATCCTTGAAATTATTTTAATTATTTTGATGTGGTGACAATACTTTTTATTTTCTGAATGAATGCTTGAACAGTGCATATGTCTTTTGAATTTGTTGTTTATGAATGTTAAAATTGTTGGCTCTTGAAAGAATGATGAAAAGGAGAAATGTTATTTGATGATCTGAAAAATCATAAAAATGATTCTTGAAGCAAGAAAAAGTAGTGAATAGAGAAAAGTTTGCGAAAAAAAAAAGAAAAAAAAAAGAGAGAAAGAAAAAAAAAGCAAGCAGAAAAAGCCAAAAGCTCTTTAAACCAAAAGGCAAGAGCAAAAAGCCAATAGCCCTTAAAACCAAAAGGCAAGGGTAAAAAGGATCCAAGGCTTTGAGCAATAATGGATAGGAGGGCCTAAAAAAATAAAATCTTGGCCTAAGCGGCTAAACCAAGCTGTCCCTAACCATGTGCTTGTGGCGTGAAGATGTCAAGTGAAAACTTGAGACTGAGCGGTTGAAGTCGAGGTCCAAAGCAAAAAGAAGAGTGTGCTTAAGAACCCTGGACACCTCTAATTGGGGACTTTAGCAAAGCTGAGTCACAATCTGAAAAAGGTTCACCCAATTATGTGTCTGTGGCATTTATGTATCTGGTGGTAATACTGGAAAACAAAGTGCTTAGGGCCACGGCCAAGACTCATAAAGTAGCTGTGTTCAAGAATCAACATACTAAACTAGGAGAATCAATAACACTATCTAAATTCTGAGTTCCTATAGATGCCAATCATTCTGAACTTCAAGGGATAAAGTGAGATGCCAAAACTGTTCAGAGGCAAAAAGCTACTAGTCCTGCTCATTTAATTGGAGCTAAGTTTCATTGATATTTTGGGATTTATAGTATATTCTCTTCTTTTTATCCTATTTGATTTTCAGTTGCTTGGGGACAGGCAACAATTTAAGTTTGGTGTTGTGATGAGCGGATAATTTATACCCTTTTTGGCATTGTTTTTACATAGTTTTTAGTATGATTTAGTTAGTTTTTAGTATATTTTTATTAGTTTTTAAATAAAAATCACATTTCTGGACTTTACTATGAGTTTGTGTATTTTTCTGTGATTACAGCTCATTTCTGGCTAAAATTGAGGGACTTGAGCAAAAATCAGATTCAGAGGCTGAAGAAGGACTGTAGATGCTGTTGGATTCTGACCTCCCTGCACTCAAAGTGGATTTTCTGGAGCTACAGAAGTCCAAATGGCACGCTCTCAATTGCTTTGGAAAGTAGACATCCAGGGCTTTCCAGAAATATATAATAGTCCATACTTTTCCCAATTTTAGACGACGCAAACTGGCGTTTAACGCCAGCATTCTGCCATATTCTAGCGTTAAACGCCAGAAACAAGTTGCAAAGCAGAGATAAATGCCAGAAACATGTTACAAACTAGCGTTTAACTCCAAGGAAGACCTCTACACGTGAAAGTTTCAAAAGATCGGCCCAAGCACATACCAAGTGGGCCCGGAAGTGGATTTCTACATCATTTACTTATCTCTGTAAACCCTAGTAACTACTTTAGTATAAATAAAACTTTTTGCTATTGTTTTTACATCTTGGAATCTAGGAATCCTTAGATCATTTTGTACACGTTTAGGGGGCTGGCCATTCGGCCATGCTTGGACCTTCATCACTTATGTATTTTTAATGGTAGAGTTTCTACACACCATAGATTAAGGTATGGAGCTCTGCTGTTCCTCATGAATTAATGCAAAGTACTATTATTTCTCTATACAATTCAAGCCTATTTCTTCTCTAAGATATTCATTCGCACACAAGAACATGATGAATGTGATGATTATGTGACGCTCATCCTCATTCTCACTTATGAACGTGTTCCTGACAAACACTTCCGTTCTACAAGCAAACAAGCTTGAATGCGTATCTCTTAGCCTCCTGATCTACGATCAGAGCCTTCGTGGTATATGCTAGAATTATTGGTGGCTATTCTTGAGATCTGGAAAGTCTAAACCTTGTTTGTGGTATTCCGAGTAGGATCTGGGAAGGGATGGCTGTTACGAGCTTCAAACTCGCGAGTGCTGGACGTAGTGACAGACGCAAAAGGATTACTGAACCCTATTCCAGTATGATCGAGAACCGACAGATGATTAGCTGTATGGTGACAGCACATTTGGACCATTTTCACTGAAAGGACGGGATGTAGCCATTGACAATGGTGATGCCCAACATACAGCTTGCCATGGAAAGGAGTATGAAGGATTGGATGAAGGCAGTAGGAAAGCAGAGATTCAGAAGGAACAAAAGCATCTCCATACGCTTATCTGAAACTCTCACCAATGAATTACATAAGTATCTCTATCTTTATTTTACGTTTTATTTATCTTTTAATTATTAAAACTCTATAACCATTTGAATCCGCCTGACTGAGATCTACAAGGTGACCATAGCTTGCTTCAAGTCGACAATCTCCGTGGGATCGACCCTTACTCACATAAGGTTTATTACTTGGACGACCCAGTGCACTTGCTGGTTAGTTGTGCGAAGTTGTGAAGAAGAACTAAGATTATAAACGTGCGTATTAAGTTTTCAGCGCCGTTACCAAGGAATGAACAATCACAATTTCGTGCACCACTGCCACAGTGTTGTCTTCCTGGAGCTGCGAGCATTCATCAATATAATGACTATAATCAGCACAGATCATGCATACTCTTTGTGGAACTAACTGTTGGCTTTCTTGTTGTGAAGGCTAAGCTTGTTGTGCCTGTTGTTGATTTAACTGCATCTGCTTCAGTAGGTTGGTCATTTCACATATACTCTGGGTGAGAGCAGTAGTCTCTTTGCTAGAGGAAATCTCTGCAGCAGCTTTGGGATGGTTGCGCCTCTGTCTGTGATTCCTAGTGGACTCAGCTAAGTCGCTGATCAGTTGCCATGCTTCATCTGCGGTTTTGTACTTTTTCAGAGAACCATTACTGGCACCTTCCAGTGTAGTCTTATCCTGGGGGTTCATGCCTTGGGTGAAGTAGTTGATCAATACTAGTTTACCAATCATGTGATGGGAACATGCATCCAGGAGATTGTTGAAGTGCTCCCAATATTCATTGAGAGTCTCTGATTCACCTTGAACAATGCAGGAGATCTCTTTTCTCAGTCTTTCTATGACTTCAGCTGGGAAGTACTTTTCCAAAAATTCTCTCCTGAGTGTATCCCAGTTGGTAACAGTTGCTTCAGGTTGGGAGTAGTACCACTCCCTCGCATTTCCCTCAAGAGAAAACGGAAAAGCGGTTAACAGAATAGAAGTTTCATCTGCACCATGACGCCTAATAGTAGAACAGGCTGTCTAAAAATCCCTAAGGTGCTTGATAGGCTCTTGAGCAGGTAAGCCATGAAACTTGGGCATCAAGTTGATCAGTGTGGTTTTTAGTTCAAAATCTGCAGCTGCAGTCGGGTGATGCGCTTGATACGGATGCAGTGTAAAATCTGGGGCTCCTGCCTCCTGGAGAGTAATCCTCCTAGGTGCTGCCATGTTTCCTGCACGTAAATCAACTGGATCAGTAGTAAATGAGCTTGTCTCGCTCTCAGATGGTGGTTCAGATTCACCCTCAGATGAGACTGGTGAATTGATAATAATCACTTCACCACCCTCAGAGGCTAACCGACGTCGAGTTCGTCTAATATGTGAAAGAATTCTTTCAATTTCAGGAACAAATGGGACTAAACTCGGATCAAGCAATGAACGCGTCATTCAATGAGAAAGACATGTAGCTCATGGTAACAGAAATAAAAATAAAATATATACACTAATTAATAATTTAGCACATTATTGTAATTCCCCGGCAACGGCGCCAAAAATTGGTGCGTGGCAGAAGTTAACCAATTTAGAGATTTCAATTAAGAGGACAGCGTTGCACGTATAGCGCTTAACCGGCTAAGATCTGCCTCACCAATTTAAAAAGGGTTGTCACAAATTATAAAAATAAAATACTGGGAGTATGAGTCCCAGGTCGTCTCCCAACGAGTTGCAGGAAAGAGTGCTATTTTATTAACTAGGGGTTTTCAGAAAAATTAAGTTTTGATAACGAGTAATTAAAATGATAAAAAAAATAAAGCAATAAAAACAAACTAATGATCTTCTCAAGGCCTTGAATGGGGGAATAATTAAATGGAATTTTTATCCTTGTTGGGATCTTCTCAAGTGTAGTGTAAAAAGGGTATTGTTCTCACTCTCACCCTCAAACTCTAGTCCTCTCCCTTGGGGTGGTCTAGTGCTTGTAGGTATGGAATTAGCTAAGAACGTCCAATTCAACCAAGCACATAAGCATTCCAACACAAGTATCTCCTCTTAATCAACCCCATGTCAAGTAGAAATTCTACTCCATTGACATGAAATTAATAATCATAAAAATATGAGAAGACATAATTAAATAAAATAAAATAGAGAATTAAAATTAATTAAAATAAAAATAACTTTATATATTAATAAATTCAAAACATAACATAATTATCTTAATAGAGTCAATGAGTAACTAATTAAAAATAAGGGAGTAAAAAAACAAACTAAAGTAATGTCTTCAACGGAGGTAATGACTCTCAGCATCCAAAACATCCAAGCAAAAGCATAAACTATCAATCTGTTGCAAATCTAAAAACTCAAATCTAAAACTGATGTTGAAAAAGGGGAAGTAATCCTAAGGGTGATGAGCGGATAATTTATACGCCTTTTGTCATTATTGTTAGTATGTTTTTAGTATATTTTAGTTAATTTTTATTATGTTTTTATTAGTTTTTATTTAAAAATCACATTTCTGGACTTTACTATGAGTTTGTGTGTTTTTCTGTGATTTCAGGTATTTTCTGGCTGAAATTGAGGGACCTGAGCAAAAATCTGATTCAAAGGCTGAAAAAGGACTGCAGATGCTGTTGGATTCTGACCTCCCTGCACTCAAAGTGGATTTTCTGGAGCTAAAGAAGCCCAATTTGTGCGCTCTCAATTGCGTTGGAAAGTAGACATCCTGGGCTTTCCAGCAATATATAATAGTCCATACTTTGCCCGAGATTTTATGGCCCAAACTGGCGTTCCAAGTCAGCTCAAGAATTCTGGCGTTTAACTCCAAAACTGGCACAAAAACTGGAGTTAAACGCCCAAACTGGCACAAAAGCTGGCGTTTAACTCCAAGAAAAGTCTCTACACATGGAAGCTTCAATGCTCAGCCCAAGCACACACCAAGTGGGCCAGGAAGAAGATTTCTGCATTAATTACTCATTTCTGTAACCCTAGGCTACTAGTTTTCTATAAATAGGACCTTTTGCTATTGTATTTTCATCTTTGAATTATCTTTTGTTCATCTTTGGACGTGTAGTTCTTAGATCATGGAGGCTGGCCTCACGGCCATGCCTGGACCTTGTTCTTATGTATTCTCAATGGTGGAGTTTCTACACACCATAGATTAAGGTGTGGAGCTCTGCTGTTCTTCATGAATTAATACAAGTACTATTGTTTTTCTATTCAACTCAAGTCTATTTCTTCTCCAAGATATTCATTCGTTCTTCAACTTGATGAATGTGATGATCCGTGACACTCATCATCATTTTCACCTATGAACATGTGCCTGACAACCACCTCTGTTCTACTAGCAATGGCTTGAATACGTATCTCTTGGGTTTCTAATCTAAGATTGGAACCTTCGTGGTATAGACTAGAATTATTGGCGGCCATTCCTGAGATCCGGAACATCTAAACCTTGTCTATGGTATTTTGAGTAGGATCTGGGACGGGATGACTGTGACGAGCTTCAAACTCGCGATTGTGGGGCGTGTGACAGATGCAAAAGGATCAATTGATCCTATTCTGACATGATCGAGAACCGACAGCTGATTAGCCGATGTTGTGACAGAGCATCAGGACCATTTTCACTGAGAGGACGCGATGTAGCCATTGACAACGGTGATGCCCAACATAAAGCTTGCCATGGAAAGGAGTATGAATGATTGGAAGAAGGCAATAGGAAAGCAGAGGTTCAAGGGGAACAAAGCATCTTCATACGCTTATCTGAAATCCACCAATGAATTACATAAGTATCTCTATCTTTATTTTATGTTTATTTTCATCACCTTAAACTCCATAACCATTTGAATCCGCCTGACTGAGATTTACAAGATGAACATAGCTTGCTTCAAGCCGACAATCTCCGTGGGATCGACCCTTACTCACGTAAGGTTTATTACTTGGACGACCCAATGCACTTGCTGGTTAGTTGTGCGGAACTGTGACAAAGTGTGATTCACGTTTGAGAGCTCAAAGTCTTTGGCGCCATTGTTGATGATCACAATTTCGTGCACCAAAAAGTCAATGAGGAAAAGTTTGTACTAAATGCTGTCAAGGCTATGCAACATCCAGACATTCCTGAGGAATGCATGAGCACTGACCTCATTGAATCTTTTGTGGAAGAGGTCAACGTGGCCAAAAGCCTCAAGGAAGGGTTGAATGATATCTTTAATGATACTTGATAAGAGAATTTCTTGTCGGTTTAGAATCAATTGAAACAAGAATCAATTCGCTAGTAGCATAGTCCAAACCAACAACGAATTCTCATAATCAAATGTTTAATCCAAAGAATATGTCACAATCAAAACACAATTATAATCGAGAGTATTTAGACTCCCGGGTCGTTCTCCCTAGGAACTAGTGATGGCAAGTGCATACAATTTCTGTTGTGGAAAGCAAACAGGTTTTAATGAGTGAAGTAAACAAATAAAGAGATAAAAGAACAAGACAAAATTGCAATTAATAAAGTAATAAAAGAACAAAAGAACTATGTATGTAATATAAACAAGTAAAGCTATAAAGTGATGGAAAAGTGGTTTAAAACATAAATGAAACCTTGACTTGGGATGAGTTATGGAATCCCTTCCATACCATAACAACAACTATGATAATTATGATGGATTAATCTCACTAAGAAAACCCTTAACATCGAAGGATAAGTCAAGTGAGCATAATTGTCATTAATCCACAAATCCTAGTTAACTTACCAAATTAATTGGTAAAAAGCTAGCGTTAGTGGAAACAATAACAACTAACAATCCAAGAATTATCATTAAATGCTGGACATTATGGCTCTAGTAATCTATATACTCATTTTTCCCAAGCCAAGGGGTGGAAATTATCCCATAATCAAAATTGGCATTTCATCAAACACCTAATATGCATAATCATAAAATATGGCAAAATTGGGAAAATAATGAAAGCTATAAACCACAAATGATAGCAAGCAACGAAGGCAACTCAACAAACATATAATAAGCATCAAACATCAAATTCAACAACTAGAAATCCAAAATTGTAAACTATGCATATATTGACAAGAGAAATGAAGATAGATGAAAGTGTAGAACAAGTAATGTAATTAAAAGAGAAATTAAAGAAATACTTACAATGCAATTGCTATAATCCAAAATCAAACTTGAAATATAAAATGCTACAAATCCTAATTAAACCTAAGAGAGAATTTCCTAATCTACACTACTCCTACTCCTACTATGTGTTTTTTTCTATCCTAAAGTGAGCTCCCTTTGTTATGTGTTGTTGCTCCTTCATATAGTTCTTGATTTCAGCCTCCAAGCCTTCAGAAATGGGCCAAAAGAACCCCAAAATCGTGAGTCACGTGCATTTTTAATGAAGGCATGCACTGGTACCTGTGCATACGCACAGGGAGTTGTGCGTACACACACATGGCTGTGTGCTTCTCCTTTGTTTTCTTCATGTTTTCTCCCTTTGTACATGCTTCCTTCCACTTTTGCCTTGCCAAACTTACCTATAGGACCTAAAATTACTCAACAAACATGTCATGGCATCAAATGGCGTAAAAGTGGGATTAAAATCACTAATCTAAGCTCAAAAACACATGTTTTCACATTTAGGCACAATCTAGAGAGAAAACACAAAAGCATGCTATTTAGGTGAATAAATGTGGGTTTATATGCTGAAATTCACTCAATTCCAACTAAAAATTATCATCAAATATGGATTTATCAATTCCCCCACACTTAAACCATAGCATGTCCTCATGCTAATCATAATCAAAGGAGAAGGGTAAAAGGGTAAGCAACTTATTAAAATGCGACTACCTATATGCATGCAAGTATGCTATATACTATCTATATCTATTTATCTATAATGTCCTATTGATTTGGTAAAAACAAACAATCAAATTTTCAAGTAAGAGTATAGGTATATAGGGCTTAAGCAAAGAAGTAGCTCGATGCAAATAAAATCTAAAGAATTGATTCAACTCATAAAAAAGAAGCAACTTGCAAGAATGCATGATAAGAAGGTATGGAAAAATAGAGTTGAGTAATTGAACCCTCACTAGGTGTGTATACACTCTCAACACTCGGTGTTTAGGGTTTAATCACTCAAGTCTCCTCTAATCATGCTTTCAAGGATTTGCTTTTCATCTAACAATTAACAAGTATTTGATGCATGTATGCAAGTATTAGTTTCTATTCAAAACACATATGCATTTCTTATTCCAATTTTTTTTCTTTTTCTTTGGGATAACTTTTGTCCTCCCTTATTATTTTTCTTCATTTCATTTTTTCTTTTGTTTCTCTTTTCTATTTCTCTTTTTTTTTTCTTTTTCTATGACAAATGCATACGGTTAAAGCAAATTGAAATATGAATGTGCACCCATTTTCCAAATTTTTCAATAATTATCCAAAACAAAATTTTTCTCTACCAATACTTCCCAAAATTCCTCCCATACTTAAATGACACACACATCTCAACCTAAGCTAATCAAAGATGCAATTCAAGGTAATTCATGGTTTTTCGCTTAGGGTTGTAATGTGCTAATAATTAGAACAAAGGGGATTTAAAAAGCTCAAAAGGGGTTAACAAAGGTAGATGCAAGGGTAAGGCTATATGGATGAGTAAGCAGAATTCAAAGATGGCCTCAATCATGCTAAATGCAATCACAACATCAAACATTGGAAATAAAGAATCAAGCAAAACCAAGATTACAATCATAGAAGGAGAAAAATCACGCTATGAACAAAATTAGTGGTTAAAAGGTATAACCACTCATTAAAGCTCAAAGATTCACAAGGCATTTTGTTCTATCTCTCTTCTATGTTCCATAAAAATTCATTCAAGCAAGATTAAAAAATTTTTTCCAAATCAATTCAATAGAATGCCCTAAAAACAAAATTCCTGGAAAATCATTGTTGTTTTTCACCAAAATTATTTCCCATATGTATGTATGTATGTTGTGATAGATGCAATTTCAAAAACCTCCCTAGTTCTATTCCTAATTTTTAACATCCAAAAATTAACATAAATAATTAGGACAAAATTGAACTAGGTGCTATACTATTCACATCATCCAATCACTACTTCTATTTATAAGCTATATATCATGCAAAAACAAAAATGTCAAATGTAATAACTAGAAATAGACTAAGATATATATACCAAAAAAAAAAGATGCAATGCAACAGTCAAGAGCACTCAATTATTTGCAAGAAACATAGAAAAAGAAAACAAAAAATAGAGTGCAAAGTGTTCGGAAACGAAAGTTTACGCCCCAAAAGTGGTGAATCCTCCCCCACACTTAAGCGTTGCGTAATCCTCCGTGCACAAACACAATCCGGGGAGAATGTCTCTAAGTTCCTCCACCTTCGGTTGGCGAATGCGGGGGCTTCGGTTGTGCGGAAACAGCCAAGTCCAATGTATTCTCGGCATCTCCATCCTTGGTTTCCTTCTCCTTTCCTGGCTTCTTGCCTTTATGTCCCATCCTCAAAAAGAAGGAATAAAGTATAATTAGGAATCATAGGGAAAGTAGCACAAAAAGGTAAAGGAGAGAGTAAATAAGCATTTAATTGAGGAATTTTGCATAATGGTGTGGTATGATAGAAAGATGAGCCATGTGTGTATTTCAATTATGCGCGCGGTTAGAATACACACAACGGCCGGTTAAAATGGCATCCACACAATCAAAAGTAATAATGAGTTCCTCAATTAAATAGCCTAAGATGAAACTAAGAGATGAGCATCAATTAAACATAAGCAAGCTTAGGCAATTACAACAAGAGTGAATTGAATTTAGGAAATATTGGATATTGAAGGTGTGCAAGTGAAAGAGCAAAATTGATATATAAAATAACACAACAAACAATTACTAATGCAATGATGAAAAGAAAATTACTTATTCATCCTTAGGAAAAATCAAATAATCACACGGTTAAGGTGTTTGTTACAAAAAGATGACAAACTTGATAGAATCAAGTTAAGCCAACTCAAACCAATGTAAAGCATTAACAAGGAACAAGGACCTTGTGATGTGATTATATTGACTTAAAATCCATGGTGAACAAGCAATTCAATTCAATTTACTAAATTCCATGTGCGCTCATAAAAGTTTCACCTAATATGCAACAAAATGTACATGTGCAAATCCAATTAGGTGATAGGAATTGAAGGCAAGGTATAAGTGCATTGATGAAATTCAATTAACAAGCAACCCAATCAATCAACAAGAAAACACTTGTAACTTATTTAATTACCAAGATGAAAAATGAAATACAAAGAAAACTAAGTAAAACAAGTAGAAAAACATGGAAAAAGCAAGGTAGGGGAGGGATGGAGGGGGTGGAAGTACGTTAGGGCTTAAGAAAAAATGCAAACAAAATTGGCCCAAAATAGCACCTGTGCGTACACACAGGTATGTGTGCGTATGCACACTAGGCAAAACAGCGGAAGGTGTGCGCTCGCACAAAGTGTGCGACTGCTCTGAACAGAACGGGGATATAGAAGTGTGTGCACGCACAGAAGACTCTTTTTTTTAATGAAGGATCATGTGTGCGTGCGCACGCACAAGAGCAAAAAGGGGTAGCGGTCACACGCACAAGCTGTGCCAACGCTCCCAACAGAGGGAATGTATTGACGTGTACGCGCGCACAGATCTGTGCGCTCGCACAAGGAGTGCGAATAAGGGGTGCGTGCGTAAGCACAAGTATGTGCGTATGCACAAAGCCCAAAACACCGGGCAATGCGCATGCACAATGTGTGCTGGTGCTGCGAACAGCAGGCATAAGGGTGTGTGTGCGTATGCACAGATTGGTGCGTACGCACAGAAAGTGAAATTTTGTTGTTGTGTGCGTGCGCACAGTCTTTTGCGCATGCACATGCCCTTTTTTCCCGAAAATTTTTTTCTTCAAAATTCTAAGGTATTAAACCTTAGCTCAATAAAATTGAACCCCAAAATATTCAAAACATCACAAAATCATGATCTGTACACAAATTAAGATATCTAAGCTCAAAAGTGAACTAATCCTAAGCTAACTAAGACAAGCAAACATGCAATAAACTAGGACTATAAATAAAGAGAAAAGGGGTAGGAAAGATGTTACCATGGTGGGCTGTCTCCTACCTAGCACTTTGGTTTATATTCCGTAAGTTGGACTCTTTGAGGAGACTGTTGCTAGGGTGGCTTGTGTTTCCACTCCTCCTTGAACCTCCATCCATGCTTGGTCCTTAAAGCTCCTCCAGGATCCCATATTCTAGGCATCCGGTCACCTTCATGTTGATTTCTATGCTCTAAGCCGGATGGACAAGCTCTCAATTTACCCTTGTAGCACCCCAACATTCTTTGGAAACTACCCAATTGTGCTTCACACCATATTTGAACTCCAAGTCTTGAATTGATTTTCTTGAAGTACCTTGGATTCATTTGGCAACCAACATCCTTTCCTCCACTATGCACCAACCCAAGAAGGATCTTGTGTTGGTAATTCGTTTTCAAGATAGCATATTGATGGAGGCCAATAAAGTTCAATGGTGAAATTGGCACCCACTCAATGTATTCTTGGTTGTCAACTCCTTCCTTACTAACCTCTTCCTCCTCTTCTCCATCACTCATATCATAATAAGGAGGTTGTGAAAAGTCTACCTCCATGTCTACCTCAAACTCAATGGGAAAAGGCTCATTACGCTCATTAAGGGGATTGATCAAGGAGGATAAAAAATCATTAATGATGGAATCCTCATCTTGATCAATCTCCCTCATATCTCTCTTTCTCTCTTCCAATGCACATACTTCCCTTTCTCCTTCTTGTTTCACTTCATGCTCTAACCCTTCTTCTTTCCCTTGTGGCTCCATGCTCTCCTCTTCTCTACGCTCTTCAATTGTTCTTCCACACTCTCTAAGAGGAGTGTCTTGATTGGATGAGCGTAGAAGAACCAAGCGATTCACCGCTTCGGATATGGTGGCCATGAATTGCCCTTGAGTATTTCGGAATCCTTATTTTTCTTGGAGAAATGCTTGAAGGTCTTGTGGCTCTTCTTGGGACAAGGGTTGGAAAACTTCATATTGTGGTGAAAAAGAAGTTTCATTGTTTAGGAGAAAGGTTGTATATGTGGGAGGTGGCTCATATTGGTAAGTGTCTTGAGGTGGTTTGTAAGAATATGGTTGTTGGTATTGGTGTGGTGTTTGAAAATGTGGTGATTGAGGGTTATGTTGAGGGTAGGGGTTATAGGCATATGGTGGTGAAGGTATGTAATCATTGTGAAATCCACCATATCCTTGGTTTGGGTATGCATATTGGGAAAGGTTTGGTTCATTGTAGTATAGAGGAGGTTGCTCCTTCCAAAATTTATGCTCCAATCCCATGATGCAATCTAAATTTGAAGTTATCAAGCCCTACAAAATGATCACAACCAAACTCCAAACCAAGGGGGTGATAACTCATAAAGAAAATAGAAAATAAAAACTAAAGGCATCAATTAACATAATAAACAAAATCCTAATTACCAAAAAAAAGCAAACAAACAACCAAAAAGTATCTATTCACACTATTCACATATTTACAACAACTAAAACTATAACACTTATGGCGCTAGTTCCCCGGCAACGGTACCAAAATTTGATAAGAGAATTTCTTGTCGGTTTAGAATCAATTGAAACAAGAATCAATTCATTGGTAGCATAGTCCAAACCAATAATAAATTCTCATAATCAATTGTTTAATCCAAAGAATATGTCACAATCAAAACACAATTATAACCAAGAGTATTTAGACTCCCGGGTCGTTCTCCCTAGGAACTAGTGATGACAAGTGCATACAATTTTGGTTGTGAAAAGCAAAGAGGTTTTAATGATTGAAGTAAACAAAAAAAGAGATAAAAGAACAAGACAAAATTGCAATTAATGAAGTAATAAAAGAACAAAAGAACTATGTATGTAATATGAACAAGTAAAGCTATAAAGTGATGGAAAAGTGGTTTAAAACATAAATGAAACCTTGACTTGGGATGAGTTATGGAATCCCTTCCATACCATAACCACAACTATGATAATTATGATGGATTAATCTCACTAAGTCAACCCTTAACATCAAAGGATAAGTCAAGTGAGCATAATTGTCATTAATCCACAAATCCTAGTTAACTTACCAAATTAATTGGTAAAAAGCTAGCGTTAGTGGAAACAATAACAACTAACAATCCAAGAATTATCATTAAATGCTGGACATTATGGCTCTAGTAATGTATATACTCATTTTTCCCAAGCCAAGGGGTGGAAATTATCCCATAATCAAAATTGGCATTTCATCAAACACCTAATATGCATAATCATAAAATATGGCAAAATTGGGAAAATAATGAAAGCTATAAACCACAAATGATAGCAAGCAACCAAGGCAACTCAACAAACATATAATAAGCATCAAACATCAAATTCAACAACTAGAAATCCAAAATTGTAAACTATGCATATATTGACAGGAGAAATGAAGATAGATGAAAGTATAGAACAAGTAATGTAATTAAAAGAGAAATTAAAGAAATACTTATAATGCAATTGCTATAATCCAAAATCAAACTTGAAATATAAAATGCTCTAAACCCTAGTTAAACCTAAAAGAGAATTTCCTAATCTACACTACTCCTACTCCTACTATGTGTTTTTTTCTATCCTAAAGTGAGCTCCCTTTGTTATGTGTTGTTGCTACTTCATATAGCCCTTGATTTCATCCTCCAAGCCTTCAGAAATAGGCCAAAAGAGCCCCAAAATCTGAGTCACATGCATTTTTAATGAAAGCATGCACTAGTACCTGTGCGTACGCACAGATGTGTGTGTGCGCACAGGTCGCTGAATTTGCACTTGTCCGTACGCACAGGGAGTTGGGCGTACGCACAGGGAGTTGGGCGTACGCACACATGGCTGTGTGCTTCTCTTTTGTTTTCTTCATGTGTTCTCCCTTTGTGCATGCTTTCTTCCACTTTTGCCTTGCCAAACTTGCCTCTAGGACCTAAAATTACTCAATAAACATGTCATGCATCGAATGGCATAAAAGTGGGATAAAATCACTAATTTAAGCTTAAAAATGCATGTTTTCACATTTAGGCACAATCTAGAAATAGAACACAAAAGCATGCTATTTAGGTGAATAAATGTCGGTTTATAAGCTAAAATCCACTCAATTCCAACCAAAAATCATCATCAAATAATGATTCATCAAGTCTCAGCCTGATTCAGAGGAACCTCTGGAAACCTCTGAGAAAAAGGAGAAACCTTGATGGGGAAAAAATCGTCAGTAAAGAATTTCACAAAAATAAGCGCGTTGTAAGTATTGTTCTAAACCGACAATTCAACCTCAATCAAATTTTATTTATTTATCTCTAAAACAAATCCAATAAAAATAAACCAAAGTATTTAAACCTCGAGTTGTCTCTCAAGGAATTGCAGAAAAGTGTAGTTATTATTGGTTATGGGAAAGTATTTTTTTGGGTTTTTAAATGTTGAACAAGGAATTTAAATGACACAAAAATAAGCTAACAATTAAGAAAAGTCCTAGCAAGGATTGATAATCGAAATTCCTATCCTCATTACCAATGTTAATTGTGATGGTAATTGTAAATTGCACTCACTTATTTAACCTCTAACAAATGAAGGAAAGTCAAGTGAGCAATAATTAACTTAACTTCACAAGTGCTAATCAAAGATTAGCATTAGTGAAGCTTAAGCCAAGTAGCAACTTTCAAACACCAATCAACAAAAGACCTTTGATAATTCAAGAGTCTCCAAATAATCAATCCAAGTTAAGAACGTAAAAAGCTAAATTAAAATCCTACCAAGCATTTTATCAAACACTTGGTAGGCACAACATAAGAACATAGAAACTAACAGGGAATATTAAATCTAAACAACCAATTGCAAACATCACACTACAAGAAAAAGGCGTATTTGTAACAAAAAAAGGGTCCATTGCAGTAAGTCCCGTTACAAAAAGTTTTTGTAACAAAAAATGAAACTGTTACAATTCAATACCATATTTTGTAACAATTTTTTCTGATACAAAAAACCAGAAGCCGTTACAAAACTGGTAACAAATTTTGATCTTGAAGGTATTTTTCGTGACAGTAAATTTTTTTCCTATCAAAAAAATTTGTTACAAAATGTAACATGATTTGGTAACATTTTTTTTCTTCAGTTACGAAAGCGAATAAGTTATTTTGTAACAACTTTATTTTTATTACAAATTACGTGCATAATTTAGTAAATTAGTTTTTAAATTAACTAATATAATAACGCTTTTATAAGCTAGTTTACATCTATTTAATATGCAAAAACATACATAAGTCAAACAAGATCCTTCTAGCTAAAATTGTCTTGAAACAAAATAACATTAGCTAGTGAGTACATGGATTAGTTCAACCAAAACATAAAAGTTCTAACATAAAAGTTCAACCAAAACATAAAAGTTCTAACATGGATTAGTGTCTCTATGCATCAAAACATTCTTGAGCCCTCAAGGTTGCATATGGTCACCCTTTCAGCACTCCTGTAAATAAGAAAAATCGAAACCAAAAAGTTAGAAACAAGATATAACACTATCTATAATTTTTCCACTAAGTTTTATCCAAACTGTTTATAAAAAATTCGACAGAACCTCCCCTAAAAATTGGATATTTCCACCGTTCACGGTTCCAACAAACACAACCAATATGCAACTTATGTCTCAGCCATACCCAACCAAATTTATCAAAGCAATCAATAGGACATTTGTCATTTTTCAACCATGACACAAGTAAAATATGATAAAGAGATCCATATACAAATTAAAGTATACTAATATAAAATAGGAATTATCTACAAAAATATATTAAAAACATAAGCAACTTTAGGAGTACCTTTAGGGTCTAGTTTGTTTCATTGTCAAAGCGCGCTATGAGAGAGTTGACAATGATGCTACGATTTTAAGAAATTGCACTATCGGCAAAAATTCCTTCCGGCAAGTGCACCGGTTATCGTCAAGTAAAAACTCACAATAGAGTGAGGTCGAATCCCACAAGGATTGGTTGAGTGAGCAATTCGGATTAGAAGTGTGTTCTAGTTGAGCGGAATCAAGATTTAGATGAGAATTGCGGAATGTAAAATTTCATGAATTAAAGAGCGAGAAGCTAAATTGCTGAAATTAAAAAGGGATCGGGGTGATTGCATGAATTTAATTGCAGAATGTAAAGAGAAGTGATAGATCAGAAATGGGGAATTCATTGGGTTTCAGGAGATATTGAGATCTCCGAATCAAACATTTTTTTTCCCTTTCTCAACCAATGCATTCATTGAATTTTTCTTGGCAATCTTATATGATTGGATCCCAATCCCTTGGCTCACCAATTCTCTCTAAAAACAAACAAATTCCCAATCCCTTGGTTTAAATGTTCATAAGAAGAGATGATGCTCGATCACTGATTATACCACACAGTTTCATGAACCACAATTTGGTAGGATTACATGTCACAATATCCATCCAAACCCCAATCCAATTCGCTGTGAGAAAGCTTCTCTAGCATGAATCCTCCATTCTTTTCCCAAGGTTCCGAAGGATTCCAATTATGGATAGTTTCTTTCCCAAGACAACTAACCAATGGAATTAGATCGAGAAGCTTTCTAACAAAATTCAAGAGAAAAGATTGAAGAAGAAGATAAAAACTATTATTGATTCATTGAATTACAATAGAGCTCCCTAACCCAATGAAAGGGGTTTAGTGAGTCATAGCTCTGAATTCAATTACAAAAAGTATGAAAACTAGAAAAAGTGATCCCCCAAAATTCCCCCCCGAGTACCAACCAACTTAAATTCTATCCTATTTATACACTTTCTAAATTGAGCTTCTGTTGTGTTTCTTGGGCTTTAAGGCCTTTCCCTGATTTCCTTTTGCTTTGGGTTTATGATCCATAATCCTGATGAGGCTGCTGATCCAATTCTGTAACATTCATTGAGCCAACTTAGTGATAATCAAGTAATGACACATGACTCAACAATTTGAAATTCCAGACTCATCAATTCTTCAGGCCCAATCCCATAAACCATGATATTCAATTGGGTTTCATACCAGAGTACGTTTAAGTTAATGTTTGTGCTCAAATGCTAACTTAAACTGCAATATCTTTGGCCCAGAAACCTTTTCAATTAGTGGCGTTTAAGTTGCAGTTTAAGCTTAAACTGCAACTTAAACGTTGGACACTCCTGGAGGTGGTATAATTCAAGCACGTTTAAGCTTCAGTTTAAGGTTAAACTGAAGCTTAAACGTGGAAATGGAAGAAGGCAAGTCTGGAGTGTGGAGTTGTCGAACACGTTTAAGCTTCAGTTTAAGGTTAAACTGAAGCTTAAACGTGGAAATGGAAGAAGGCAAGTCTGGAGTGTGGATTGTCGAACATGTTTAAGCTTCAGTTTAAGGTTAAACTGAAGCTTAAACGTGGAAATGAAGAAAGCAACCCTGGAGGAGAATGGTCGAACACATTTAAGCTTCAGTTTAAGGTTAAACTGGAGCTTAAACGTGGAAATGGCTCCCTGGTGCATTTCTCATTTCTGGTGTTTAACTTCCAGTTTAAGGTTAAACTGGAGGTTAAACGCCACTTTCAGCTTTTCCTCAGCTTTCATGATTTTGGCGTTTAAGCTCCAGTTTAAGCTTAAACTGGAGCTTAAACGCCACTGATAGTTCCCAGCATTATATGGCTTGGTAGTTTGAGTTCCAGTTTAAGCTTAAACTGGAACTTAAACTCCACATGTGATATTCAAGCTTCCTTTATTGATTTTGTTGCTTCCTTGCCTAGCCTCTTCTTCCCTGAAATCATCCAAACAATTGCATCAAAGTCTTGCAAAATTTCATGAGAAATCTTCCATTCATAGCATTCAAGTAATATAACTAAAAACTCATGGAATTTGCATCAAAATCATACTGTTTGGATGGTTCATTGCTTTGTTATTCATTTAACCATTCTTGGTTACTTTAAGCTCAAGAAAATGCATAAAACAACTAAAACTAACAGAAAAATGCTAGTGAAACTAGCCTAAGATGCCTTGGCATCACAACACCAAACTTAATGCTTGCTTGTCCCTAAGCAAGTCTTGAGTTATTTGAGAGGAAAGTATGAAACAGAAAGCAATTACATTGGCTATATTAGCAAGCATTTGAAGTTCATCAAAAGGGTTTTATGAAGAAAGTTGCAGCATCACTTTTTCATTCTTAACAGGTAAGATTATCACTTTTTCATTGCATCCATCAAACACTGCTATGGTCTCTTGTTATTCTTATGTCCTTGGCACTTTTCTCTTCTTTGTTTTTCTTTTCTTTTTTCTTAGAGCTCCTTTGCTCCTTGTTTTCTTAGTGTCATGTGTTGCACAAGCCTTTGGCATTTTCTTTTTCTTATCAGTGCACTACACATATCCACTACAGGCATTTTAGTTCACATTTCTTCTTGAGACATTGGTGCCCAGCACCTCTTTGTGTGACTAAATGTTTTGTATTTAGGTTGCTCTTGATAATGGACTTTTGGTTGATAATCCCGGGTTAGTTAACCCAAGTTACCAAGTGTTGAAACACTCCTCAGAACCTATTCATCCAAGCATATCCTTAATACATAAACACCACAGGCATTTGTCTCAGAAGTTCAAACCATTGGTGCCTAGCTTATTTTCTCAAAAATTTTTTTTTTTTTGGTTGCCCTTTTTCAGTGGCTTTTTCTTCTTCTTTTTCTTTCTTTTTCATGGCCAAAGACATTTATTCATCAAGATCCATAGACAGTATTCAAACTTCTACACAAAAATGATAATTCTACACTCAATTTCCAGTGATCTGACTAAACAATCAAGCATGCATACCACCACTTAATTCTACTTGATTTGTCACTAATTGAGCCAAGCTACTTTTGTTCAAAATTTTCTTTTATTTTTGGAAACAGAACAAGCATGGCAAGCATTTGTTTAAGAAGGTGAAGTTATATCCAAACATCTAGGCATTCACTTTATTCAAAGCAGTAAACAGACACTCATAC
This sequence comes from Arachis hypogaea, assembly GCF_003086295.3. NCBI lineage: Eukaryota > Viridiplantae > Streptophyta > Magnoliopsida > Fabales > Fabaceae > Arachis > Arachis hypogaea. The sequence goes on along the minus strand of NC_092046.1, from coordinate 98,363,186 downwards.
TAAAAACTTCACATTTCAGAAAGATTCAACAATTACAGTTTAAACCAGAACAAGCATGCTTTTGTTTGCCTTTTAAAGAATGGTCAAGGAACACCACCACCTTGTGAAATTTCTTGTTTTCTCTTTGTTGCCAGGAAACAATTTGATTTCTCCTTCTTCTCCTAGTTGTTGCTTCATGTTCTTTCTCAGATCCTTGTTTCCTTTCCTGCAAAGAGTGATGAAGTTGCTTGCTTCTCAAGCACTTGAGTGGTTAGCTCAACTATGTATGGGCAAGTGTCTGAGTCTTAAGTTGGTGTGTGAACACCAAACTTAGTCTCCTACTTACTCCTCTGCTCTTTGAGTCCTTGAATTCTCCTTGGAATGAAGTTGCTGCTAAGGATTTTAAGCATTCCTGTGATTGCTTAGAATGGTTGTTCCTTTCATATAATTCAAAGGTTGTTGTGTTCAGTTGATCTGTGTGGTGGAACACCAAACTTAGAGTCACACATTCCCCTTTGAATTATTGATCCATGAATTCATTGTTTGGTGTGAAACACCAAACTTAATTCTTTGCAATGCACAGAAACTACTTCACCTTTTTATTGAAACAAATAAAAGAAACAGCAAGGGAGTATTACCTCAGGTTGGGTTGCCTCCCAACAAGCGCTTCTTTAACGTCATTAGCTTGACGGTCAGCTTCCTCAGTTGAGGTGATATTTAACTTTGTCCTTCTCCTCCACATCTCCCAAGTAATGTTTGAGTCTTTGACCATTCACAGTGAAGGTTCGTTGTGACTTTTCTTCCATGATTTCTACTTGTCCATATTGGGAAACCTTGGTGACAAGGAATGGTCCAGACCACCTTGATTTTAGCTTCCCTGGAAATAGCTTCAGCCTAGAATTGTAGAGCAATACTTTTTGTCCTTCTTCAAATTTCCTTGGGGCTATGTTGCTGTCATGCTTCTTCTTTGCTCTTTCTTTGTAAATTTTGGCATTCTCATAAGCTTCAGCTCTGAATTCTTCCAACTCTTGAATTTGCAACATCCTTCTTTCTCCAGCAGCTTTGCTGTCCAAGTTCAAGAGTTTCAAGGCCCAGAATGCCTTGTGCTCCAACTCCAGTGGCAAATGGCAAGCTTTTCCATATACTAGTTGGTAAGGAGACATTCCAATTGGTGTTTTGAAAGCTGTCCTATATGCCCAAAGAGCATCATCTAGCTTAATCGACCAGTCCTTCCTTGAAGTTCCCACAGTCTTTTCCAGGATTCTTTTGAGTTCCCTATTAGATATTTCGGCTTGCCCACTTGTCTGTGGATGGTATGGTGTGGCTACCTTGTGTTTGACTCCATATTTTAGAAGCAATGCCTCTAATGGTTTGTTGCAGAAGTGGCTTCCTCCATCACTGATGATTGTTCTTGGAACCCCAAAACGGCAAAAAATGTGTTTTCTGAGGAAGTTCATGACTACCTTATTATCATTGGTTGGAGTTGCTATTGCTTCAACCCATTTGGAGACATAGTCTACTGCCACAAGAATGTAATTATTTGAGTATGAGGTGGGAAAGGGTCTCATGAAATCTATCCCCCATACATCAAACAATTCAAGTTCCAGAATGAATTGTTGTGGCATTTCATTTCTTCTTGGCAGGTTCCCCGCTTTCTGGCATTCATGGCAGTGCTTCACTAGTTCCTTTGCATCTTTGAAGATAGTGGGCCAATAAAAACCACACTGCAACACCTTAGCTGCTGTTCTTTCTCCTGCAAAATGTCCTCCATAAGTGGAGCCATGGCAGTCCCATAAGACTTCCCTTCCTTCTTCCTCTGATATGCATCTTCTGAGTATGCCATCCGAACATTTTTTGAACAAGTATGGTTCGTCCCAGATGAAGTATTTGGCATCATTTACCAATTTTTTCCTTTGATGCTTGTTAAATTCCAACGGCAAACTCCCAGTGGCCTTGAAGTTTGCTATGTCTGCAAACCAGGGTGCTTTGTGAATTACCATGAGTTGTTCATCAGGAAAGCACTCATTTATATGTGTGCTTTGTGCGCTTCCTTCTTCACATGGTATCCTTGATAAATGGTCTGCCACCTTGTTCTCTACACCCTTCTTGTCTTTGATTTCAATGTCAAATTCCTGCAACAAAAGAACCCATCTAATAAGTCTTGGTTTGGATTCTTGTTTAGCAAGTAAGTATTTTAAAGCTGAATGATCAGTGAAGACAATGACTTTAGATCCAACGAGATAGGATCTAAATTTGTCAAATGCAAAGACTATTGCCAAGAGTTCTTTTTCAGTGGTTGTGTAATTCCTTTGGTTATCATTCAAGACTTTACTGGCATAATAAATCACATGTACCAAATTGTCTTTCCTTTGTCCTAACACTGCCCCAATAGCAAGGTTTGATGCATCACACATCAGTTCAAAAGGTAAGTTCCAATCAGGTGGGGCAATGATAGGTGCAGAGGAAAGTTTTTGCTTCAAAAGTTCATAGGCTAGCATGCAATTTTTATCAAATACAAAGGGTGTATCAGAGACAAGCAAGTTACTCAAAGGTTTGGCTATTTTAGAAAAGTCTCTAATAAACCTTCTGTAAAAGCCAGCGTGTCCCAAAAAACTCCTAACTGCCTTGACATTACTCGGTGGAGGTAGTTTTTCAATGAGTTCCACCTTAGCTCTGTCCACCTCAATGCCTCTATTAGAGATTTTGTGGCCAAGGACTATTCCTTCTGTGACCATGAAATGACACTTTTCCCAGTTTAATACTAGGTTGGTCTCTTGGCATCTCTTAAGCACCAAGGCAAGGTGGTGTAGGCAGCTAGGAAAAGAATCTCCAAACACAGAAAAATCATCCATGAAAATCTCAATAAATTTTTCAATCATGTCCGAAAAGATGGACAGCATGCATCTTTGGAAAGTGGCAGGTGCATTGCACAATCCAAAGGGCATGCGTCTATAAGCAAAAACTCCATATGGACAAACAAATGATGTTTTCTCTTGATCTCTAGGATCAACTACTATCTGATTATAGCCTGAGTATCCATCCAGAAAGCAATAGTAAGCATGTCCTGCAAGCCTTTCAAGCATCTGATCCATAAATGGGAGTGGGAAATGATCTTTTCTGGTGGCTTCATTGAGCTTCCTGTAGTCTATGCACATCCTCCACCCAGTGACAGTTCTTGTGGGTATGAGTTCATTCCTCTCATTTGGCACCACAGTTATGCCACCTTTCTTGGGAACTACATGGATGGGACTAACCCATGGGCTATCAGAAATGGGGTAGATTACCCCTGCCTGCCATAACTTCATGACCTCCTTTTGTACCACTTCTTTCATGACGGGATTCAATCTTCTCTGAGCTTGAATGGAGGGTCTAGCATCCTCTTCTAACAAGATTTTATGCATGCATATGGATGAACTTATCCCCTTCAAATCAGCTAGGGTCCATCCAATGGCATCTTGATGAGTTTGTAGCACCTTGATCAATTCTTCTTCCTGTTCTTGGCTCAGGGCAGAGCTAATGATAACAGGATGGCTCTCATCACTACCCAAGTATGCATACTTGAGATTAGGGGGCAATGCTTTGAGCTCAGGTTTTGGTGCTTCCTTCTCTTCTTTCACTCTCTCTGGCATGCTTGGCATGGTTGTTTCAGCAGCCTTGATGTCACTAACTTCAATATCCTTGGTGAACTCCTCCTCTGCCACTTCCTTTGTTGTTTCCTCAAAGGCTTCTTGTACTGCAATGTCCACTACATCCACCCTCATGCATTCCTTTAGTGATTCTGATGGATAGCTCATTGCCTTGAATACGTTAAACACCAATTGCTCATCATGCAGTCTAAGAGTGAGTTCACCCTTTTGGACATCTATGATGGCCCCAGCAGTAGCCAGGAAGGGTCTTCCCAGGATTATCGAAGCTTTGGCTTCCTCCTCCATATCTAACACCACAAAATCGGCAGGAAATATGAAATCTCCCACTTTCACCAACAAATCCTCAACTATCCCATGAGGGAATTTAAAAGTTCGATCTGCCAATTGGAGGGCCATTCTTGTTGGTTTGGCTTCCTCAATCTTCATTCTTCTCATCATTGTTAGAGACATCAAATTGATACTGGCCCCTAAGTCACACAAGGCCTTCTCCACCATGACTTCTCCTATGATGCAGGAGATTTGGAAACTGCCTGGATCCTTCAATTTCTGAGGCAATTTGTGTTGAATGATGGCACTGCATTCTTCAGTCAACAACACAGTTTCCTCATTTCTCCAGCTTCTCTTCTTGGTCATTAATTCCTTTGAGAATTTTGCATAGAGTGGCATTTGCTCTATTGCCTCAGCAAACAGAATGTTGATTTGAAGCTTCTTGAAAATCTCCAAAAATCTGGAGAATTGGCCATCCTTTTCACTTTTCATCAAACGTTGAGGATATGGCGCTTTGGGTGTATAAGGCTTCAGGACCTCTTTTTCTTTTTCTTTTGTTGCAGACGGTGTAAAAGATTGTCCCTGTTCCTTGTCTCTCACATTTTCCTTTGCTTCATCCTCTGTGGTTTCCCTTGAGATCTCCTTTAGCTTCTTTCCACTTCTGAGGTTTATGGCCTTACATTCTTCCCTTGCAATAGCCTTGGCAGCATGAGAAACGCTTGGCCCAGGGGTTTGCTTATACAAATACCCAATTTGATTTTCTAGCTTCTGGATGGCAGCTCCTTGGTTTTGCAAGTTAGAATTTACTTCTTCCTTAAAGGCTTTCAATTCGGTTATGTCTTGACCCATGCTTGCAAGCATTCCTTCTATCCTATTTAATTGATCTTGAAATTGTTGGTTCGGATTAGGTTGGGTAGGTTGATTATTTTGGCCATGATATGATGGTTGGGAGTAAGTGTTTTATGTGGCTTGGTATGATCTTTGGTTGGAGTTTTGGTATGTGGACTTGTTATGTTGGTTTTGCTGGTTTCCCCACCCAAAGTTTGGATGGTTTTTCCAGCCTGGGTTGTAAGTGTTAGAATGTGGATCATATGGTTACCTTTGTTGATTTCCTACATAATTGGCCTCTTCCCAATCACCTCCTTCAGTGCTTACTTCCTCTTGATCTTGTGTGTGTATTGCAGCCACTTGCTTTGTTTCTAATTTCCTGGTGAGCTCTGCTAGTTGCTTGGCAAACACCTTGTTTTGGGCTAAAATTGTATCAACATGGTTCAGCTCCATGACTCCCTTAGTGTTGTGTCTCTCTGAAGAATAGTAGTACTCATTCTCAGCCACTGTCTCAATCACTTCAATGGCTTCTTCCACAGTCTTTTTCCTGTTCAATGAACCTCCTGATGAATGGTCTACAGCCTTCCTTGATTCATAAGAAAGTCCATCATAGAAAATATGCAATTGCACCCAGTCATGGAACATGTCTGGTGGGCATTTCCTTGTCAAATCCTTGAACCTCTCCCATGCCTCGTAGAGAGTTTCACCATCTTGTTGTCTAAAAGTCTGAACCTCAGATCGAAGCCTATTGACCTTTTGTGGGGGGTAGAAACGTGCCAGAAACTTGCTTTCCACCTCATCCCAAGTTGTTAGGCTCCCCCTTGGGAATGATTCCAGCCACTTAGCTGCCTTGTCCCTAAGTGAAAATGGGAACAAGAGCAGTTTATAGGTATCTTCCTGGACTCCATTGGACTTCACAGTGTCGCAAATTCTCAGGAATTTTGTGAGATGTTGGTTTGGATCTTCATTAGCACTCCCACCAAATGAACAATGATCCTCCACAAGTGATATTAACTGTGGTTTGAGTTCAAAATTGTTGGCCTGAATGGGTGGTTTCTGAATGCTGCTACCACAATTCCCAGAGGTTGGGTTTATGTATGAACCAAGAACCCTCCTCTCGGGAATGGCATTGTTTCCATCAGCTCTCTCATGGTTGTGAACTTCTCTATCCATGTTGAGATCTAGAGCTTCCTCAAAATTGTCCTCAGATTCTCCTTCAAATTCTTCTTCTCCCAGTACTCTCTTCCCTCTTGCTTCCCTTCTAAGTTTATGAAGGGTCCTCTCTGGTTCGGTATAATGAGGAGTTGATGTCTCTCCTCTCCTACCTGTTATACAAAAACACAGCACAGGCAACAAACAAGTGAAATACTCTTGGTTAATGGAAGAGTATGGTTAGAGCAGTTGAGGAATTAATTCAAATAGTTAGTGAGTCAGTGAGTTAGTTGCTTGAATTTAAAGGCATAAAGAAAGAAAGCATGTAACAGAGTGCAGAAATTAAAATTCAACAAGTAACTTGAACTGAATTAACAAAGCAAGAAAAATGCTCAATCTAGTTAACTTCCAATTTGAGAATTGTCAATCGAAAACCAATCCCCGGCAACGGCGCCATAAACTTGATGCTACGATTTTAAGAAAATTGCACGATCGGCAAAAATTCCTTCCGGCAAGTGCACCGGTTATCGTCAAGTAAAAACTCACAATAGAGTGAGGTCGAATCCCACAAGGATTGGTTGAGTGATCAATTCGGATTAGAAGTGTGTTCTAGTTGAGCGGAATCAAGATTTAGATGAGAATTGCGGAATGTAAAATTGCATGAATTAAAGAGCGAGAAGCTAAATTGCTGAAATTAAAAAGGGATCGGGGTGATTGCATGAATTTAATTGCAGAATGTAAAGAGAAGTGATAGATCAGAAATGGGGAATTCATTGGGTTTCAGGAGATATTGAGATCTCCGAATCAAACATTTTTTTTCCCTTCCTCAACCAATGCATTCATTGAATTTTGCTTGGCAATCTTATATGATTGGATCCCAATCCCTTGGCTCACCAATTCTCTCTAAAAACAAACAAATTCCCAATCCCTTGGTTTAAATGTTCATAAGAAGAGATGATGCTCGATCACTGATTATACCACATAGTTTCATGAACCACAATTTGGTAGGATTACATGTCACAATATCCATCCAAACCCCAATCCAATTCGCTGTGAGAAAGCTTCTCTAGCATGAATCCTCCATTCCATTCCCAAGGTTCCGAAAGATTCCAATTATGGATAGCTTCTTTCCCAAGACAACTAACCAATGGAATTAGATCGAGAAGCTTTCTAACAAAATTCAAGAGAAAAGATTGAAGAAGAAGATAAAAACTATTATTGATTCATTGAATTACAATAGAGCTCCCTAACCCAATGAAAGGGGTTTAGTGAGTCATAGCTCTGAATTCAATTACAAAAAGTATGAAAACTAGAAAAAGTGATCCCCCAAAATTCCCCCCGAGTACCAACCAACTTAAATTCTATCCTATTTATACACTTTCTAAATTGAGCTTCTGTTGTGTTTCTTGGGCTTTGAGGCCTTTCCCTGATTTCCTTTTGCTTTGGGTTTATGATCCATAATCCTGATGAGGCTGCTGATCCAATTCTGTAACATTCATTGAGCCAACTTAGTGATAATCAAGTAATGACACATGACTCAACAATTTGAAATTCCAGACTCATCAATTCTTCAGGCCCAATCCCATAAACCATGATATTCAATTGGGTTTCATACCAGAGTACGTTTAAGTTAATGTTTGTGCTCAAATGCTAACTTAAACTGCAATATCTTTGGCCCAGAAACCTTTTCAATTAGTGGCGTTTTAAACTGCAACTTAAACGTTGGACACTCCTGTAGGTGGTATAATTCAAGCACGTTTAAGCTTCAGTTTAAGGTTAAACTGAAGCTTAAACGTGGAAATGGAAGAAGGCAAGTCTGGAGTGTGGAGTTGTCGAACACGTTTAAGCTTCAGTTTAAGGTTAAACTGAAGCTTAAACGTGGAAATGGAAGAAGGCAAGTCTGGAGTGTGGATTGTCGAACACGTTTAAGCTTCAGTTTAAGGTTAAACTGAAGCTTAAACGTGGAATTGAAGAAAGCAACCCTGGAGGAGAATGGTCGAACACGTTTAAGCTTCAGTTTAAGGTTAAACTGGAGCTTAAACATGGAAATGGCTCCCTGGTGCATTTCTCATTTCTGGCGTATAACTTCCAGTTTAAGGTTAAACTGGAGGTTAAACGCCACTTTCAGCTTTTCCTCAGCTTTCATGATTTTGGCGTTTAAGCTCCAGTTTAAGCTTAAACTGGAGCTTAAACGCCACTGATAGTTCCCAACATTATATGGCTTGGTAGTTTGAGTTCCAGTTTAAGCTTAAACTGGAACTTAAACTCCACATGTGATATTCAAGCTTCCTTTATTGATTTTGTTGCTTCCTTGCCTAGCCTCTTCTTCCCTGAAATCATCCAAACAATTGCATCAAAGTCTTGCAAAATTTCATGAGAAATCTTCCATTCATAGCATTCAAGTAATATAACTAAAAACTCATGGAATTTGCATCAAAATCATATTGTTTGGATGGTTCATTGCTTTGTTATTCATTTAACCATTCTTGGTTACTTTAAGCTCAAGAAAATGCATAAAACAACTAAAACTAACAGAAAAATGCTAGTGAAACTAGCCTAAGATGCCTTGGCATCAGACAACAGCTTGTTGAGCTTCCAATTGAGCTTTCATTTGAGCTAATTCTTCCTCTTGCCGTGTTCGTTGCTCTTCAAGTTTTTCTTTGAGCACATCTATTTCCTTTGTTAGCTCCTCACGGTCTTGCATTGCCTCTTGAAGTTGTGCTTGAATCCTTAACTTAGACTTTGAAGCCTTTATGCCATAACTTGCACCACTTTTGTCACCTCTCACAATTAGAAAAGCTTCATTTGGAGTGAGAGGATTTTCCAAATCATAGGAGTCATCAAGCATAGTGCTAATGTCATCCTACACAATCCAATTTGTAATTTGAAAATGGAGATAATATTTAACTTCCATGCAACAAAAAGAGGAAAAGCTTAAGAATGTTACATCAATTTGTTTAGCTTTTTCATTCACCCATTCTCCATTACTCTTTTGATGAGTAATTTGCCATAATTCTTGAATGTCAGGCTCGACACCGGTTCTAGGATGGCGCTGCAAATTTTTTGGAAGTGTAAAATATAGCATGTAGTTAAGTGCAAACATGACATAGCAAAAAATAGAAGACCAAATTAAAACTTTAAGACTATTTACCCGATCACGTCTAACAACTTGAAATGTCCTTCGACCAACAATATGGGGTACAACATGATGCTTTCTATTATCTTTGTTTCTTAAACTTTTTTCCTATAGAAGACCAAACTCACTAAAGACAAAAGGAGGTCAGCTAAAATAATTTGCATTGACCTAAAATAGCAAAACAACATAAAAAAACCTCAATGGTTGTCACAATGAAAATTTTAAACCTGAAAAGAAGGACTTCCAAAGTAGGACACCAAAGTCTCCCATGTCTCCGGTAGAACATTGTTTGGTGGATTTTGAAGGCGCTCCTCATCAGTTTGATACAACTCATAGTGCTCATGCAATCTTGAGCGCCAACTTCGATAACATATGTTAGCCTTAGCTAAAATCATATTGCGCATTACTTGCGTATCAGCTATATCAAACTTTTCCTACAAATGATTTGTCAAAGTTAGTTAGCAGAAATAACTTCTATAATAAACTGAATAACAGAAAATATAAATATCTATTACCAAAACGATGTCACATATTTTTTGCTTGACATCATCTCCAACTTGGCTCCATTTCTCTACATCCAAAGGAGCATTTTGTCTTGTAACGATACCCACTTCAGATGCAAACAGATTAGCATGGATGCCATTAGGAGCTAAGTTCTCCAAAGAGATCGGCAATTCCGATTTCCCGTTTGTCTTTGTTTCGATAACCCTATTTGTTGCAATCCCACGCGAAGGTCCCCTTTTACCAATACGCCTATCAACAGGGGCAGTGGGTGGTGCTGAAGTAGTGTCTGTCGGGGCTGGGACAGATGCTGCTGGGGCTGCGGCAAGGGCTGCATGGGCTGTCAGAACTGGGGCAGGGTCAGCCGGGGCTGCAGGGGCTGCCGGAGCTGGGACAGATGCTGCAGGGGCTGCAGAAGCTGGGATAGGTGCTGCAGGGGCTGCCGGGGCTGGGACAGGGGCTGCAGGGGCTGGGATAGGTACTGCAAGGGCTGCCGGGGCTGGGGCGGGGGCAGGGGCACGCGCTGCAGGGGCCGTGGTAGGTGCTCGTGGTGTATAACCAGATGCAGCAGCCCTTGTCAATCTCCGTGTAGCCATTATGTTATGCAATCTACAATAAAGTTAACAGAGATAAAATTAGAAAAATGAAATAAAAAAATAGCAACATCGTTTAATATACAATTACACAAAGGAAAGCACATCAATAAAAGTTGGTACTTGATTCAAAATATATTATAGTTTTCAAAAAAGTTAAACAAGTGGAATAAAGATTGAAGAACTTAGCAAATGCAAATATGATGTAATTCATAAAGTTTAACTACTTTAAAGGCAATCACCATTCCTATACAAAAAGTGGATAAAGTATATTCACAATCCTATACAAAAAATGGATAATTTAGCAATTGCAAATATCTTGTATTCCCCAAAATAAAAATACTAAGAAGTCAATCACTATCATTTGAATCTTCTTCTTCTTCTTCTTCTTCTTCTTCTTCTTCTTCTTCTTCTTCTTCTTCTTCTCCTTCTCCTTCTCCTCCTCCTCCTTCTCCTTCTCCTTCTCCTTCTCCTTCTTCTTGTTCCATACACTTAGGCACGTCCACCCTTGATCCCTCTATGTCACCTCTACCCAATTCCATCAACAAATTGATATCACCCGAAGATGGTACTTGATTAAAGTTCCCATTTCAGCTTGTTGGTATGCCTCTAAATTTGAACATAAAATTGTTGCATTTTGGACAAGGACAACGTATTTGATTTTTCACACCGGGTTGAGAGAAGGCAATATCCAAAAATAATTCATCGAGGCACTTCCTAAACTCAGGAGTACGCCTATCAAAATTAACCCAATATTTGTGGTAATTGACCATTGGACTAATTTCGGCGGCAGACGAGAATGGATAGAATGATGTAAAGAGTGAAAACAAAAAGTGGGGCATGACATAACATAGCATCACAGCGGCTATCACTTTCAAAATCACCAAAAAAAGTGCAAACAATAGAATCAAAATAATAAAACCCAGAAACAAAAAATAGAACAAACATATCAACTCTCCAAATAACCTAAAAATCAAATAATCAACTATGTTACACACCAATACTTTCAACCACAACAACATCAGCATAATCAACTAACAATATTTTCAACCACAATAACAGCAGAATCAATGTTCAATATTTCAGCTAAGATTATCAACTAACAGCATATTTAACAATACTCAAATAAACTGAAGTTACCTTTAGCAGAAACGTAATAGGACCAGACCTGACCAGCAGGAGAAGAAGGACAACCGAATCAGACCAGCAGAGGCAAAGGACAACGCCGGATGAGCAGAGCAGCATAAACTATCCTAGATTAATGCAATGTAAAATACACAAAATTATTAACAGAATTTAAACAATATCTCTATGTTACTAAGGATCAAATAGTTACCTACTTTACTCAATTCACAAACACAAAAGTATAAAAAAAATATTGGAACAGAATAAAAAGAAAGCATAAGCTAATAACACTAATATAGTCAAACAGATATAAAAACTAATATTTTCAGTCACAACATCAGCTGAATCAAGGTTCAATACTACTTTTAACTGGACTTACCTTCAGCAGAGGAGACGAGCAGAGCAGACCGCCAGCAGACCAACGAAACACGGCTGAACCAAAAGAAATTGAAGACTGCAACACAACACCAGAAGAAGACCCTTTTTTAAAAATTCATCATTTCACTATCAAGCTAGAAGACAAACTTTTTAGTGCTAATAGAGGTTTCTTCTGCTTTATTATGTAACTCAGGTTTTCCAACTTTAGTATACAACCCTCAAGAAAGGAAAAAGAACAAACAGAACAACATATTAAATCATTTATTTTTACATAATTAGCATCAATTTTTCTCTTCTAAACCTACAATAAAACAGCAAGAATTACGTCCACAAAATTAATTTACAACAACTACATATTAGAAAAAATCATCACCTCTAGACTGAAGAATGGCAGAAGCAGATCCAAGTTCAGTTCTCAGCGACGGGTTGGGGCCGTTCCACCGTCGAAGACGCAGGCCACCGGCAAGGAGATGTGACCGCACGATCAGAGCTTCGGCACGAGCAGAGCTTCGGCAGGAACAGCGCACATCCAGCAGAGGACTCACCCACCAAGACGACCACAGATACGGTGGTAGCAGAAACAGAAGAGGCTAGACGCAGAGGCAGAGAAGGCGGAAGGCAGCGAAGCCAAGACGGCCACGCCGACAGAGACGGAGGTGAGGAGTGGCACCTACAAACCAGATTCGACCAGCGACTTGAGGACCACGACGCAGCCGGAGACGTCTCCGAGGGGCTACGCCGGTGACTCTTTCTCCCGCAAGCAGCTCCTTTTTCCCTCGCAGATAGGGTTTGTTGACGGCGCCATGGGTTGAGAGTTAATGAGTGTGAGGCTTCGAGTAAGGTGGGGGAATAGGGGAACCTTAGGGTTTTTTTACCATTTTACATTCACTAGCTATTAGCCCTTGGTTTTTTTAACATTGCATTTAGTTTTTTACATTTTCTTGGAATATTTTTAAATCTTTGTTATTTATATTTATAAATTAATAAAAAAATTTAAATTTTACAAATTAGTTTTAAGTTATCTTAAAATTCTGATTATTATAAATTATATACTAATTTTCTAAAGGAATATAAATTAATATTTACATCATTTAAAAATTAATGAATATGTAAAAAATAATCTATACAATATATTTTAAAAGAATTATATAAAAAAAATTTTTATTTCTGAAACAAAATAAAATTATTTTAAAAAAATATAAAGACAATTTTTTTAATTCTTAAAGTTTTTAACATTTTGAAAAAAAAATGTATAAATTATACACATATTTTGTGACACAAAATAAAACTTGTTACAAACAATATTAAATTTCGTGACAAATTAATTTTTTGTTACAAATTAATTTAAGTTTTTCAGACAAAAAAATATTTTGTTACAAAATATTTGATTTTTTGAAACAAAAAAACTATTTTGTTACAAAATACTACGAATTTTTGCAACTACTTTATGTTTTGTTACAAAACATTACAATATTTTGTAACAAAACACCGGCGCGTTACAAAAACTACCATCATTTGTAACAAAATAAAATGTATTGTTACAAAATATCTGGATGTTTTGTAACAACTTGTAATGTTGTTACAAAACATACTTTTTTTGTAACAATCAGCAACTATCAATAAAAAAAAAGGATTTTTTGTAACAATTTTTAATTTTATACAAAATTTTTGTTACAAATGTTCCATTTTCTTGTAGTGTCAATAATAACAAACGAAGAAAGGAACAATAATTATGAAATATTTCAAATTGAATTAAAAAGGGAAATTGAATCTAACATGATAATTCATAAACTAAAGTGGCAACATAAAGTAATCAATAAGGGAAATAAATAAACTAGAATCGTAGAACAATTAAAAGTAGAAGAGAAACTAAATTGAAATAAGATAGAATTTAGAAATTGAAAAGGAATAAAACTAAGAATCCTAAAACCTAGAGAGAGTTGTATGAATGATTCCCCCACTCTGCAGCCTCTAATCTGTGTTTTCGGGCTTGGAACTGGACCAAAAATAGCCCAGAAATTGCCCCCAGCATTTTCTGATACGTGCAGTATGTGGCTCTGTCACACGTATGCGTCGCCCACGCGTATGCGTCGCTAAACTTTCGCAAGGTCACGCGTACGCGTGCGTGTCGCCTAACTGCATGGCAACTATAAAAAATTTCATATCATTTTGAAGCCCCGGATGGTAGCTTTCCAACGCAACTAGAACCACATTATTTGGACCTCTGTAGCTCAAGTTATGATCGATTTAGTACGAACAGGTCAGGCTTGACAACTTAGCAATTCCTTCAATTTCTTGTATTCCTTCCACTTTTGCGTGCTTCCTTTCCATCCTCTAAGCCATTCCTGCCCTATAAACCCTTAAAACACTTGACACACATATCACGACATTGAATGGTAATAAGAGAGGATTAATAATTAGCAATTTTAATGCCAAAGAAGCATGTTTTCAATCAAAGCACAGAATTAGGAAGGAAAATGTAAAACATGAAGTTTATATGCATAAGTGTGAGAATAATGGATAAAATACACTCAATTTAGCATAAAATGTACCACAAAATAGTGGTGCATCAAATCTCCCCACACTTAAACATTAGCATATCCTCATGCTAAACTCAAGAGAAGCTATAAGAGAGTGAAGAGGAATGGTAAAACTTATGAAATGCATCCTATCTATATGAATGCAACTAAATGCAAAAATACTTCTACCTACTTGGTTAAAAGTAAAAAAATTCTCCAAGACAAACATAAATCAAATTCCACTAATTCAAATCACACAATAAGAGACAAGTAAACTTGTAAGAAGATAGCTCATGAAAGCTGGGAACACAGAATCAAGCATTGAACCCTCACTGGAGGTGTATATGCACTCTAATCGCTCAAGCGTCTAGGGTTAATTCACTCTAATCTCCTCTAGTCATGCTTTCTAAAACTTTGTTCTTCATCTAACCAATCAACAAATGTTTAATGTACAAATTCAAACATTATGAGGGCTTTTTAAGGTCGTAATGGGGCTAAGGTAAGAGTGAGGATACATGTATGGCCAAATCAGCTATACTTTGAATCTTTGACTAACCTAAATTCTCACATAACACACACACATACTCTATATAATTCTAAAATCATGCCTAGCTACCCCAAACTCTCACTTTTGTATATTTCACATACTCATGCATCAATTTTTAATTCCATCACATGTGCATTGATCTTTTTATTGATTTTAGCATTGGGGTGATTTTATCCCCTATTCATTTATTTCTTTTCTTTTCTCTTTTTTTTTTCTCTTTTTTTATCATAAATAAAAGCATAATATATCAATGCATTTGGTTTTTATGATTTCACATTATCAAGCACCCAAATTTCCAATATTTGTCATTAAAAACACAACACATTCTCATCAACCCAAGTTCTCACATTTCCCCACACTTAGTTGACACACACTATCTTAAGCTAACTAAAGATTCAAATCGGGTAATTAAATATTTTTCCGCTTAAAGCTAGTGTTGTGATAATATAAAGAACAAATAGGGATTAAAATGCTCAAAGTGGCACACAAAGGTAAATGAAATGGTGGGCTATTTGGGATAAGTGAGCTAATAACAAATGATGGCCTCAATAATATGTATGCATGAATATACACTAAACAATGGACATATAGAATGGAATAAACCATAGATTGCAATCATAGAGAAGAAAACACACAAGAATAAAAATCATGGTTAAATAATGTAACCATATAATTAAGCTCAAAATCTCACAGGTTGTGTGTTCTTAGCTATAAACCATGTTCCAAATTACAATCTTCAAACAAGTTTTAATTTAAATTAGTGAAATGCTATAAAAATTGAAAAAAAAACTTTTCACTCCAACCAAGTAGTGGTATATGAACATGCACAAAATCAAACAAATATGCAATCAAACATGCAAATGCAACAACTAATTTAACAAGGAAAATTAAACACTGGTGTTGAAATAGGAAATAACTAACCCACAGAAGTCGGTATCAACCTCCCCACACTTAAAGATTGCACCGTCCTCGGTACATGCTAAGATGTGCAAGTGGACGGGTGGCTCCAACTGACGCTTTTTCCAAAGAATGTGCGTAGGAACTTGTTTGTCACCCCATGTAAAAGTTTTCTGTTTCCCTTCTTGATGGCTATCCTGAAAAAAGAGAAAAGGGAAGAAAAATAACCCAGGTATAAAGATAGAAAACAAATAAAATATGGGTGGGTTAATGCCAAATAATGAGAGTCTCAAGTACATGGTAGCTACAACATCCAAGTGAGAAAATAGTAGAAGCATATGGCATATCAATAGTGCAAAAATTGCAACAAAGGGGAAGAGAGAGTGGGTCATGAAAGATAATATAAATTCATGTCAATGCAAAAGGAATACAAGTATCATAAAGGATGAGCATTGACTTAAATAATATTACCCAATAATGTAAAACAAGTCAAGAAGCACCAACATAATGCAAGAAAAACTGCAACAATTGAATAAGAACATTTAACACCAATGATAAAATAGGAAATTAGAAAGGAAAATAAAAATATGAACAAACTTAAAATGCATGAAGAAAAGTATGCAAATGCAATATGTAAAAGAGAATGAAAGAGAATAAGGATGAGAAGCTAAAGAAATGAAAAAGAAAAAAGTAAGAAATGAGGAAGAAAGAATAAACAATGGAGAGAAGAAAGAAGAAAGAAATAAAAAACAGAACGCGATGCGCGTGCGTAGGTCACACGTGCGCGTGCGCAGGTCACACGTGCGCGTGAAAACAGAAATGGCCATGCGACGCGTAAGCGTCGCCCACGCGTCCGCGTGGGTGGCGAAAAATGCATTCTGACACGTGAGCGTCGGTCAAGCGTACGCGTGACTACTCGCGCGACTCCAGCACCATGGCCACACAACTCTCTGTTCAATTCACTCTTTATGCCAATTTTCATCCCCACGCGTACACGTCGTTGATGCTTATGTGTGGGTACAAATTTCTGCAGGGGACGCGTATGTGTGAGTCACACGTACGCGTGGGGTGGCTTGTGTTCCACACATCCCTCCTGCGCGTCTCCATCGCAACTCTCTGTTTATTTTATTAATATTGCGAACCTGCATGTGACGCGTGGGCGTCATCGACGCTTACGCGTCGATCGCAGAATTTTTTTTTTCCAGACAACTAAACCATGAACTAAACGAAATAAACATATCTAAAAACAAAAATAAATATCTAACTTATTACTAATATAAATAAAAAGGAAAATTAGAAAGAATTTACTATGGTGGGGTGTCTCCCACGTAGCACTTTTAGTTAAAGTCCTTAAGTTGGACATTTGGTGAGCTCCATGTCATGGTGGCTTGTGCTTTAATTCGTCTTGAAACTTCCACCAATGCTTAGACTTCCAATAAGCTCTAACATCTCTAAGTGAATTCTGCAAGCCTTGATGAAGTTCTTCACAAGCTTTGAGCTCCCAAAGTTGATCCTCTTGTATGCCGGGATCCCAAATCTTGTTTCTACACCCGTCTTCATGTTGATCATCATGATTCCATCCGGGTGGTTTAGCCTTGGAATTGTCATTTGAGCACCCAAACATCCTCCTAGACCCAATCAATTGAGAATTATACCAACCCTTGCAATTAAGCCTTGAGCTTCCAACCATAACGAACCTAGGATGGTGTTGCCAACCACTAACCATCTCCCTTTTACTCTTAAAACCGCAGATGGCTCTAAGTTGTCCATCCATTTCAAGCAGACCATATTCAAGTGGGAAGGTAGAGTTTAAGGATAAGAATTTTACCCACTTGAATGTTGTGTTGGATGGTAATGGCTTGGGGGGAGGTATCTCCAGTGGCAGCCTTGCCAATGTATGCTTCACTCTCTTGGGCTCCTCTTTGATTATCTCCACTTCTTGACAAGCTTCTGCAACATTGACCTCTTCTTTAAGTCCAATGGGGGAGGGTTCAATTGTTGATAAAAACTCATCAATTATTGAATCCATCTCATGATCGACCTCCTCCAAGTCTTCAACCATGACATGCCTTGGAGGTTGTACACCCTCCTCAACATCAAATTCAAACATTTTGGAAGGAGGCTATATGACTTTAGATTTCCATGGAGGTTCCGCATCTCCTAAGTCCTCAACCACTTCCTCTTCTTCGAAAATTTCAGTTTTCTCCACTTGCTCTAGTATAAAATCTAACTCCTCCTTGATAACTTCCACCTCTTGACAACTTTATTCAATTCCCCCTAATTCTTCAACTACTCCTTCATCTTCAAGGGTCTCTCCTACCTCCACTTTCTGGGCCTCCTCTTGCTTCTCTTGAAGTATGGATGCGTGAACCCGATCCATCACGTTCCTAAGACGATCCCTTCTCTCTTGTTCCATGTCAATAGCGTAATTGGGATCATGTTACCCTTGGATTGATGGATATGGGTGAAAAGTAAGTGCACCAGAGCTTGAGGGTAAAGGATGGATCCACACGGTATATAAAAGCTTGGAGAGTAGAGGTGAAATCGGTGAGAGTAGAGGTAAGTGTGGTTTGAAGCTCTCTTTGCCCTTGGCGAATAGCACTAAAGGTATCATCTATGGGAGCTTGGGGTGGATAGGAGGGTTCATTTGTTGGGAGAAAAGGCTCGTAATACGCAGGTGGTTCTTCTTGATAAGCAGCATATGGAGATGGTGTATATTGAGGTGGTAGTTCTGGGTATGGTTCATATGGTTCGTATGGTGGTTGGTGTGGTGGATAAGGGTTAGGGTCATATGGAGGTGAATGGTGGAAAGGGGCTTGTGAGTATGGTAGTTCAAAGCTATATTGAGGAGGGGTTTCATAGGCATATGGTGGGGCTTGTTGGTAACTACAAGGGGGTCCACCATATTCATTGTCTTGGTATGCACCTTGGAATCGCTCTTGCTCATAGTAAGTTGGAGGAGGTTGTTGCCAAGAGGGTTGATCAAATCCTTGTGGCTCCTCCCATCTCTGATTGTTCCAACCTTGATGCAAGATTTCATTGTAATCTCCTCTTCCTACAACATGATTGTAACCAAACTCGTAGCTAAAGGGATGAGAATTCATAGTAGCAAATAAAAAAAAAGGCTAATAGAAAATACGCAATAAAATCCTAAAACTAACAAAAACTAACAAATAAGCAAAAGGAAAATATGTACAATAACCAATAATAAGGCACACATTTGCAATTCCCCGGCAACGGCGCCAAAATTAACGGGGGAAAAATCGATGATAAAGAATTTCACAAAAATAAGCGCGTTGTAAGTATAGTTCTAAACCGACAATTCAAACTCAATCAAATTTAATTTGTTTGTCACTAAAACAAACCCAATAAAAATAAACCGAAGTATTTAAACCTCGGGTCGTCTCTCAAGGAATTGCATGGAAGTGTAGTTATTATTGGTTTTTGGAAGTATTTTTTTGGGTTTTTAAATGTTGAACAAGGAATTTAAATGACACAGAAATAAACTAACAATTAAGAAAATTCCTAGCAAGGATTGATAATCGGAATTTCTATGATCATTACCAATGTCAATTGTGATGGTAATTGTAAATTTCACTCACTTAGTTAACCTCTAACAAATGAAGGAAAGTAAAGTGAGCAATAATTAACTTAAGTTCACAAGTCCTAATCAAAGATTAGCGTTAGTGAAGCTTAAACCAAGTAGCAACTTTCAAATACCAATCAACAAAAGACCTTTGATAATTCAAGAGTCTCCAAATAATAAATCCAAGTTAAGAATGTAAAAAGCTAAATTAAAATCCTACCAAGCATTTATCAAACACTTGGTAGGCACAACATAAAAACATAGATACTAACAAGGAATATTAAATTTAAAAAACCAATTACAAACATCAATAATATCAAACGAAGAAAGGAACAATAATTATGAAATACCTCAAATTGCATTAAAAAGGGAAATTGAATCTAACATGAGAATTCATAAACTAAAGTGGCAACATAAAGTAACCAATAAGGGAAATAAATAAACTAAAATCCTAGAACAATTAAAAGTAGAAGAGAAACTAAATTGAAATAAGATAGAATTTAGAAATTGAAAAGGAATAAAACTAAGAATCCTAAAACCTAGAGAGAGAGATCTCTCTCTAGAAAACTACATCTAAAACCTAAAATTATGTGAATGAAAGTTGTATGAATGATTCTCCCACTCTGCAGCCTCTAATCTGTGTTTTTGGGCTTCAAACTGGGCTAAAAACAGCCCAGAAATCGCCTCCAACATTTTCTGATACGTGCAGCACGTGGTGCTGTCACGCGTACGCGTCACCAACGCGTACGCATTGCTGAACTTTCGCAAGGTCACGCGTACGCATGATCCATGCGTGCGCGTTACCTAACTGCATGACAACTATGGCAAATTGCATATTATTTTGAAGCCCCAGATGTTAGCTTTCCAACGCAACTGGAACCGCCTCATTCGGACCTCTGTAGCTCAAGTTATGATTGATTTAGTACGAAGAGGTCAGTCTTGATAGCTTAGCAATGACCTTATCAAAATTGAGGTCAGTCTTGATAAATGATCCCTCAAAGGACAGTTACAGGGTTACATATGTGCATTGACTACAGAAGACTTAATGGCACCACTAGGACAGATCACTTTCCTTTACCCTTCATTGACCAAATGCTAGAAAGACTAGCAGGTCATGCTTTTTATTGTTTCTTGGATGGATATTTCGGGTACAATCAAATAGCAATGGATCTACAAGATCAAGAGAAGACAGCATTTACATGTCCATCTGGCGTGTTCGCCTATAGACGAATGCCATTTGGCCTGTGCAATGCACCTACCACCTTTCAGAGATGTATGTTATCCATACTCTCTGATATGGTAGAGAAGTTCCTTGAAGTGTTCATGGATGACTTCTCTGTCTTTGGAGACACATTTGACTCCTATCTTGATCATCTAACCCAAGTTCTGAGAAGATGCCAAAAAACAAACCTAGTTCTAAATTGGGAGAAATGCCAGTTCATGGTGACTGAAGGCATTGTTCTTGGATACCGGATCTTAAATAAGGGGATAGAAGTGGATCAAGCTATGGTGGAAGTGATAGAACCCTTGCCTCCACCTACTAATGTCAAGGCAATTAGAAGTTTCCTAGGACATGCAAGCTTTTACAGGAGGTTCATAAAAGATTTTTCAAAAATCACAAAATCCTGTGCAATCTCTTAGCCACTGATGTTCCATTCGTCTTTGACCACGAATGCATGCACGCCTTTGAAACTCTGAAATCCAATCTTGTCACTGCTCCTATCATCTCTGCACCCAACTAGGTGATGAGAGAAAATCAATTCTACATAAACTAACCGGCAAGTGTACCTGGTCGCATCAAGTAGTAAAACTCACGAAAGTGAGATCGATCCCACAGGGATTGATGGATTAAGCAACTTTAGTATGGTGATGAATTTAGTTAAGCTAATATTGATGATTTGAGTGAAAATCGGATTGACAGAATGTAATTTGCAAGCAATCTAAAGTGCAGAATGTAAAGAACATGGAAGGTAAATGGCAGGAAGCTTAAATAACTGAAACTTAAAATGGAAGAAATTAAAAGAACTGAATCTTAAATTACAAGGAATGTAAATAACTGAATCTTAAAGTGCAGAAAAGTAAAAGTGCAGAAACTTAAATGGCAAGGAAACTTAAATTGCATGAATTATAAAGGGAATTGGGTGCTAGGACTCAAAACAGAAATCGACAATGTAAATTACAATGAAATCAGAGAGATCTAAGTTGAAGAAACTCAAATAAAATGGTTCATTAGGGATTGGGATATCCTAATCCTTCATGAATCAAATGGATCTCAACTCCTTTCTTAATCATATAAGTAGATCTATGGCAGACTGAAATTGATTGGATCCCAATTCCTTGGTAATCCAATCTCTCTAATCACAATCAATCTTGCCAATTCCTTGATCTAATTGTCATAAGAAGAGGTTAAGTGCATGTCTCTCATCCATAAGCCACACTAACTCTCAAGATCTCAATTCCTCCCGAATAGTGTTGATCAAGAGAGTAGTGAAGGATAGAGCTTCAATTCTAATGTAAGTGATTCTCCTTTCGAGGATCATACCCACATTCAATTGAATTAAACCCCCTTTCGGATTGAATAATTCACAATCAAAATAGAAGATATTCTATAGCTACACACATGAATTGAGAAGAAGAAGAATTTCATTGATTCATTGGAATTACAATAGAGCTCCTCCCCCTAATGAATTTAGGGTTTAGTTCATCATCGTTCTAGTACAAAACAGAAAGAAAAGAAAGTGCAGAAAAATTGCAAAAAAGGAAATACAAAGGAAAATTGTGTAGAATTCCCCAATTGGGGTCTCTGCCTCACTGGCCTTCCAATTCTGGCAGCCCCCTGCAGCCCCTTTCTAAATCAAATTCTCCTCTATTTATATACTTTCCAATTTAGTGTTCAAGTACTTGGATTGGGCTTTTTGGCATCTGTTGAAGCAGGTCAGGATGGGTCCATGTTGGTACTTTAATTCTGCTTCAGGAGAATGTAGCACTTTTAGGAAAACGGAGTGCTCAGGCATCGACGCGTATGCGTCCCCCACGTGTGTGCGTCGTTCTTCATTTTCGCACTATCGACGCGTAGCGTCACCTATGCGTGCGCGTCGTTTCTCTCTGCAGCCATTGTCACGCGTATGCATGATATAAGCCTACCTGTCCCCTGGTAGCGCACTCCATGAGAACGCTATGCTCGCGCCGAGAACACTCTCCCCCGCGTACGCATACCCCACGCATACACATGGATGTCAAAATATCAATTCCATGCTGCCGCTCCATCCACGCGTTTCTATGATCCTCCACCAATTTCATACCCACGCGTACGCGTCACTGATGTGTATGCATCGATTGCCGATTTTCAAATCCAACTTTGATAGTTGTCGCAGGCGCTCTTTTGAAATGAGTGTAGCGCTCGTGGCTGGAGAGCGTAAATCCCTTCCATGCGTACGCGTCATGCACGCGTACACGTGGCCCTTCAAAAAATGTTGTTCTACGCGTACGCGTCACATACGCGTACGCGTCGCTAAAGAATATTGCGCTCATTGAAAGAGAGCGTAGTACCAAGGGTATGCTGCAGGGGAACATAGCGTTCCTCAAATGAGCGCTACGTTCTTTTGCCCTGCTTTTTTCTCTGCTTCTTCCAAAAAAGCCTAACCAAAATCATAAGGTTTTGCATCATTCATAATAATCAAATAAATCTCATGATAATGCATAAAATTAACAATGTTTGATTGAATCAAGACAATCATGAAATTCTCGTCCAAACCCTTACTTATTGCCTAAGAAATGCATGAAAACTAAGTAAAAATGACTGAAAAAGGCTTGTGAAACTAGCCTAAGATGACTTGTCATCACAACACCAAACTTAAATCTTGCTTGTCTCCAAGCAAGGAGTAAAGCATAAGGAAAATGAATGAAAGCAGAGAGAGGTATGAGAGGTATAAGCCCTTTATTAGAAGACATTCAATACTGGTTAATGGGTTTTCATGCGTGGTGTCTTAGTGATTTTTATTCTGTGGCTAAGGTATGAACACTCCTTTGGATCCTTACTTGAATTACACAAAAAATGAGACTTGTTATTAATTGGTCCTTAGTTTTTTTTGGCTTTTTTTTTCTTTTGATTGAGCTTTATTGCTTGCTAAGGCTAAATGCTATGTGTTAAGGCAACTCTTTAAAGTAAGCTTTTAGCCAGCATTCCCGTCCCAATTGGTTCAAGATGCTAGGTATTGAGACACCCCTAAGGGCTTACTTACTCAAGCCTCTCCTTAGCACACACACATCACAGGCATTTAGCTTGTTTTGTTTTTTGAAAATTGATGCCTAGCACCTCTTTGGGTCACTAAATGCTTTGTCTCAAAGTAGCTCTTGAGGGTGGACTTTCGATTGGCAATCCCGGGTTAGTTAACCCAAGTTGCCAGGTGATGAAGCACCCCTAAGAACCTAGTTGTCCAAGCTTATCTTTGTACAGAAGCATCACAGGCATATATCCAAAATCTAAAGCCATTGGTGCCCATCCTTGTTTATTTCTTTTTGTTTCTCTTTCTTGCAATTTCTTTCTTTTATTATGGACCTCTTTCATTTGTCAAGTCTCATGGAATGTAACTCAAGTTTATATTTCAAAGTCATGCCAACCTCTAGCCTTATTCATAAATCAACTAATGAACTAGCATATACCACCACATAGCTGATGACAAGTCATCTTATGCTAGTTTCACAATCATTTTTCATTTGTTTCATTAGGTTTTATGCACTTTTTTGCACAACAAGTAAGTGATTGGAGTAGAATTTCATGTTGCCTTGACTCAATTAAAGATTGTTGATTTTTGTATAAAATCATGAGATTTATGCACAATTTAGTTGATTATTATAGATGATGCAAAACCTTATGATTTTGGGGAGACTTTGATGGCATGTTTAATTGATAACAGGTGAAGAAATGAGAAGAAAAAACAAAGAGAAAAGCAACGTGCAGGAGAACGCTGCGTTCACTCAATGAACGCTACGTTCACAAGGGCGCATACGCACACTAGCGGCCCCCGCGTGACGAAGCAAGTTGGGAGATCCACGTGCATGCGCAAATGGCGCGCCGCACGCATTAAGGATTAGTGTTCTCCCACAACGAATGCTACGTTCAGTCTGAGTGAATGCCTGCGATACTTTCAGAGTGAGAACTTGAAAAAGGGAATTGATGCGTGAAGAACTGAAGATTGATGGTTTAGAGGTTATAGAAACTCTCGTTGTAAGTATAGTTACTAAACCAAGCAATCGACCTTTCTTACAAAAGTTGTGGTTGTCACAAGTAACAAACCCCTTTAAAATTGATAACCGAGTATTCAAACCTCGGGTCGTCTTCTCAAGGAATTGCAGGGAAGTATGTTCTTATTATTGGTTATGAAGATTGTAAATTGGGGGTTTTGGAAGTAAAGTGGGAATATGTTATATGACAAGTAAAATAAAATAATAATAATAAAATCTCTTGGCAAGGTGTGAGAAATTGGAAGTCCAGACTTAGTTATCCTTATCAATAACAATGAAAGTTGAATCTTAATTCCACTTTGTTAACCTTTACTAAAGCAAAGGAAAGTGAAGGGACAAATTGGTTTGATCTTCGAATCCTATTTATTTCCTAAGAAAAGCTTGGGATTATTGAAGTTCAACTCAATTGGCAAGATAACAATTAACAATTATTAAACTGAAATACCTCAAATTGCATTAACAAAAGAACTTAAATCTGACATAGACATGCATGGAAAAATAAATAAAAGAACATTGAACCTGGATTGAGAGTAACTCCTAAAACTAAGAGAAGTCTTAAATCCTAATCCTAAGAGAGAGGAGAGAATCTCTCTCTCTAAAAACTACATCTACTCCTAAAATTTGTGAATTATGGAAGTGGTTTTTTAAATGGATGCATTCCCCCACTTTATAGCCTCTAATCTGTGTTTTCTGGGCCGCAAACTGGGTTAGAAACAGTCCAGAATTCGCTGGTTTCGAATTTTGCCACGCTGGATTTCCGTCACTGCGATGCGGCCCATGGATCACGCGATCGTGTCGCCTAGCGTCAGGCGAACTATAGCATATCATATATCAAATCGAAGCCTCGGACGTTAGCTTTCCAACGCAACTGAAACCGCGTCATTTGGACCTCTGTAGCTAAAGTTATAGTTGTTTGAGTGCAGAGAGGTCAGGCTGGACAACTTAGCAATTCTCCAACTTCTTGCATTCCTTCCACTTTTGCATGCTTTCTTCCCATCCTCCAAGCCATTCCTGCCTTATAATATCTGAAAACACTTAACACACATATCAAGGCATCTAATGGTAATAAGAGAGGATTAATAATAAGCAATTATAAGATCAAAGAAGCATGTTTTCAATCAAAGCACATAATTAGGAAGGTAAATATAAAACCATGCAAATATTATGAATAAGTGGGTAAAGAGTTGATGAAATCCACTCAATTGAGTACAAGATAAACCATAAAATAGTGGTTTATCAACCTCCTCACACTTAAACATTAGCATGTCCTCATGCTAAGCCCAAGAGAAGCTATAAAGATGAAGAAGAATGGTATGAAATGCAACCTATGAATGTAACTACATGCAGAATGTTTCCACCTACTTAGTTAAAAGTAAACAAATCTTTCAAGAGGAAATATGAACTGGATTTTACTAATTCAAATCATGAAAATGAAGTACAAATCGACTTGCAAGAAGAAAATAGCTCATGAAAGCAGGGAACAAGGGATTGAGCATCGAACCCTCACTGGTAGTGTATACACACTAATCACTCAAGTGTTTTAGGTTCGATTCTCTCAATTCTCTACTAACCTTGCTTTCTAAGGCTTGCTCTTCATCTAACAATCAACATAAATTTAATGCATAAATACACAAATCAAGAGGTCTTTTAAGGGTTGTAATGGGGTTAGGGTCAAGGTAGGATTGTATTTGGTCAAGTGGACTAAAATCTGAATCCTTAATTAACCTAAACTTTTCCCACCTAACTTAAACAATCCATGTAATCATAATACAACATCAAACCATCCATTAACCATGTTTTCCACATATTCATGCATTCTAATTTCAAGTATAACTCATATGCATTGCTTTCACCACTTACTTTGGGGCATTTTGTCCCCTTTTTTTATTTGTTTTTTTTCTTTTTTTTCTCTCTCTTTTTTTTTGTTTTATATATATATATATATATATATATATATATATATTTTTTCTCAATGCATATGATTAATTTATTGAATGCATGAATCATGTTCTAAACATTTGTTTACAAAAGATATATAATACCCAATTCTTAAACCAAACATTTTCAAACCCACTTTTCCCCACACTTAATTCATGAGCACTCTCACTAGTCTAAGCTAACTAAGGATTCAAATTAAGGACATTATTGTTTTCCACTTAGAGTTAGTGATGAGCTAAAATAAAGAATAAAAAGGGGTAAAATAGGCTCAAATTGGTTTGCAAAGGATAATGAAAGGTAAGGCCATATGGGTATGTAAGCTCAGTGAAACAAAGGCCTCAATCATATAAGTGCATGCATACATCAAATTATGGAAATATAGAATTAGGCATGACAAAGATCACATTTTTTTTTGAGAGAAAAACACACATCAAAAAAAGAATATTGGTTGAAAAATGCAACCAATTCAAATAGGCTCAAAATCTCACAGGTTTTGTGTGTTTGAGCTCTAAACCATGTTCCAGTATAATATTTCTTCAAACAAGTGTAATATTAAATTTTATTCAAATTAGTGAAATACTTTAAAAGGTTTCTTGAAAAAGAAAATATTACTTTAACCAAGTGGTAAAATATGCAAAAATCAAACAAATATGCAATCAATCATGCAAATGCAACAATGAACAAACAAACAAAGAAAATAAAACAATGGTGTTGAGAAGAAGGTAACTAACCCATGGAGATCAGTATCGACCTCCCCACACTTAAAGATTGCACCGTCCTCGGTGCATGCTAAGATGTGCAAGTAGATGGGGGTTGTGGTTTCTCAGCTGGGCTCTTTTTTGTTCCTTTCCTTGCCGGCGGTTTGGGAGTAGCTTTCTCCTTTCCTTCCTTGGTGGCCATCCTGAAGAAGGGAAGAGAAAGTAAATTAAATTCAAATAGATATATAGCAAGGAAGAGAATGGAAGAGTGGTGATGGATGCACATTGGGATGTAATTGACATTAACACATGCTCTCGAGTACATGTGAAAAGCCAGCAATGAAAAATAGCCAGTGCATCGAAAGATAAGTGGATGTAAGGTGTTTTATTGGCATGCCGGAAAAGGGCATGAGTAGCATAGACCAAGCATTACTTGTAATAAGTTACCATGTTTGTATTGACAATTATATTCAATTAAAATAGTAAAGGGAGTTTATGAAAAGCAAGCATTCAGAGTAGTAGGATAAAAGATACTGAAAAGCAGTGCACAATGCCATACGGGCGTTTTCACAAACACATAGCATGCATGTTAAATAATCTAATGAAAATAATAAATTGAACATGCAAGCAACCCTTTACAAATAAATATATATAATTGTCAAATAATTCCTCTAATAATCCACAAGTAAAATATAGAAATAATGACCTAAATAAATTTCTAACACCAATGAAAATAATACAATTAATGAAAGTATGTAAATAAACTAAAATAAAATAAAAAGAAAAATAAGAGAAATGAGAAGGGAAAGAAGATAAGAAAGGAAGAAGAAGGAAATAAGAAAAGATAAGAAAAATAAGGATTAGAGAAGAAAAGATAAGAAAATTGGCTGATCTGGATATGTTGTGCGGCGCAGGCGACGCGGTCGCATGGGTGACGCGGTCGCGTGGTGCGCGATAAGGTTGGGTGACGCGGACGTGTGAGGCACGCGATCGCGTGACTTGATTTGTGCAAGTGGTGCGAGTGCAGCCTCGCGGTCGCACAACTCTCTGTTCAAATCGCGTGGTTGATGCGATCGCGTGAATGGCCTTATCTTCAATATGACGCGGACGCGTGGGGCACGCGTTCGCATGGGAGGCTTGGGCTTCCAGCACGAGTCCAGCCCAACTCCAGCACAACTTTCGGCCAAGCACCCTTTTTACGTCGATTTTCAGGGCACGCGGCCGCGTGGGTGACGCAGTCGCGTGGGAGGCCAAAGTTCCCATGTAACGCGGACACGTGGGTCGATTTGTGCCATTGGCATGCTTCCAGCGCTGCTCCTGCGTAACTCTCTGTTCATATTAATATTGTCTCTCATCTCCTTGCGACGCGGACGCGTCGCTGATGCGATCGCGTCGCGTGCTCGCTTTTTTTTTTTTTAATCTGAAAAGATGCAGAATGCAGTGTTAATATGAATGTGATGCAAAACTCCAGGTTCAATAAAATAAAATAAAATAAAACTCGAAAACAAATAAAACTAAATAAAAATGAAAAAGGACGATCATACCATGGTGGGTTGTCTCCCACCTAGCACTTTTAGTTAAAGTCCTTAAGTTGGACATTTGGTGAGCTCCCTGTTATGGTGGCTTATGCTTGTATTCATCCAGGAATCTCCACCAATGTTTGTATCTCCAGTAACCTCCGGGATCCCAAACTAGGCGCAGAAAGCCTTCAAGCAAGTTGAAGCAAGTGACAAGGCCCCAAGAGTGCTGATTTTTAGATTGAATTCCGGGGTCCCAGACCTTGCCTTTGCACCCGTCTTTTGGTTGAGCAATATTGTTCCATACGGGTGGCAAGTAGTCTGAATTCTCACGTAAGCGGCCAAACAACTTCCTAGACCCATTCAGTTGAGCTTTACACCAACCTTTGCATTTAAACTTTGAGCACACAACCATGTTGAACCTTGCTTGACAATTCTTATCACTGGCCATCTTCCTCTTACTCTTAATGCCGCAAAGAGCTCTAAGTTGACCATCCGTCTCCAGTAGCCCATATTCAAGTGGGATTAGAAAGCTATGGGATATGAATTTTACCCACTTGAATGTTGTGAAGGATGATGGTAACTTAGGGGGAGGGGTTTCCAACAACTTTGGCAAGGTAATTTCAAGCTCCACTCCCTTGTGCTCTTCTTTGACATCTTCTACCTCTTGATCAATCTCTACAAAATCTTCAACTATGATCTGCCTTGGAGGTTGTACGCTCTTCTCAACATCAACATCAAACACCGTGGAAGGAGGCTCTGTGACTGGACTTTCCAATGGAGGTACATCATCTCTTAAGTCCGCAACCACTTCTTCCTTTTTAATAATTGCTGCTTTGTCCAGTTGTTTAAGTATAAAATCGTACTCATCCTTGATGTTTTTCTTTCTACGACAACTCCTTTCAACTATTCTTTCATCTTCAAGGGTCTCTCCTACCCTTACCCGTAGGGCCTCCTCTAGCTCTTTATGAAGTATGGATTCGCGAAGATGATTCCTTCTTTCCTGTTCCATATCAATAGCATAATTGGGATCATCTTGCTTTTGGATTGATGGATGTGGGTGCTCTTCCATGGATGGTGGTGATGGAATGGAGAGATCATTCTGTGGTTGAAAAGGAAGTGCACTAGAGCTTGAGGGTTGATTGTTGAAGGTATTTGGTGGTCTGATTTGGGCGACGAGAGCTTGTATAGTAGAGTTTAGATTGGCAAGTGCTTTCTCCATGGAGGTTTGGGGTGGATCTATGTATGGTTCATTTGGTTCATAAGGTGGTTGGTATGGTGGATGTGGGTTAGGGTCATATGGAGGTGAATGGTGGAAAGGGGCTTGTGAGTGTGGTGGTCCAAAGTTATGTTGAGGAAAGGATTCATAGGCATATGGTGGTGGTTGTTGATAGTCCATTGGAGGTGGTTGTTGCCATGAGGGTTGATCAAATCCTTGTGGCTCCTCCCATCTTTGATTGTTCCAACCTTGATGCCTGTTCTCATTGTAATTTCTTCTTCCTGTAATATTATTGTAACCAGACTCATAGCCAAAGGGGTGAGAGTTCATTGTAGCAAAATAAAAATTAAAAATGAAAATAAAAATAAATTTAAATTAAAAGGTTATTTAAATTTTGAATTTGAAAATTAAATTTTGAAATTTGAATTTTGAAATTTTGAAATTTGAATTTTGAAATTTTGAAATTTGAATTTTAAATTTTTGAAATCTGAATATTTGAAATTTGAAATTTGAAATTTAAAAATTTTTAAATTTAAAATTTGAAAATTTTTAAATTTGAATTTTGAAAATTGATTTTTGAAATAAGATAAGATAAGATAAAAATTTTAAAAATAAAAATCAATAACCTCTTAATTTAATAAAAAAAACAAAAATAAAAACAAATAAACAAGCAAAAATAAAATATTTACAATAACCAATAATAAGGCACACGTTTACAATTCCCCGGCAACGGCGCCATTTTGAAGAATTGAAGATTTATGGTTTAGAGGTTATAGAAACTCTCGTTGTAAGTATAGTTACTAAACCAAGCAATCAACCTTTCTTACAAAAGTTGTGGTTGTCACAAGTAACAAACCCCTTTAAAATGGATAACCGAGTATTCAAACCTCGGGTCGTCTTCTCAAGGAATTGCAGGGAAGTATGTTCTTATTATTGGTTATGAAGATTGTAAATTGGGGGTTTTGGAAGTAAGGTGGGAATATGTTATATGACATGTAAAATAAAATAATAATAATAAAATCTCTTGGCAAGGTGTGAGAAATTGGAAGTCCAGACTTAGTTATCCTTATCAATAACAATGAAAGTTGAATCTTAATTCCAATTTGTTAACCTTTACTAAAGCAAAGGAAAGTCAAGGGATAAATTGGTTTGATCTTCGAATCCTATTTATTTCCTAAGAAAAGCTTGGGATTACTGATGTTCAACTCAATTGGCAAGATAACAATTAACAATTATGTTATTAAGTTGGATAATTCCTGAGTTACTGATTTCTTAACCAAGACCAAAAGGGGAAAAGTAAATCTACTGGAATAAGAGTGCCTTCAGATGGGAAGCAATAATCATGTAAATAAAAGAAAGCAATATTAAACTGAAATACCTCAAATTGCATTAACAAAAGAACTTAAATCTGACATAGACAAGCATGGAAAAATAAATAAAAGAACATTGAACCTGGATTGAGAGTCACTCCTAAAACTAAGAGAAGTCCTAAATCCTAATCCTAAGAGAGAGGAGAGAACCTCTCTCTCTAAAAACTACATCTACTCCTAAAATTTGTGAATTATGGAAGCGTCTTTTTGAATGGATGCATTCCCCCACTTTATAGCCTCTAATATGTGTTTTCTGGGCCGCAAACTGGGTCAGAAACAGTCCAGAATTCGCTGGTTTCGAATTTTGCCACGCTGGATTTCCGTCACTGCGACGTGGCCGCATGGATCACGCGGTCGCGTCGCCTAGGGTCAGGGGAACTATAGCATATTATATATCAAATCGAAGCCCCAAACGTTAGCTTTCCAACGCAACTAGAACCGCGTCATTTGGACCTCTGTAGCTAAAGTTATAGCCATTTGAGTGCAGAGAGGTCAGGCTGGACAGCTTAGCAATTTCTCCAACTTCTTGCATTCCTTCCACTTTTGCATGCTTTCTTCCCATCCTCCAAGCCATTCCTTCCTTATAATATCTGAAAACACTTAACACACATATCAAGGCATCTAATGGTAATAAGAGATGATTAATAATAAGCAATTATAAGATCAAAGAAGCATGTTTTCAATCAAAGCACATAATTAGGAAGGTAAATGTAAAACCATGCAAATATTATGAATAAGTGGGTGAAGAGTTGATGAAATCCACTCAATTGAGCACAAGATAAACCATAAAATAGTGGTTTATCAATGCGCACGTGCACATGCTTCACCCGTGCCGATGAAATAAAAGTGGTGATGGATACAGACGCGTACAAGACGCTGGAACACATAATTGATATGTTGCTATACATGCGCAAGCGCACAAGGCGCGCACACAGACATAGCGTTCATGGCTCGAACGGAGTGTTCAGTTAATGAACGCTGCTGAAGGGCGCACTTGCGCACAGTACGCACCCGCGTCGATGGGGAAAAGCGCAAGGGACGTGCTCGCGCACAGGACACGCCTGCGTCGGTGAAAGAACGCTACGTTCTATTTGAGAACGCTACGTTCACCTAAAGCTACAACAAATGGCCATTTTGATCCACTTCATGCAAGACCAAAAAGCCCACTCCGTGTGCTGAAGGCCTGAAATAGAAGGTGTATATATAGATAGGAATTTAATTTCAGAGAGAGCTCTCTTTTAGTTTTCAATTTCTAGAATTTAGAATTGAGATCAAATCTAAAATTTTCTTTTCTGTTTTTGCTATCTCCTTTCTGTAACTTTTATTCTTCTGTTTTGGGTCTTAAACTTGGGTTGAAGAATTCTACTGAATTTCTTTATCTGAGAATCATCTTTCACTTTTCCTTTTATATAGTTCTTAGAATTGAAGATCTGATCATAGTTCACTTTTTGTTTTACTTTTTGTTCATGCCCTAGGTCGAGCTGTATGACCCGGGCTGATTGACGACAAGTCGACCGACCTCTTCAGGTCAGGATTACCTGACCTCTTCTTAAAGAGTTCGGCCAAATCGCCAAGAGAAGCCCAAAAAAGGCCCAAACAGAGGAACACGACCCAAGTCCAAAGGCTGCCCAAGTCTAGAAGGATAAGGGCGGTTCCCTTAAAGATAAGATAACTCCGCTCAAAGATAAGATAAGTTAACTATCTTATCTTTAGAAAGGTCACTCCACACCATTATAAATACACTGGAGCACCCAGGTATAACTCATACTCTGATTCTACAAAAAAACCTGCTTAATACCCTTGCTAACTTAAGCATCGGAGTCCCTTGCAGGTACCCCCACCCTCCGGTGGCGAAGGATCAGCAGTGCAGCCAGTCCAACAAGTCGGACACGACAGCTCCGGCCGCCACTCACCAGTCGGACACGTCAGCACCGACCAGTACAAAAGATCTCGACCGAGATTGACCTCCAGTTTCAGGTAACCCTCGAAACATTGGCACCATTGCCGGGGACCTGGAAGTCATCCCATCACCATGGTGGATGACCATGACAACGACCACGATTTAGATCTAGAGGATAGAACGCCGCACAAAAACGTGACACTACACCGAAAGATACCCCAGAATCTAACGGGGACAAAAACTCACCAAATTCGGGAGCAATAGAGACGCTTCAAGATCGTATAAAGCAACTTGAAAAAGAAGCCCATCATCAGCCAGAAACTGGGAAGGATCTACAAAGGGAGATAAGGCGACGCCGAGAATTGAAAGATAAACTTCTAAAACTCGAAGCTGATCTCAAAGCCAAAGCTACTCGATCCACCCCTGAGGACAACTCTCGCAAGGATCAAGACCTATTCACTAGGGAAATCATGAAGACCAAAATCCCTAAGGACTTAAAACTTCCGGACATGATTCTGTACGATGGCACTACAGATCCCGGCCATCATCTCAGCAATTTTAGAAGTAGAATGTATCTCACCGACGCCTCAGATGCAGTTCGCTGCAAAGCCTTTCCAACTACTTTAACAAAGACAGCAATCAGGTGGTTCGACAATCTACCTCCTAGGTCCATCTCAAGCTTCAACGACTTAGCCAAGAAGTTTCTAGCCAGATTCTCCATCCAAAAAGATAAGGCTAAACACGCCCCAAGTCTATTAGGAATTAAGCAAGGAGATCGGGAAAGTCTTCGCAGTTACATGGAAAGATTCAACAAAACATGCCTGGACATACAAAGCCTACCAACAGAGGCCGCCATTATGGGCCTCATCAATGGCTTCCGAGAGGGACCTTTTAGTCAATCTATATCGAAAAAACACCCTACATCTCTGAACAAAGTACAAGAACGAGCAGAGAAGTACATCAACATGGAGGAAAACTCTCGACTAGGAGAGACCTCAAAATCTGGATTCACCTATCCCTCCCGGGATAAGGATAAAAAGTCTAAAAAGAAGGAAGATCGACAAGGGAAAAAAATAAAAAAATACCATAATTACACCCCTCTTCGGGTGTCTCATGTGGATGTCTACAGAGAAGTTTGCCACACTGAAAAAATACCCCCAGCTCGACCACTCAAAGGCAAAAAAGAGGAGGAAATCGGACCGAATATTGTGAATATCATCGAATCCACGGGCATTCCACCAACGAATGTTTTGACTTAAAAAATGTCATAGAAAAATTAGTAAGAGAGGGAAAACTAGATCGGTACCTGGCCACCCGGGACGATGAACAAAGAAAAAGAAGAAGAGACAAAGATGTCGGACGAACCGAGCGATCACCTCGCACAGCAGAAATACACGTCCACATGATACATCGTGGATTTGCGGGAGGAGGAATCTCCAAGTCATCTCGCAAAAGATATCTCAAAGAAGTATATCATATTGAGGGGAAAGACGAAGCACTCGACATCCCCACAATCACTTTCACCAAAGAAGATGCATCCGGTATCATCTTAGGACACGATAAACCCATGGTCATCACTATTATACTGGTAAACGCAAATCTCCAACGCACACTGATAGACCAAGGGAGCTCCGCCGACATCTTGTTCAAAACTGCCTTCGACAAGCTCGGCCTAGAAGAAAAAGAACTTAGAGCATATCCAAATAGTCTGTTCGGACTGGGAGACACCCCAGTTCAACCACTTGGATACATCTCACTACACACTACCTTCGGAAAAGGAAACCAATCCAGAACACTCAAGATAGACTACATCATGGTCGACGTGAGTTCAGCCTACAATGCCTTGATAGGTCAGACAACATTGAATCAACTCGGTGCAATAGTCTCAACTCCACATTTATGCATGAAATTCTCAACTGCGGAAGGGATAGCTACAATAAAAGCAGATTAGAAGATGGCACGCCGTTGTTACAATGAAAGTCTAAACCTCAGAGGCAGAGGAGAGG
This sequence comes from Arachis hypogaea, assembly GCF_003086295.3. Lineage (NCBI taxonomy): Eukaryota > Viridiplantae > Streptophyta > Magnoliopsida > Fabales > Fabaceae > Arachis > Arachis hypogaea. The sequence goes on along the minus strand of NC_092046.1, from coordinate 98,328,139 downwards.
AATTCCACACAATCGAACTGGGGAGAGTTCAGAGGTGAGAAGAACTCCGCCCACAACCCGAAGGTGAAGTAAAGAAAATCCATATCGGAGACACCCCAGACAAAACAACCAATATCGGTACGATTCCAAGAGGAGACATAAAAGAATTACTCGTACAGTTTTTACGAGATAATGTCAACCTCTTTGCATGGAAAGCTACAGACATGCCAGGCATAGACCCCAAATTAATGTGCCATAAGTTGGCGGTCTACCCAGGATCTCGGCCAGTACAACAGAGACGGAGAAAGCTCAGACCAGAATGATCCCAAGCTGTGGAAGAGCAGGTACAAGCTCTACTGGTGGCAGGATTCATAAGAGAAGTCAAGTACCCATTATGGCTAGCTAACGTCGTCTTGGTGAAAAAATCAAACGGGAAGTGGCGAATTTGCACCGACTACACTGATCTCAACAAAGCCTGCCCAAAAGATCCTTATCCACTCCCAAGTATTGACACTCTGGTGGATGCCTCCTCCGAATGTAAATACCTATCGTTCATGGATGTGTATTCGGGATACAATCAAATCTCAATGCATCCACCCGATCAAGAAAAAACCTCATTCCTAACCCCAAAAGCAAACTACTGCTACATCGTAATGCTTTTCGGTCTTAAAAACGCGGGAGCAACTTACCAAAGGTTAATGAATAAAGTCTTTTCGGATCATATCGGAAAAATCATGGAAGTCTATGTGGACGACATGTTAATAAAGACACAAAGTGAAGATACGCTGTTGTCCGACCTGACCCAAGTGTTCGACACTATAAGAAGGCATGACATGCGACTCAATCCTGCAAAATGCACCTTCGCAGTAGAAGCCGGCAAATTCCTGGGTTTTATGCTAACACAAAGAGGAATCGAAGCAAATCCGGATAACTGCCGGGCCATACTCGACATGAAAAGCCCGACTTGCGTCAAAGAGGTGCAACAACTCAACGGGAGGTTGGCAGCCTTGTCCAGATTTCTAGCCGGATCGGCAATAAGATCTCTCCCCTTCTATGCCACTCTAAGGAAAGGAAAAAATTTTGAATGGACAACGGAGTATGAGCAAGCCTTCCAAGAGTTCAAGAGATTCCTGGGATAACCACCTTGATGCCAGGGCATTTTGGCCAGTTTCACTGACCTTTTCTTTACTGTTTTAGGGTAGTTTCATGCATTTTCTTAGGAAATAAGAAAGTTTTGGGTAAAATTTCACTTACATCTTGATTCAAGCAAACATGGTGCACTTTACATGATTTCATGAGAATTTTGCATGAATTATATGACAAATTAGATGATGCATATCTCATGACATGGATTAGAACTTTGATGCACTTTATTGTTTGATTTCAGGACAAAGGAAGCAAGGAAGAATCACGTTAGCAGCCACGTTAGTCTAACTAACGTGACCACTAACGTGGAATGGGAGCTAACTTGCAACGTTAATGAGAAAAGTAATCGCCAATAACGTCCTCGAAACCATAATAGCCCACGATAAGAGTCACGTTAACTAAGTTAACGTGAACTCTAACGTGGAAGAAAGAAATAAGGCCAACGTTAGTGACACTCACCTATGTCACTAACGTTGGACCAAACTCATAAGTGGCCACGTTAAGAGCCACGTTAACTCAGTTAACATGGACTCTAACGTTGGGAAGCAAAAGAGAAGCCAACGTTAGTGACACTCACCTTTGTCACTAACGTTGGCCAAGCCACAATAAGCCACATTAGTTGCCACGTTAACTTAGTTAACGTGGAAGCTAACGTGGAGAAAGCAAGTGATCGCCAACGTTAGTGACACTTACCTTTGTCACTAACGTTGGGATGTACCACCACAAGCCACTATGAGCAACGTTAGCTCCAACGTTAACTTAGTTAACATGGAAACTAACGTGGATAAAGGAGATGATGAGCCAACGTTAGTGACACTCACCTTTGTCACTAACGTTGGAGATGGCTATCAACACCACGTTAGAAGCCACGTTAACCTAGTTAACGTGGACTCTAACGTGGGAAGTAGGGGCATCTTGGAACATTAGTGACAAAGGTAAGTGTCACTAACGTTCTCGAAGGATTGGCAAGCCTACGTTAAGAGCCACGATAACTAAGTTAATGTGGACTCTAACGTAGGGGGAAGGGAGGACTCTCAACGTTATTGGAAAAGGTGAGTCCCAATAACGTGTGTGAAGGACCAAGAGGCAACGTTAGTGGTCACGTTGGTGCCACTAACGTTGAAGTTAACGTGGATCATCCCTGGGTTAGGAACGTTAGTGAAAAAGGTGATTGTCACTAACGTTCTCGAACCCACACTCTCACTTAACGTTAACGCCACTAACGTCCTGAGCTAAACACCCTGCCTACTTCACACTTTCTCTCTGCAAGTAAATCTAAGCCCACTGAAGAGGATAACTGCTTCAAACTCAAGATCCAAAGGCCCATATCCAAGACTTGAAGAACCAACTAGAAGATCAGAAGAGTAGTATATATAGGGGTAGTTTTGAATTAGAAAGAGCTTTTCGGGGGGGGGGAGTTGGAAATTGGAGAACTACTGATGCGCATAAACTAGTTATGCTACGATTTAGGAAATTGCACGATCGGCAAAATTCCTTCCGGCAAGTGCACCGGTTATCGTCAAGTAAAAACTCACAATAGAGTGAGGTCGAATCCCACAAGGATTGGTTGAGTGAGCAATTCGGATTAGAAGTGTGTGCTAGTTGAGCAGAATCAAGATTTAGATGAGAATTGCGGAATGTAAAATTGGCGGGAAACGTAAATGACAAGAAATTTAAATGGCGAAATCTTAAATTGCATGAAGTAAAGAGCAGAAGCTAAATTGCGGAAATTAAAGGGAATGGGGGTGATTGCATGAATTTAATTGCAGAATGTAAAGAGAAAGTGGAAATCAGAAATGGGGAATTCATTGGGTTATAGGAGATATTGAGATCTCCGAATCAAAACATGTTTATCTCTTCATCAACCAATGCGTTCATTGAATTTTGCTTGGCAATCTTATATGATTGGATCCCAATCCCTTGGCTCACCAATTCTCTCTAAAAACGAACAAATTCCCAATCCCTTGGTTTAAATATTCATAAGAAGAGATGATGCTCGATCACTGATTATACCACACAGTTTCATGAACCACAATTTGGTAGGATTACATGTCACAATATCCATCCAAACCCCAATCCAATTCACTGTGAGAAAGCTTCTCTAGCATGAATCCTCCATTCCTTTCCCAAGGTTCCGAAGGATTCCAATTATGGGTAGTTTCTTTCCCAAGACAACTACCCAATGGAATTAGATCGAGAAGCTTTCTAACAAAATTCAAGAGAAAAGATTGAAGAAGAAGATAAACTATTATTGATTCATTGAATTACAATAGAGCTCCCTAACCCAATGAAAGGGGGTTTAGTGAGTCATAGCTCTGAATTCAATTACAAAGATATGAAAACTAGCCAAATGAAAAAGTAAAAGTCCTTCCTCACTTAAATTCTATCCTATTTATACACTTTCTATATTGAGCTTCTGTTGTGTTTCTTGGGCTTTGAGGCCTCTCCCTGCTTTCCTTTTGCCTTGGGTTTATGATCCATAATCTTGATGAGGCTGTTGATCCAAAATCTGTAACATTCATTGAGCCAACTTAGTGATAATCAAATAATGACACATGACTCAATAAATTGAAATTTCAGACTCATCAATCCTTCAGGCCCAATCCCATAAACCATGATATTCAATTGGGTTTCATACCAGAGTAAGTTTAAGTTAATGTTTGTGCTCAAATACTAACTTAAACCGCAATATTGTTGGCCCAGAAACCTTTTCCAAGAGTGGCGTTTAAGTTGCAGTTTAAGCTTAAACTGTAGCTTAAACGCCAGACACTTCCAGTGATGCCTTTTGTGGAAGCACGTTTAAGCTTCAGTTTAAGGTTAAACTGAAGCTTAAACGTGGAAATGGAAGAAGGCAGCCCTGGAGGGTAACTTAGTCGAACACGTTTAAGCTTCAGTTTAAGGTTAAACTGAAGCTTAAACGTGGAGATAGAAAAGGCAGCCCTGGAGGTCGAACACGTTTAAGCTCCAGTTTAAGGTTAAACTGGAGCTTAAACGTGGAAATGGAAGAAGGCATCCTGGAGGTCGAACACGTTTAAGCTCCAGTTTAAGGTTAAACTGGAGCTTAATGATGCGCATAAACTAGTTATGCTACGATTTAGGAAATTGCACGATCGGCAAAATTCCTTCCGGCAAGTGCACCGGTTATCGTCAAGTAAAAACTCACAATAGAGTGAGGTCGAATCCCACAAGGATTGGTTGAGTGAGCAATTCGGATTAGAAGTGTGTTCTAGTTGAGCGGAATCAAGATTGAGATGAGAATTGCGGAATGTAAAATTGGCGGGAAAAGTAAATGACAAGAAATTGAAATGGCGGAATCTTAAATTGCATGAATTAAAGAGCAGAAACTAAATTGCTGAAATTAAAAGGGAATGGGGGTGATTGCATGAATTGAGTAGCAAAATGTAAAGAGAAAGTGGAAATCAGAAATGGGGAATTCATTGGGTTATAGGAGATATTGAGATCTCCGAATCAAAACATGTTTATCTCTTCCTCAACCAATGCGTTCATTGAATTTTGCTTGGCAATCTTATATGATTGGATCCCAATCCCTTGGCTCACCAATTCTCTCTAAAAACAAACAAATTCCCAATCCCTTGGTTTAAATGTTCATAAGAAGAGATGATGCTCGATCACTGATTATACCACACAGTTTCATGAACCACAATTTGGTAGGATTACATGTCACAATATCCATCCAAACCCCAATCCAATTCACTGTGAGAAAGCTTCTCTAGCATGAATCCTCCATTCCTTTCCCAAGGTTCCGAAGGATTCCAAGTATGGGTAGTTTCTTTCCCAAGACAACTACTCAATGGGATTAGATCGAGAAGCTTTCTAACAAAATTCAAGAGAAAAGATTGAAGAAGAAGATAAACTATTATTGATTCATTGAATTACAATAGAGCTCCCTAACCCAATGAAAGGGGGTTTAGTGAGTCATAGCTCTGAATTCAATTACAAAGATATGAAAACTAGCTAAAGGTGAAGGTAAAAGTCCTTTCTAACTTCAATTCTATCCTATTTATACACTTTCTATATTGAGCTTCTGTTGTGTTTCTTGGGCTTTGAGGCCTCTCCCTGCTTTCCTTTTGCCTTGTGTTTATGATCCATAATCTTGATGAGGCTGTTGATCCAAATTCTGTAACATTCATTGAGCCAACTTAATGATAATCAAATAATGACACATGACTCAATAAATTGAGATTTCAAACTCATCAATCCTTCAGGCCCAATCCATAAACCATGGTATTCAATTGGGTTTCATACCAGAATAAGTTTAAGTTAATGTTTGTGCTCAAATACTAACTTAAACCACAATATTTTTGGTCCAGAAACCTTTTCCAAGAGTGGCGTTTAAGTTGCAGTTTAAGCTTAAACTGCAGCTTAAACGCCAGACACTTCCAGTGAGGCCTTTTGTAGAAGCACGTTTAAGCTTCAGTTTAAGGTTAAACTGAAGCTTGAACGTGGAAATGGAAGAAGGCAGCCCTGGAGAGTCATGTAGTCGAACACGTTTAAGCTCCAGTTTGAGGTCAAACTGAAGCTTAAACGTGGATATAGGAAGGGCAGCCCTGGAGGTCGAACACGTTTAACCTCCAGTTTAAGGTCAAACTGGAGGTTAAACGTGGAAATGGAAGGAGGCATCCTGGAGGTGGAACACGTTTAACCTCCAGTTTAAGGTTAAACTGGAGGTTAAACGTGGAAGCTTAGAAAGGTAGCCCTGGAGGTGTCGAACACGTTTAAGCTCCAGTTTGAGGTCAAACTGGAGCTTAAACGTGGAAATGGAGAGAGCAACCCTGGAGGAGAAAACTTGGTCGAACACGTTTAAGCTCCAGTTTGAGGTCAAACTGGAGCTTAAACGTGGAAATGGCTCCCTGGTGCTTTTCCCATTCTGGCGTTTAACCTCCAGTTTGAGGTCAAACTGGAGGTTAAACGTGGAACTCCTTCCTGAGTGGCATTATCATTCTGGCGTTTAACCTCCAGTTTGAGGTTAAACTGGAGGTTAAACTTCAGTTTCAGCATTTCTTAGCCTTCATGATTCTGGCGTTTAAGCTCCAGTTTAGGCTTAAACTGGAACTTAAACGCCATTTCCAGCATTATATGGCTTGGTAGTTTAAGTTCCAGTTTAAGCTTAAACTGGAACTTAAACTCCACATGTGATATTCAAGCTTCCTTTATTGATTTTGTTGCTTCCTTGCCTAGCCTCTTCTTTCCTGAAATCATCCAACAATTGCATCAAAGTCTTGCAAAATTTCATGAGAATTCTTCCATTCATAGCATTCAAGGAATATAACTAAAAACTCATGGAATTTGCATCAAAATCTTCATGTTGAATGATTTAAGACAAGCATGACTAATTGGCCCAAAATGATTACTTAAGGCTCAAGAAAATGCATAAAACAACTAAAAATAAAAGAAAAAGGCTAGTGAAACTAGCCTAAGATGCCTTGGCATCACTTAAACGTGGAAGCTGAGAAAGGTAGCCCTGGAGGTGTCGAACACGTTTAAGCTCCAGTTTAAGGTTAAACTGGAGCTTAAACGTGGAAATGGAGAAAGCAACCCTGGAGGAGAAAACTTGGTCGAACACGTTTAAGCTCCAGTTTAAGGTCAAACTGGAGCTTAAACGTGGAAATGGCTCCCTGGTGCACTTCCCATTTCTGGCGTTTAACCTCCAGTTTAAGGTTAAACTGGAGGTTAAACGTGGAAATGCTTCCTGATTGGCATTCTCATTCTGGCGTTTAACCTCCAGTTTAAGGTTAAACTGGAGGTTAAACGTGGAATGCTTCTTTGGTGAGACTTTCATTCTGGCGTTTAACCTCCAGTTTAAGGTTAAACTGGAGGTTAAACTTCAGTTTCAGCATTTCTTAGCCTTCATGATTCTGGCGTTTAAGCTCCAGTTTAGGCTTAAACTGGAACTTAAACTCCACATGTGATATTCAAGCTTCCTTTATTGACTTTGTTGCTTCCTTGCCTAGCCTCTTCTTCCCTGAAATCATCCAAACAATTGCATCAAAGTCTTGCAAAATTTCATGAGAAATCTTCCGTTCATAGCATTCAAGTAATATAACTAAAACTCATGGAATTTGCATCAAAATCATATTGTTTGGATGGTTCATTGCTTTGTTATTCTTTTAACCATTCTTGGTTACTTTAAGCTCAAGAAAATGCATAAAACCACTAAAACTAACAGAAAAATACTAGTGAAACTAGCCTAAGATGCCTTGGCATCAACTACTCTCTGTATAATTTTACTTTCTCTGCACTTCTAGTTTTACTTTTCATAATGTATTTTCCATCTTTGTTTTCGATTTTCAGAGCTATGAACAACTAAACCCCTTTCATTGGGTTAGGGAGCTCTGTTGTAATTTGATGGATCAATATTAGTTTTTATTATTCTTCTTCTATCTTTTCTCTTGATTTTACTAGAAAGCTTTCAATCTTCATCCAATTGGGTAGTTATCTTGGAAAAGAAGCTATTCATACTTGGATCTCTTCTGAACCTTGGAAGAAGAATGAAGAGATCATGCTAGAAATGTTTTCTCATGCTGGACCAAATTGGGGTTAGATGGATATGGTGACTATAATTCTACCAACACTTGATTTGGGAATGCATGTGGTATAATCAGTGACCATACTTCATCTCTTCTCATGAGCAATTGACCAAGGAATTGGCTACTGATGAAGATTTGAGAGATTGAATTATAAGGAATTGTAATTCGATCACCAAAGATTGCCAAGGAGATCAATGAACGCATTGATTGAGGAAGAGATAAAAATGAACTTGATCCGGAGAATGCAACATCTCCTAAGCCCAATGAATTCCCCATTTCTGATCTTACCCATTCTCTTTAATTTCTGCAATTTACTTTTATGAGCATCTTCCCCATTCTCATTTAAGATTCTGCAATTTACTTTCTGCCATTTACGTTCAGCTCTTTATTTCTAGCAATTTACATTTTCTGCTATTTACTTTTCCGCCATTTAATTTTCTACAAATCTCAAATCAAATTCTGCTTCGCTCAACTAGAACATTCCTCTAATTAAAGTTGCTTGACCAATCAATCCCTGTGGGATTCGACCTCACTCTATTGTGAGTTTTTACTTGACAACAATTCGGTATACTTGCTGAAGGAAAAGTGTTGAGAGACAAGTTTCCGTGCATCAAGTTTATGGCGCCGTTGCGAGGGATTGATTTTGTATCAACAATGATTAAATTGGAGGTTAACTAGATTGAGCATTTTTTTTTTCTTTTGTTTGATTTAAGTTCATTTGAGTAATTTACTTTCTGTTCAGTTATTCTCTTCCCTTCCCCCTACCTATTTTCTTAGTTGTTTACAATTCAGTCCACTAACCCACTAACTGTTTGATATATTGCATCACTCACACTAACAACATTTCTATAGAAATTACTTTCTGCATCTATTTCCTTGCTTGTGCCTTGGTAGTTGTATGACAGGGAGAAGAAGCAGGGCTTCAACTTCCTTTGATTCTGAACCTGAGAGGACCTTCCTTAGATTAAGGAGGGAAGCAAGAGGAATGAAAGTAGTTGGTGCTGAGGAAGAGGAGGAGTGCTTTGAACCAGATATGGATGAGAATATGGAGAACCATCATGAAGAAGAGGCTCACAACCATGGCAGAGAAGGTCTAGCAAATCATGCTGGGTAAGAGAGAAGAGTTCTGGGTTCGTACATCAATCCAAATGCAGCAAATTGCGGAAGTAGCATCCAAAGGCCAACCATACATGCGAACAACTTTGAACTAAAGCCACAGCTCATTACCCTTGTTCAGAACAATTGTTCATTCGGATGAGATGTCCAAGAAGACCCCAATCAACATCTAACCACCTTCCTGAGGATATGTGATACTGTGAAGTCTAATGGTGTTCATCCTGACACCTATAGACTACTTCTGTTCCCTTTCTCACTCAAGGACAAGGCATCTAAATGGCTGGAATCCTTCCCAAAGGAGAGTTTAGCAACCTGGGAAGAGGTGGTGAACAAGTTCTTGGCAAGATTCTATCCTCCTCAACGGATCAATAGGCTGAGAGCTGAGGTGCAAACCTTCAGGCAGCAAGATGGTGAAACTCTATATGAAGCATGGGAGAGGTTTAAGGACCTGACAAGAAGGTGTCCACCAGATATGTTCAATGAATGGGTGCAGCTGCACATTTTCTATGAAGGCCTTTCTTATGAATCAAAGAAGGCAGTAGACCACTCATCAGGGGATCTCTGAATAAGAAGAAGACCATTGAAGAAGCCATAGATATCATTGAGACTGTAGCAGAAAATGACTATTTCTATGCTTCTGAAAGAGGCAACACTAGAGGAGTGATGGAGCTAAACAATGTGGATACACTGCTGGCCCAAAACAAGCTTATCACCAAGCAGCTGGCTTACCTCACCAAGAAGATAGAGAGGAACCAAGTTGCAGCAATCACCACCTCATCAGCAACCCAAGAGGGAGTGAATGCAGAGGCAGAGGATGAGCAAGAACAAGCCAACTACATTGGAAACTCACCCAGCCAGACCCATGATCCATACTCCAAGACCTACAACCCTGGTTGGAGGAATCACCCAAACTTTGGGTGGGGAAATCAACAAGACCAAAGCCAAGATCAGAGACGTCACAACCCCAACAACCATGCAGCTCACCAACATTCCACACAGAGATCATATCAACACCACCCTAACAACACCTCTCCACATCCATACCAAAACCAAAATAACCCAACTCATCCATCCAACCTCAACTCATCATCATCTGAAGATAGACTCTCAAGGATTGAGAATATACTTGAAAGCATATGCAAAGAGATTCAAGATAAAAAGGTGTTCAAAGAGGAGGTGCGAGCCAGTATCAAGAATCAGGGAGAAACCATCAAGAGGCTAGAATTTCAAGTGGGATACTTATCTGAGAAGATCCCCAAACCTACTGATAGCTTCCCAAGTGACAGAGAAAAATCCGAGAGGTGAAGCAAAGAAAGTCAGATGGAAAGATTGCAAGATGGTTACTATAAGTGATAAGGAGACTGAGGAAGAGCTGAACAACCCATTAGAACAACCTGAAGACACTTCAGCAGGAAAGCATGGGGAGAATCATCAAGAAACCATAATTACACAGAAAGAGCTGACACAGAAGGAGCTGCTGAGACTCTATGCACCCTTTCCCCAATTACTAAATGGCTGTGTAGAGAAGAGACTATACTCAAGGTTTCTTGACATGTTTGCATCTCTCTATGTAAACATACCATTCATCAAGGTCCTCCAACAAATGCCCTCATACATTAAGTATATGAAGGAACTGCTGACCAAGAAAAGCTCACTCAAGGGAGGACAAACCATAGTGATGAATAAGGAGTGCAGTGCTCTCATTCAACCAGAGCTGCCTACAAAGAGGAAGGACCCAGGGAGTTTCTACATCCCCTGTGCCATAGGAGAAACAATGTTTGATAAAGGACTTTGCGATCTGGGAGCAAGCATTAACTTAATGCCTTTATCACTTATGAAAAGGCTACAGATCAATGAGATAATACCCACAGATGTAGTTATCAGGCTGGCTGACAAAACTCAAAAACAAGCAGTAGGAGTGGTTGAAAATGTGCTAGTGAAGGTTGGAAAATACTTCCTGCCCATAGACTTTGTCATCTTGGACATGGAAGAGAGTCACCTGCACCCAATCATATTGGGAAGGCCATTCCTGGCTACAGCCAGAGCACTTATAGATGTGGAGCGAGGGGAGCTAATTTTGAGGATCCATGATGAACAACTCACCTTCAATGTTTTCAAGCCCTCACAAGAAACAGATCAAGAGAACAAAGAACCAGGAAAATATCACAGTGAGATATTGAAGGAAGAAACAAGCACTGAAGCACAACCAGCACATCTGGGAATCTCCTTAGTTGAGGAACAAGGCAATCAGCAGCTATCACAGCTCAAAGAAAATCAGGAGGAACCTAAACCACCAGAGCTATATGAGACCAGCAACAAAACCTATTTGGAAGAGGAGGTCACAAAGAGCAAGGCAACATCAAAAGGAACAAAGAAGAAGGTACCAAGGAGGTGGAGGAACAAGAAGATCCCTACAGAGGACTTCTCTCCAGGGGATAAAGTAATCTCAGCTTACTTCCCAGCCATTCCCCCGATCTCCCCACCATCCCATCTCAGCTACCTAAAGTTTTTACCATCAACAGAGTCCTCTCCTTGGAACATGTGGAGATCCTTGATGAAGCCAATGGAGATAGATTTACTGCAAGGGGGGAGGACTTGAAGCACTACCAACCACCCTGATAAAGGCAGAACGTCAAGCTAGTGACGCTAAAGAAGCGCTTTATGGGAGGCAACCCATGTTTTACATGCTTTTAAAAATAGTTAATAAATCAAGGTTCATGAAATTCAAATCAACTTGATATGCACTTGAATGAATCATTGTGTGCAACATATAGTGAGGAACAAGTTTGGTGTTCAAGGCACACTAAGAGAACATGAATGTAACCCACATCATGTCACTCTTAGGGGCCTTGAACAAATCTTTTACACCACATGGCACCAAACTAAGTTTGGTGTTGCCAATGTTGCATACATAGATATTCAGTTAATCAGTTGGTTGGCATTCATGAATACTACTTAGTTAGTTATAAACAAAAACTATAAAAAAGGTGATAGTTACTCCCATTTTTATTTTGCCACCACTATCCACACAATTAATAATTACACTTTTTCTTGTTTCGTAGGAAAATTGATGGACAATAGAAAAGAAGATTCGGCTACCACAAAAGGGGAGTATTTCACACGTGTCACAAGGGGAAATGCATTGGGAATGGATGCCATGCAACATTGGAAGAAGAACAAGCTTGGAAACTGAACCAATCCATTCATAAAGTTGGTGATCCTTGTGCTCACCCCATGCAAAACCCCAACCGTCCATCAAACAATTACTCCATCAATCCACACCTTTCATTCCCTCATCACTTCCCTATATAAGTAAGTCCTAGTCCGTACTTCCCCTTCACATTCCAATTCCCCTTTCTCACACTTCACACCTTTGTCATCCAAATCTCTTCATCGCACCTTGTCCTAACCAACCGAATTCCTCATCTCTCCGTACCTTCCACCCTCTTCACATATCAACTCAAACTCATGGCATCATCAAGCTCCAAGAGGCAAAAGAGGAAGGAACCAGTGGAGAGCATTCCTTTCGATGAGAAGAGATTCAAAACTGCATTCCATGAACTCGAATTTGAACGGATAAAGCTCAAGAAGATACTGCCTGAGTTAACATTCCAAATTGACGAGGATGAGTGCCCACAGATTCAAGAGAAGATTGAACAAAGGGGTTGGCAAAGGCTTACGAACCCGGAGGGGTAGATAAATGCAAACCTCATCAAAGAGTTCTATGCAAATGTGGTCAAAGAAGACAAAACCAAGGCTCCCACCTTCAAAAGTTACGTAAGAGGAAGAGAGGTGGACTTCAGCCCCAATGCTATAACAAGAACTCTTCAATTGAAATCACCACATTTTGATGAGCTTGGTTATCAAGCAAGAGTAAGCAAGAGCACTGACGATGAGGAACTCGAACAAATTGTGAATGACATATGTGTTATAGGAGCTGACTGGGAAAGGTATGCGGATAAGAGACCCAAGTTCATCAAGAGAGGAGACCTCAGCCCTGAAGCCAAGGGATGGTTTGAACTCGTGAGGAGATCTATCCTCCCAGCAGGGAATAATTCCGAGGTCAACGTCACTCGAGCTACTATGGTACATTGCTTAGTACAAGGTGGAGATATCAATGTGCACGAACTTATAGCCGAGGGGATTCAAGAGTCAGCTGAGAAGATTGATTCGGGTGCCAGGCTTTGGTACCCCAGCACCATCTTCAGACTGTGCACGAAGGCCAAGGTTATCCTCGAAGATAGCAACCCAGATTGGTTAAATCCTGGGAGGCTAATTACGTTTCAGCGTCTAACTCATGTGACACTAGCCCAACAACAAAGAAGACCTCACATAGGAAAGCCAAAACCAAAAGGAGGAGCTCACCAAGAAGAGTCTCATCAGAAAGAACACCAACAAAGAGAATATTATGACCCAACCAACATAAACCTGAATCACATTCATGGAGCCATTGAGGAACTAGCAATGAGTTATATGGAGGGACAAGAACAACAACTGCACATTCAAGCTCAAAGGATGGATCGTCAAGAAGAGCTCATTTCTAATTGGATGAATCAACAAGGGGAGTGGCAGAAACAGCAAATGGAATATTATTCCCAACTCACTCAAGCCATCAATCAAGTGCCTGAAAGGCAAGAGCGTCAAGATAAACGCCTTCAAGAACTCAACCAATGCCAGATAGCTCAGACGAAGGCATTCAATGAGTTCAGTGTACTTATGGAAGGACGGCAACTACATAGGGAGGAGTTCAACATAAACACTCAAGCTAAGTTAAACTATATGTCTAGTCATATGCATAATCTACACTCTGCAATCCCTAGGTATGATGAGGTCTAAAAAGAATTCACATAACAAGAGGAAAAGAAGGTGAAACAGCAGAAGAAAACACTGAAAAAGAAGATGGAAGATGCTGGTTTTTGGAAGAAGTTGATTGGAAAAGGCAAGGAAAGTGGGAGTACAAGCACTCAAGAAAAATACCAAGAAGACAAGCAAGAAGAAGAGCATGGGCAACCCCATGAATAAAAGGTGGTGGAGTTCCCTCTTTGATCCATATTTTTCAAGCTTTAAATAAGGAAAATCATGTATGAAATAGAACATGTTCCATGGTAGTTAGGATTTTGAATTATGCCTTGAAATTTTTCATTACTTAGGTCTATGCTTGCTAGTCTTCATGTCACTGCATTCGTATCTTGCTTATTTGTATGCTTGTCTCCTTTTTAATCAAATAAAAAGAGAATGTGTGTTATCAAAGACCAGAGGGGAGTTCAAGTTGTGGAGTAAGTTCCTAATTTTATAGGGTGATAATAGATTAGCCAAGTTGGTTCACCAATAAGGTGGGAAGGCAACTATCTGTCCTGAATCATATGCTTTGAAACACACCCCTTGAGACTAGCTGAATAGCAAAATCCCAATAAGAAAAGGGAAAGAAAAATGAAAGTTAAAAATAAAAGAAAAAGAGTAAGAAATAAGGCTAGGCACCAAGGGTTTGAATCTTGAGGGAAGTGTCTGTGGTGTTCCTGTGAAAGGGATTTACATGGATGAATAAGCTCTTAGGGGTTCCTTATCACTTGGTAACTTGGGTTAACTAACCCAGGATTATCAGCTGAAAGTCCACTATCAAGAGTAACATTTGCTACAGAACACTTAGTAACCCAAAGAGGTGCTGGACACCAAGGTCTCAAGAAAGAAAATAACAAACCATGTGCCTGTGGTGTGTATGTATGGGGGAAAGAGACTTGAGGGAGTAAGTCCTTAGGGGTGTCTTAACACCTAGCACCTTGAACCAACTGGTTCAGGAGTACTGGCTGAAAGCTTATCTTAAAGAGTCGCCCCCTCACAGAGCACCTAGTCTAAGAACACAAACAAGCCCTAAAATAACAAAAAGGATAAATGAATAAAAGTTTCATGGGATGCAATCAAGTGAGTATTCTAGGACATGATAATGGTCTGAAAGCCAGTGAAGAAATGAACCTAAGTTGCTATGCATGAAACCACCATAAAACCAAGGACATGACTTCCACAATAATGACTCATTCCTCTTGGCATTCCATTCATCATTCTCTTGTTACTGATGAGATATTTTAGAGGAAAAATAAATCTCTCCCAAAACATACAAATCCAACCGGCAAGTGTACCGGGTCGTATCAAGTAATAAAAACTCACGGGAGTGAGGTCGATCCCACAGGGATTGAAGGATTGAGCAATTTTAGTTTAGTGGTTGATTTAGTCAAGCGAATCAAGATTTGGTTGATGGGTTTGTGACTTGCAGAAATAAATTGCATTGAAGTAAAGAGAACAAGAAATAAATGGCTGAAACTTAAAGAACAAGAAATTAAATGACAGAAACTTAGAGTGCAAGAAATGTAAATTGCGGAATCTTAAAGTGCAAGGAATGTAAATTACTGGAAAGGTAAAGGGGATTGGGATGTGGATTTGCAGAAATTAAACAAGGAAAAACTAAATTGCATCAAACAGAAGAGGGAAAGGGAATTGGGATTGAACTGGATGTGAAGCAGAAAAGTAAATGAACATAAGAAGCAGTAAACAGAGAATTGAAATGAGAAATTCAGATCTCAGGGACCAGAGACTAGAAAACCAAGTCTAGATCTCAATGCCTTCCTAGATCCAACAAGAACAATTGCAAGGGAATTGTAAATTGCAAAGGAATTAGATGAGAAGTAAGTAACAGAAACGGAAATTCAATTAAGCAGTAAATAAACAGAGAGATCCAAGATTGAGATTGAAACAGAATTTCTTCAATTCTCCAATCCAAGATCCAAGACAAAAGTAAAATGAAATTGAAAGCAATGAAAACAAGAAATTAAAGTTCACTCAAGTTCAAAAGCTCTCCGAAAACTATTATGAAAATTCTAAAAGGAAAGCTCCCCGAATAACTTGAATTCTATCCTATTTATACACTTTCAAAAATGATCTTCAAGCCTTGAGTTGGGCCTTTGTTCTTGGTGGAATTGGGTTGAAAGAGGCCTTGGTTGATTGCTCTTGAAGTTTGAAGAAGAACCAAAGTGAACCAATTGAACCGGTTTTGAGGTTAGCCAAAGTTGGACCAAAAGTTTGAGCCAAAGTTAGGGGTCTAACTTTGACTCCAACTTTTCATAGCAGCAAGCAAAATTCTTCTGGTATGGACGTTGGTGCCAACGTTAGGGGTCTAACTTTGACCCTAACGTTGGCAATGCTTTGTGTGCTAGAGGTGCCAACGTTAGCCTCCAAGTTAGGGGGCTAACGTTGGCGCAAACGTTGGCCCTTCCTTTGAATCTTCATGTGCCAACGTTAGCCCCCAAGTTAGGGGTCTAACGTTGGCGCAAACGTTGGTGCCTCTCCCTTGTGTCTTTATGTGCCAACGTTAGCCCCCAAGTTAGGGGTCTAACGTTGGCACAAATGTTGGTGCCCAGGGAAGAAGTTTCTCTTGCCAACGTTAGCCTCCAAGTTAGGGGGCTAACGTTGGCGCAAACGTGGGGAGCCCAGGGAGTAATCTTCGAGTTCCAACGTTAGCCTCCAAGTTAGGGGGCTAACGTTGGGGCCAACTTTTGCTTCCTGGTTCAATTTCACTCATTCCATTGTCCTCTCTTCACTCCTAGCCATTCCTCTTTGCTTCAACCTTTCTCCAAGCTTTCTTCACCTATCATTAATCAACCAAACTCATCAAAGCTAT
Source organism: Arachis hypogaea (assembly GCF_003086295.3). Taxonomy (NCBI): domain Eukaryota; kingdom Viridiplantae; phylum Streptophyta; class Magnoliopsida; order Fabales; family Fabaceae; genus Arachis; species Arachis hypogaea. The sequence continues at coordinate 98,311,681 of NC_092046.1, read as the reverse complement.
GCTCAAAATCATGAGATCTTCGTTCTTTCATAATATGCAACAAATATAGCATAAAACCTCATGAAATGGCATGAATTCATATATGGTTGGTTCAATCAAGGGAAACATGAAAATCTACTCAATTAGCTTGCTTGTAGCTCAAGAAAGTGCATAATTCTAATGAAAACTAAAGAAAAAGACTAGTTAAAATAGGCTAGGATGACTTGTCATCACAACACCAAACTTAAAGCTTGCTTGTCCCCAAGCAAGAAAAAGATTTATTAAGAAAAAAGAATGAAATGGAAGAGGATGTTCATGCTAGCAGAGTATTATTGATAGTTTATGGGGTTTTGTGTGGATATGCAAATACTCACTTCTTATTGAATCTTAGGCCTAGAAAGTCTCTTCCAAGCTTCAAGTGACATACTGCTATGACCTCTCATTATTCCTTTATCCTTGGCTATTACTTTATTCATAAGCTTTATTTGAGTGTCATGTGTAGCAAGTTCATTTTCTTTTCTTTATACTTGACACATTATTCACCATGGACACTTGGCTCACATTCCTTCTTAAAACATTGATGCCCAACACCTCTTTGGGCTACTAAATGCCTTGTAGTTAGGTTGCTCTTGATAGTGGACTTTCAGCTGATGATCCCGGATTAGTTAACCCAAGTCACCGAGTGTTGATGCACTCCTAAGAGCTTACTAATCCAAGCAGATCCTAGTACAAAGACACCACAGGCATATATTTTAAAGTTCAAGCTATTGGTGTCCAGCTTTGTTTCTTTTTGTTTCCTTTTGTTCTGCCACTTTTTGGCTATCTCTTTTCTTTCTTTCTTTTTGTTTTTCTTTCTAACCAAGGAATTTTTTATTTAATTGAGATTCATAGACAGTAGGCCACTCTTTACTTAGAAGGAGATATCCTAGCTCTTTATTCACTAAAAGTAAGCTATTGTACAATCACACACATACCACCACTTACTTTTATTCTACTTCTATCTAACAGAGACTATCTTACTTCTCATTCAAACATTTCTTTTATTGAATTGAAAATGCAGGGGACAAAGCATGCTTTTTGTTAAGTGAACACACAAGCACATACTTAAGCTAGCATACTTATTTCAACTGGAACACTCAAGATGCAAAATGACTGAACTAACAGTTACTGTTGCAATGGTAACTCTCAAACTTCCAAATTAGAACAGTTCAATGCTGATAGAATTAAGTGACAATACAACCTCTTGGTGGCTTCTTCTTCTTACTCTCAGCTGATGGTATGTAACCCTTCCAAGAGAGTGATTGAATTCCTATAAAGTTCATGGAAGTTGCTTGTTTCTCAAGCCCTTAGGTAACTTGTTAGTGTGCAGAATTTTCTTGTAGGCTTTTGAACTTACTTTGGTGTGTGAACACCAAACTTAGTTCCTTGCCACCTTTCTCATGCATCAAAATAACTATATGTGAAATCCTCCTATCTTTGTTAAAGACAATAAAAACTAGAAAAACTAAAAAGTAAACAATTGGTTAATTAGTTTATCTGATTACTCGGAGCTAGCATCCATGTATGCAGAAGGTGAGAATGTGCTTTTAAATGAGAATTTGGTGGAACACCAAACTTAGAATCTTTCATTCTCTCTTAATTTATTTTGGTGTGCAACACCAAACTTAGCTTCTTGCAATATAGATAAGTCTAATTAACCCTTTTATTGAAATAGCTATGAGAAGTGAACTACCTCAGGTTGGGTTGCCTCCCAACAAGCGCTTCTTTATTGTCATTAGCTTGACATCAATCCACTTAGATCATGGGAGTTGAAAATCATAGTGCCTCAGCTTTTCTCCTCTTATTGTGGACCTCCTTCCGGTCTCCCCTTTGATGATCTCTAGGTGTTCAAGTGAAAGAACCCGGTTTACAGTGTAGTATTCGGATGATTGTGGGGACACCTTCATTGGTTGGGTGTTTAACACTACTTTATCCCCTGGTGAAAAGCCTTCAGTAGGGATCTTCTTGTTTCTCCACCCTCTTGGCCTCTCCTTCTTTTCTTTCTCTAAAGATACCCCCTGCCTTGGTGGTTCCTTATCTGAGATGTTGAATTTCTCATCTGGAGGTTTTGGATCTTCCAAGGGGCCTCCTCCATAGGAACAGTTGTTCTGCACCAAGTTGATGAGTTGGGGCTTCAATTCAAAGTTATTTGCATCGACATTTGGGGTAAGGATGCTACTCCCACAATGCCTTAGATTAGCAAGTGTATATGAAGCCAAAACTCTCCTCTGGGGTTGACCATTGTTGTTGGCCATTCTCACTGGTGGATTTGTTGGATTTGTTGAGTGTTCCTCCAATTCATGATATTCTTCATCTGATTCTTCCTCTCCAGCAACATTTTTTTCTCTTGCTTCTCTTCTTGTATCTGACATACAAGCAGAACACAAGAAACACACAAAAACCAGTGACACTTCAATCTATTGCTAGAATGAAGTTTGAGTTAGCTTAAGCAAAAATTCAAACAGTTAGTGGGTTAGTCAAAAATTAAGGAAACCGAAAAGAAAAATTGCTTGATCTAAACTACCACCTCACTTAATCATTGTCAATCTAATCAATCCCCGGCAACGGCGCCAAAAACTTGATGAGATATTTTGGAGGAAAAATAAATCTCTCCCAAAACATACAAATCCAACCGGCAAGTGTACCGGGTCGTATCAAGTAATAAAAACTCACGGGAGTGAGGTCCATCCCACAGGGATTGAAGGATTGAGCAATTTTAGTTTAGTGGTTGATTTAGTCAAGCGAATCAAGATTTGGTTGATGGGTTTGTGACTTGCAGAAATAAATTGCATTGAAGTAAAGAGAACAAGAAATAAATGGCTGAAACTTAAAGAACAAGAAATTAAATGACAGAAACTTAGAGTGCAAGAAATGTAAATTGCGGAATCTTAAAGTGCAAGGAATGTAAATTACTGGAAATGTAAAGGGGATTGGGATGTGGATTTGCAGAAATTAAACAAGGAAAAACTAAATTGCATCAAACAGAAGAGGGAAAGGGAATTGGGATTGAACCGAATGTGAAGCAGAAAAGTAAATGAACATAAGAAGCAGTAAACAGAGAATTGAAATGAGAAATTCAGATCTCAGGGACCAGAGACTAGAAAACCAAGTCTAGATCTCAATGCCTTCCTAGATCCAGCAAGAACAATTGCAAGGGAATTGTAAATTGCAAAGGAATTAGATGAGAAGTAAGTAACAGAAACGGAAATTCAATTAAGCAGTAAATAAACAGAGAGATCCAAGATTGAGATTGAAACAGAATTTCTTCAATTCTCCAATCCAAGATCCAAGACAAAAGTAAAATGAAATTGAAAGCAATGAAAACAAGAAATTAAAGTTCACTCAAGTTCAAAAGCTCTCCGAAAACTATTATGAAAATTCTAAAAGGAAAGCTCCCCGAATAACTTGAATTCTATCCTATTTATACACTTTCAAAAATGATCTTCAAGCCTTGAGTTGGGCCTTTGTTCTTGGTGGAATTGGGTTGAAAGAGGCCTTGGTTGATTGCACTTGAAGTTTGAAGAAGAACCAAAGTGAACCAATTGAACCGGTTTTGAGGTTAGCCAAAGTTTGACCAAAAGTTTGAGCCAAAGTTAGGGGTCTAACTTTGGCTCCAACTTTTCATAGCAGCAAGCAAAATTCTTCTGGTATGGACGTTGGTGCCAACGTTGGCCCTTCCTTTGAATCTTCATGTGCCAACGTTAGCCCCCAAGTTAGGGGTCTAACGTTGGCGCAAACGTTGGTGCCTCTCCCTTGTGTCTTTGTGTGCCAATGTTAGCCCCCAAGTTAGGGGTCTAACGTTGGCGCAAACGTTGGTGCCCAGGGAAGAAGTTTCTCTTGCCAACGTTAGCCTCCAAGTTAGGGGGCTAACGTTGGCGCAAACGTGGGGAGCCCAGGGAGTAATCTTCGAGTTCCAACGTTAGCCTCCAAGTTAGGGGGCTAACGTTGGGGCCAACTTTTGCTTCCTGGTTCAATTTCACTTATTCCATTGTCCTCTCTTCACTCCTAGCCATTCCTCTTTGCTTCAACCTTTCTCCAAGCTTTCTTCACCTATCATTAATCAACCAAACTCATCAAAGCTATGCTCAAAATCATGAGATCTTCGTTCTTTCATAATATGCAACAAATATAGCATAAAACCTCATGAAATGGCATGAATTCATATATGGTTGGTTCAATCAAGGGAAACATGAAAATCTACTCAATTAGCTTGCTTGTAGCTCAAGAAAGTGCATAATTCTAATGAAAACTAAAGAAAAAGACTAGTTAAAATAGGCTAGGATGACTTGTCATCAGTTACAGTATTTGTTTAGGGACAAGCAAGCTTTAAGTTTGGTGTTGTGATGCCAGGGCATTTTGGCCAGGTTTACTGACCTTTTCTTTACTGTTTTAGGGTAGTTTCATGCATTTTCTTAGGAAGTAAGCAAGGTTTGGGTAAAATTTCACTTACATCTTGATTCAAGCAAAGATGGTGCACTTTACATGATTTCATGAGAATTTTTCATGAATTATATGACAAATTGGATGATGCATATCTCATGACTTGGATTAGAACTTTGATGCACTTTATTGTTTGATTTTAGGACAAAGGAAGTAAGGAAGAACCACGTTAGCAGCCATGTTAGTCTAATTAACGTGACCGCTAACGTGGAATGGGAGCTAACTTGCAACGTTAATGAGAAAAGTAATCGCCAATAACGTCCTCGAAAGCCATAATAGCCCACGTTAAGAGTCACGTTAACTAAGTTAACGAGAACTCTAACGTGGAAGAAAGAAATAAGGCCAACGTTAGTGACACTCACCTTTGTCACTAACGTTGGACCAAACTCATAAGTGGCCACGTTAAGAGCCATATTAACTCAGTTAACGTGGACTCTAACGTTGGGAAGCAAAAGAGAAGCCAACGTTAGTGACACTCACCTTTGTCACTAACGTTGGCCAAGCCACAATAAGCCACGTTAGTTGCCACGCTAACTTAGTTAACGTGGAGAAAGCAAGTGATCGCCAACGTTAGTGACACTTACCTTTGTCACTAACGTTGGGATGTACCACCACAGGCCACTATGAGCAACGTTAGCTCCAACGTTAAGTTAACGTGGAAGCTAACGTGGATAAAAGAGATGATGAGCCAACGTTAGTGACACTCACCTTTGTCACTAACGTTGGAGATTGCTATCAACACCACGTTAGAAGCCACGTTAACCTAGTTAACGTGGACTCTAACGTGGGAAGTAGGGGCATCTTGGAACATTAGTGACAAAGGTAAGTGTCACTAACGTTCTTGAAGGATTGGCAAGCCTACGTTAAGAGCAACGATAACTAAGTTAACGTGGACTCTAACGTAGGGGGAAGGGAGGACTCTCAACGTTATTGGAAAAGGTGAGTCCCAATAACGTGTGCGAAGGACCAAAAGGCAACGTTAGTGGTCACGTTGGTGCCACTAATGTTGAAGTTAACGTGGATCATCCCTGGGTTAGGAACGTTAGTGAAAAAGTTGATTGTCACTAACGTTCTCGAACTCACACTCTCACTTAACGTTAATGCCACTAACGTCCTGAGCTAAACACCCTGCCTACTTCACACTTTCTCTCTGCAAGTAAAGCTAAGCCCACTGAAGAGGATAACTGCTTCAAACTCAAGATCCAAAGGCCCATATCCAAGACTTGAAGAACTAACTAGAAGATCAGAAGAGTAGTATATATAGGGGTAGTTTTGAATTAGAAAGAGCTTTTCGGGGGGAGGGGGGAGTTGGAAATTGCAGAACTACTCTCTGTATAATTTTACTTTCTCTGCACTTCTAGTTTTACTTTTCATAATTTATTTTCCATCTTTGTTTTCGATTTCCAGAGCTATGAACAACTAAACCCCTTTTATTGGGTTAGAGAGCTCTGTTGTAATTTGATAGATCAATATTAGTTTTCATTATTCTTCTTCTATCTTTTCTCTTGATTTTACTAGAAAGCTTTCAATCTTCATCCAATTGGGTAGTTATCTTGGAAAAGAAGCTATTCATACTTGGATCTCTTCTGAACCTTGGAAGAGGAATGAAGAGATCATGCTAGAAATGCTTTCTCATGCTGGACCAAATTGGGGTTGGATAGATATGGTGACTATAATTCTACCAACACTTGATTTGGGAATGCATGTGGTATAATCAGTGACCATACTTCATCTCTTCTCATGAGCAATTGACCAAGGAATTGGCTATTGATCAAGATTTGAGAGATTGAATTACAAGGACTTGTAATTCGATCACTAAAGATTGCCAAGGAGATCAATGAACGCATTGATTGAGGAAGAGATGAAAATGAACTTGATCCGGAGAATGCAACATCTCCTAAGCCCAATGAATTCCCCATTTCTGATCTTACCCATTCTCTTTAATTTCTGCAATTTACTTTTATGAGCATCTTCCCCATTCCCATTTAAGATTCTGCAATTTACTTTCCGCCATTTACCTTCAGCTCTTTATTTCCAGCAATTTACATTTTCTGCTATTTACTTTCCCGCCATTTAATTTTCTGTAAATCTCAAATTAAATTATGCTTCGCTCAACTAGAACATTCCTCTAATTAAAGTTGCTTGACCAATCAATCCCTGTGGGATTCGACCTCACTCTATTGTGAGTTTTTACTTGACGATAATTCGGTATACTTGCCGAAGGAAAATTGTTGAGAGACAAGTTTCCGTGCATCACACCTATCCTAACTCAGCCACGGAAAGGAGAACCACTCATATTGTACCTCGCGGTAGGAAGTCGAGAAGACAACAGTGGGCAACAACCCGTATACTTCATCAGTAAAGCATTACAAGGATCCGAGCTGAACTACCGAAAAATAGAAAAATTTGCCTACGCCCTCATACTAACATTTCGACGACTTCGTCCATACTTCTAAGCTCACACCATTAGGATTCGGACCGACCAGCCCATAAAGGGGATTTTGCAGGAAACGGACTTAGTAGGTAGAATCTTGCAATGGGCCGTCGAGTTATCTGAATTTGATCTTCAATACGAAGCTCGGACAGCCATTAAATCACAATACCTGGCCGACTTTATTGCAGAATTTACAGACACCCCGAAAACCCCATAGAATGGAACCTCTACGTTGACGGTTCATCAAATAAAAATGGAAATGGCGCGGGTGTGATAATTGAAAGCAACCAAGGGAATCAAATTGAACTTTCCCTCAAATTTGGTTTCCCTGCCTCAAACAATCAAGTGGAAAATGAGGCACTATTAGCTGGTTTGAGCTAGCTAGGGAGGTTGAAGCCCAAAAGCTTACCATCTTTAGCGACTCACAAGTAGTCACTTCACAAATAACAGGGAGCTACCAAGCCAAAGACCCCACCATGAAAAAGTACTTGGATAAAACCAGGGAACAGCTCGGATAACTCGGAGAATATGAGGTCCGTCACATACCCCGAGAACAGAATGCCTGAGCTTACGCACTCTCAAAGCTAGCCAGCACCAAACCAGGGGGCAACAATAGAAGCCTCATCCAAGAAATACTGCAGAGTCCGTCAATCTCGGAAGAAGAAAAAGTCCTAGCCATAACAGGTCAGGATAAAGGATGGATGACTCCCATAATTAACTACCTCAAAACAGAAACACTCCCTACAGACAAAAAGAAGGCAAAGAGGTTACGAGAGGCACAACATTACACCATCATAAACAATACTCTATACAAGAGAGGAATTTCAATCTCGTTATTAAAATGTGTGCCAACTTCCAACACAAAGGAAGTTCTATAAGAAGTACACAGCGGCGTTTGTGGAAATCATCTCGGAGCACAAGCTCTCGCCAAAAAGGTACTCCGAGCAGGATTCTATTGGCCAACTCTACAAAAGGAAGCCACAGAGTTTGTAAAGACATGTATACCATGCCAGAAACATGCCAACTTTCACATCGCCCTGCCAGAAGAACTCATCAGCGTAACCTCACCATGGCCCTTTGAAAAATGGGGACTCGACCTTCTCGGACCCTTCCCTCAGGGATTGGGACAAGTTAAATTCCTTATAGTAGGAGTAGACTACTTTACAAAGTGGATCAAGGCAGAACCCCTAGCTAATGCCGCTGCTCAAAGAAGTTGAAAATTCCTATATAGGAACATTGTCACAAGGTTTGGGGTTCCATACTCCATCATCACAGAAAATGGCACCCAATTCACAGATGCAGGCTTCAGAAAGTTAGTGGCCGACTTGAACATAATACAACAATTCACTTCCGTAGAACATCCCCAAGCCAATGGATAAGCCGAAGCTGCCAACAAAGTCATATTGGCTGGGATAAAGTGGAGATTACAGAACGCAAAGGGAGCTTGGGCTGAGGAGCTCCCACAAGTCCTATGGGCATATCGAACAACGCCATATTCCACCATAAAGGAATCACCCTTCCAATTAACATACAGAATGGAGGCAATGATCCTAGTAGAGATTGAAGAAGGGTCACCTAGAGTGATCCACTATAATAAAGAAGCCAACTCCCAATTTCAAAGGGAAGAACTCGACCTACTCCCAGAAGTCCAAGAAAGAGCTCGGATTAGAGAAGAAGCACTAAAGCGTCGAATGGCTTCAAGATATAATCAAAAGGTAGTGCCACGAGGTTTCACTGAGAATGACCTCATCCTAATCTGAAATGATATCGGAACAACTCAACCTGGAGAAGGAAAGCTGGCAGCAAACTGGAAAAGACCCTACCGAGTCGTAGAAGTACTCGGAAAAGGCTACAACAGACTGTCTGAACTCGATGGACGAGAGCTTCCTAGGTCGAAGCACGCCTGCAACCTGAGAAGGTACTATAGTTAGGGATGATAAAGAATCTCGGCATAAGGTGCACTCTTTTTCCTGAAAAGGTTTTTTAATGAGGCACCAAGCCAAGACCTACAAACAATTTCACTTAAAGGGATAAAAACTCCCGCATGTATATATGTGCATTTTTTTTTAATAAAATATGTTTAGATATTCTACCAACTCTCAAGCCGCATTAATCTGAAACATTTATCGTCCGATTATAAAGCAACAGATCGGCAGAAAGTGAAAATCAAATTCACTGCACGATCACGATAAAGACCAACAGAGATGAAAACCAAATTCATCAAAAGGTCGACCAAATGAGGATTGAACCCAACTTCTACAAATCGGCAAAGATGTAAACAGAATAATGCAAGAAGTTATCGAAAGTGATCCAGAGAAAGGACCTGATGAGGTCTTGATAAAATGGGTTGCTAAATAATAACTTAAAGACTGGCCGACGTTAAGAAGTCGGACCAGTCGTAATAACAAAAGTTATCAGTAAATCCCTGGAAGGAGGTCTAGCCAGCCCTATAAAAGAGGATTACTATAACTTAAAAGGGCCCGACATGACGAAGTCGACCCAAAGCCCAAAAGTTATAAAAGTAATCCTTGAAAGAGACTTGAACAAAGTCCAGGAAAGAGGATTACAAAAATAACTTAGAAGGGCCCGACATGACGAAGTCGGCCCAAAACCCAAAAGTTATTAAAGTAATCCTTGAAAGAGACTTGAACAAAGTCCAAGAAAGAGGATTACAAAAATAACTTAGAAGGGCCCGACATGACGAAGTCGGCCCAAAGCCCAAAAGTTATAGAAGTAATCCCTAAAAGAGACTTGAACAAAGTCCAAGAAAGAGGATTACAAAAATAAATTAAAAGGGCCTGACATGACGAAGTCGGCCCAAAGCCCAAAAGTTATAAAAGTAATCCCTGAAAGAGACTTGAACAAAGTCCAAGAAAGAGGATTACAAAAATAACTTAGAAGGGCCCAACATGACGAAGTCGGCCCAAAGCCCAAAAGTTATAAAAGTAATCCCTGAAAGAGACTTGAACAAAGTCTAAGAAAGAGGATTACGAAAATAACTTAGAAGGGCTCGACATGACGAAGTCGGCCCAAAACCCAAAACTTATAAAAGTAATACCTGAAAGAGACTCGAACAAAGTCCAAGAAAGAGGATTACAAAAATAACTTAGAAGGGCCCGACATGACGAAGTCGGCCCAAAACATAAAAGTTATAAAAGTAATCCCTGAAAGAGACTTGAACAAAGTCCAAGAAAGAGGATTACAAAAATAACTTAGAAGGGTCCAACATGACGAAGTCGGCCTCCATAAGATACTAAAGTTATAAAAAGTAATACCTAGCAAGAGACCTTGTAAAAGGTCCAAACAAGGCAGGATTACTAGAAATAACTCCCGAAGCCTCAAAGGAATCAAAGCGACAAATAGGAAATACAAAGGCAATCCAGAGAGGTCGAGCAACAATGCTCCAGCACTATCGAAAACCTAAAAAAGGGGTACCAAGATAGATAAGGACCAACATGATATTAAAAGCATAATAAGAACAAGCTCAAAGAGGCTACCCAAATCAGCCCCAAGAACTTGGAAGCTATTTTTTGTTTTTCAAAATAAAGTTGCTAAACAAGCAACTAAAAAAAGTGTCAACGGTCAGCAACATTACAAAAAGAAAGTTTTAAAAGCCCACAGGCCGGGCTATCTACACAGAACATTTACATAATCCGGGAAGATCCGAAAGCTTCTCGGCGGCACAAGGTGAAGGAGGACAAGTCTGAAGGGGCACTGCATCCACTGTCCCGTCCTCCCGATTTAATATCTGACAGTCAGGCTCTGGTTCGGGATGACTAACCTCAGCGGGAGGAGGTGAAGAAGTCGGCATAACAGTGGCTTTGGCGACCGGCACAGGAAGGGGTTCAACATCGTCGTCATCAGGTTCATCAGGGACAATCTTGCCATCCTTTACGACATTGTCCAGGCTGAAGAGAGTAAGGTTGGCATCAGGTGCAAGAACTTGAACCTGCTCCTTCAGGTTCTCATAAGCAGCATTTACGCTGCCTACTAGATGACCCTGGAGCTCGGCATAATCAACCCGGGCAGACTCCAACTCCTCCCTAAGACGCATCACCTCCCTGTAGGCCGTAACATAACTATCCTTGTGCCTCAAAGCCGTGTCTTCAGCCAACTTTACAGAAGCTGCCAAGGTAATAGAACTAGCCTTCTCACCCTCCAACTCTTTCTCCAGCTTGGTCACCTTCACCTCAAGCTCCTCCTTCAAACCTTTCATCTGATCGAACTCTAATTTGGCCTCCTCCATAAAGGCCTTCGTAGCATGAAGAGGAAAATATTGGGCAGTCCGATATAAGGCCGGCCCCATATGTGCCATCCTGACACTACTCCGAGTTATAAAGTCTAAATGATGAAGGAGTGACACCTTATCCATAGGAAGGACACCATAAGGACCAATCTGCTGGTCGACAAACCCAACAACATCGAAGTCAGGGGCATCCAGATTGAAGGGTTCAACAGTTCGAGGTCTTTTGGAAGGTGGAACAACTAGAGGAGAAGATGCAGCAGCAGCAGAAGACGGCGGAAGATCCACTACACGAACTCGAGGAGTAGGGATCATTCTCCTCGGCCTGGGAGAGCTCGGCACGAACGGTTTCGACGTCATCTGTGAAGATCCTTTCCCATTCGTTTTGGTCGAGATGTTCTGAGCGGCAGCAGCCTTTCTCGCCTTCTTGAAAGCTTTCATCGATTCATTATTCTTGGCCATCTCTGTAAAATAGAAACCAGCAGTTTTACAGACCAGGAAAAAAGAGGAAAGCAAAGTAAAAACAAGAAGCAATATACATGAACTAATACGTAGTGCAGTTCGAACAAGGGAGGGGTCCCCCAAGGATTTTTTAGTATCTAAATAAGGAGGTTCCCCCCAAAGGTCCTCCAAAACAGTTACAAAAGCCTGCTCAATCTCGTCGAGCATTTTCCACGTATATCGGGACACTACTACATTCTGCTGCTAACACAAAGGAAAGGATGGCTCATCATTCGCTTCTAGAAAAAAGGGGCGAGCTCCCTCAACAGCTCGAATCTTGAAGAAATAATTCTTGATGTCCCTAAAGGACTTGTCGTACATGGTAAAAACCTTATGTCCTTGTACAGACCTAAAAGAAACCCACGAGGCTTTCTTTTTCGAAGAAATCCCGGGCTTAATTAAAACAAACAAATAAAAGAAAACGAGTTTGAGAAGGGGTAACATCCAATTCATGGTAAATAAGTTGAAAAATCTTAATAAAACCTCATGAGTTCGGACGAAGCTGGGACAGAGCTACATTACACGACCATAGCAAATCGGTCTCAAAGGAAGTAAAGGGAAAAGTGATGTCCAACTGGCTGAAAAAATAGTCGTAAGCATAAAAGAAAGGGCGCTCCCCTTGGATCAGGACAGGGAAGCAAACCCTCTCCTCAGAGTCAGGTGCCACCAATTCATAATTCCTCTCTTGATCTCTACTCTTGCAGAGACGGTGATGTTTTCTAAGCTCTACGCAAAATTCAGAATTGGCTAAAGAAACACACAACAACACCAGGGGAGTCCAACCAATCAGACATCCCCTCGGGGACCTTAGAAGATACCTCAATAATATTTTTGCGAGAATACATGGCCAACTAGTCCTACAAACAAGAAAAGATGTTCGGATTACTAAAAAATATCTCGGACAAAAGACAAAACAACTCGGCTAGTATGATTTTGACGGCACAAACAACAAAAGGAAAACCCCAGGACCCACACAGAAGGTCCAAGGGCATCCTTTGGAGGCAGTCAGGGAACAAGGACTTAGGAAAACCTACAAAACTAACGTCCCAACAAAACTCGTGTCAAAGACAGAGATAAAGCCTTTCTAAAAAAAGTAGCATCCCCAAAAAGCTACAAATCAAACAAAACCGAAGTAGCTTCCTTCCAAATTTACAGTCTCAGCTTATCAGCAAAGATAGCAAAACATATCAAGAAGAAGTCATAAAAAACGCCACCTATTTTCAGAGAAGTAAATTCCCCCAGAAAAAGTAAAACAACACGAAGAAATAGTCGTTATCTTTCACGGAATTCATCAGCAAAGGCTATCAGCATGACAAAAAGGAACAATCTTTCGAGAAAACAAGCATTATGAACCCTAAAATACAAAGGAACCATTCCAAAAGCAAGAGAAATCCCTCAAACAGTAAATAAACAGGCGCACAGTGATATGAAAAGATTTAGATTTTCCAAGTCGAGACGTCAAGAGAAAAATTGAAACTCTATCAAAAGCCGAAGGCAAAACGACGAAAGAAGTACAAGGAAAGAAAAACCAACTTGAACAAAGGAAGAAGCTTCGAAAGGAGATTGAAGATGGAGAGACGGAATTGCCCAGAAATTGCCAAATGACGCTGCAACGCAAAAAACGCAAATTTCAGGCGAAAACAGAAAGCGAAAGAGTACTAGGGGAAGTTACAAAAACGAAGAAGAGAAACCATTTTTTGTGTGTGAAATTCAAAATAAATGAGCCAAGGGAAACGGAGCACTAAAAAAGTAATTAATAAAAGTATTAAACCCTCGCACGTTCCCAAGAACAGAGCGCTAATACAAAGGCGCGCGCTTTTAGAAGAAAACGTTCCACATTCAAAAAGGGAAGACTCTACAAAGAAGGAAGTCGACAAATGCTCGAGTTCGGCTTCACCAGAGAAGGATCGAAGTCCTAAAACTAAGACTCGCACTGTTCATACCCTGGGTCAAGCTATCCGACCCAGGATGTTTAATCGACAAGGCGACCGACCTCTTCAGGTCCGACTATCCGACCTCTTCTCAAAGACCTCGGCCAAACTGCCAAGAAAGCCCAGTAAAGGGCCCAAATAGAGGAACACGACCCAAGTCCAAAGGCAGTCCAAGCCTATAGAGATAAAGGCGGTTCCCTTGAAGATAAGCTGGCCTCACCCAAAGATAAGATAAGATAAAATAACTAACTTATCTTATCTAAGAAGGTCAACCCATGCTATTATAAATCCACTGGAGCACCCAGGTATAACTCATACTCTGATTCTACTAAAAACCTGCTTAATACCCTTGCTAACTTAAGCATCGGAGTCCCTTGCAGGTACCTCCCACCCTCCGGTGGCGAAGGATCAGCAGTGCAGCCAGTCCAACAAGTCAGACACGACAGCTCCGACCGCTACTCACCAGCCAGACACGTCAGCACCGACCAGTACAAAAGATCTCGACCGAGATCGACCTCCAGTTTCAGGTAACCCTCGGAATAGAGACATTACTGTCCGACCTTTCCCAAGTGTTCGATACCCTCAGAAAGCATGACATGCGACTTAACCCTGCATAGTGCACCTTTGCAGTAAAAGCTGGCAAATTCCTAGGTTTTATGTTAACACAACGAGGAATTGAGGAGAATCCGGATAAATGTCGGGCTATACTCGACATGAAAAGTCCAACATGTGTCAAAGAGGTACAATAACTCAACAGAAGACTGGCAGCCTTCTCCATATTTTTAGCCAGATCAGCCATAAGATCCCTCCCATTATATGCCACTCTAAGGAAAGGAAAGAAGTTTGAATGGACAACGGAGTGCGAACAGGCATTCTAGGATTTCAAAAGGTTTCTGGGATGACCACCTATTCTAACTCAACCACGGGAAGGAGAACCACTAGTATTGTACCTCGTAGTAGGAAATCGAGCAATGGCCTCAGCGCTAGTCAGAGAAGATGAGAGTGAACAACAGCCCATCTACTTTATCAGCAAAGCCCTGCAAGAGGCCGAAATAAAATATTGAAAGATAGAAAAGTTCGCCTACGCTCTTATACTAACTTCTCGACGACTTCGACCATATTTTCAAGCTCACACGATCAAAGTCCGGACTAACCAGCCCATAAAAGGCATTCTACAGAAAACAGATTTAGCCGAAAGAATTTTAAAGTGGGCAATCAAGCTATCTGAGTTCAACCTTCAATATGAAGCTTGGACGGCCATCAAGTCCCAATATTTGGCCGATTTTATTGCTGAGTACACTGACACTCCAGGAATTCCCACAGAATGGAATCTCTGCGTAGACGGCTCTTCAAACAAAATCAGAAGTGGCGCGGGCGTGATAATAGTAAGTGATCAGGGAACCCAAATCGAACTTTCTCTCAAATTCGGGTTCCCTGCATCAAACAACCAGGCCGAATATGAGGCATTACTAGCTGGTTTGAAGCTGGCTAAGGAGGTTGGAGCTCAAAAGCTTATCATCTTCAGTGACTCGCAAGTAGTCACCTCACAAATAGTAGGGAGCTACCAAGCCAAGGATCCCACCATGAAAAAGTACTTGGACAAAACCAGGGAACAACTCGGATAACTCAGAGAATATGATGTCCGCCACATACCTCGAGAATAGAATGCTCGAGCTGATGCACTCTCAAAACTAGCCAGCACCAAACCAGGGGGCAACAATAGAAGCCTCATCCAGGAAATACTACAGAACCTGTCAATCTCGGAAGAAGAAAAGGTCCTAGCCATAACAGGTCTGGATCAAGGATGGATGACTACCTCAAAAATAGAAACACTCCCTACAGATAAGAAGGAGGCAAAGAGGTTAAAACGGGAGGCATAATACTACACCATCATAAACAATACTCTATACAAGAGAGGGATTTCAACACCACTATTAAAATGTGTGCCGACTTCCAACACAAAGGAAGTTTTAGAAGAAGTACACAGTGGCATCTGTGGGAACCATCTCGGAGCACGAGCTCTCACCAAAAAAGTACTCCGAGCCAGATTTTATTGGCCGACTATGCAAAAGGAAGCAACAGAGTTCGTAAAGACATGTCCACCATGTCGGAAACATGCTAATTTCCACATTGCCCTACTAGAGGAACTCATCAGTGTAACCTCACCCTGGCCATTTGCAAAATGGGGACTCGACCTCCTTGGGCCCTTCCCCCAAGGATCAGGACAGTTTAAGTTCCTCATTGTAGGGGTAGACTATTTCACAAAATGGATTGAGGCAGAACCCCTAGCTAACACCACTACTCAAAGAAGTCAAAAATTTCTATATAGAAATATTGTCACAAGGTTTGGGGTTCCTTACTCCATTACCACAGACAATGGCACTCAATTCACGGACGCAGGCTTTAGAAAATAGGTGGCCGACTTGAAAATAGAACACCAATTCACATCCGTAGAATACCCCCAAGCTAATGGACAGGTAGAAGCCACCAATAAAGTCATATTAGCCGGGCTAAAATGGAGATTACAGGATGCAAAAGGAGCCTAGGCTAAAGAGCTCCCACAAGTCCTATAGGCGTATCGAACAACTCCACACTCCACCACAAGGGAATCACTTTTCTGACTGGCTTACCGAATGGAGGCAATGATCCCAGTGGAGGTTGAAGAAGGATCCCCCATAACGATCCACTACAGTGAAGAGGCCAACTCCCAACTTCAAAAGGAAGAGCTCGACCTACTTCCAAAAATCTGAGAAAGAGCTCGGATCAGGGAGGAAGCGTTAAAACGTCGCATGGCCTCAAGATACAACCAGAAGGTAGTACAGCAAAATTTTGCCAACAACGACTTCATCCTAATCCGAAATGATATCAGAACAAGTCGACCAGGAGAGGGGAAGCTAGCAGCTAACTGGAAAGGACCCTACCGAGTCATAGAGGTACTCAAAAAAGACTACTACAGGCTGTCCGAACTCGAACGGCAAGAGATATCAAGGTCATGGCACGCCTGCAACCTAAGAAGGTATTATAGTTAGGAGGTAATAAAGATCTTAGGTCAAAGTGCACTCTTTTTCCTGAGAGGGTTTTTTAACGAGGCACCAAGCCAAGATCTATAAACTACCTGACTTAGAAGGGTAAACACCCACATGTATATATTTTTCTTATTTGTCTACTTTCTATTTGGAATAAAATTTTTCAGATTTCTTCTACAAAGCCTCTCTACAGGTCAGCAAGGTGAAAAACAAATTCATCACCCGACCACGATGAAAACCGAATTCATCGTTTGATTTCGACAAGGGTCGACAAAGTGAAAACCAAATTCACTGCTCGATCAAGACAAAGCTACAGGTCAACAAGGTGATGATCAAACTCATTGTCCGATCACGATAAAATCGACAAAGTTATAAAAAAGTAATCCATAAGCTGAGGTCTGGCCAGCCCTGACTAAAAAATGGGTTACTAATAACTTAAGAACAGACCGACATGAAGAAGTTGGACCAATCAACCAAAGCAACAAAAAGTTATAAAAATCAATCAATAGAAAGAGGCCTGACGAGGTCTGAGAAAAAATGGATTGCTATAACTTGGGATGGACCGACACGAAGAAGTCGGACCAGACTAGCCAAAATGACAAAGTTATAAAAAGTAATCCATAGAAAGAGGCCTGATCAGCCCTTATCAAAAATGGATTCCTAGAAATAACTAATAATGGACCGACATGAAGAAGTCAGCCCAAGCCGATCAAAAGCGACAAAGTTATAAAGAGTAAATCCATAGACCCGGCGAGGTCTGACTAAAAATGGATTGCTAAAAATAACTCGAGAAGATTCAATGAGAAAAATCGATTGATAGAAGGCATGCGCTAGAAGGGACACAGCTCGACCCAAAAGTCACGACCTCACCAAAATCAATTCACAAGTATTCCATGAGAATACTAAAAAGAATAGTCGAACAATGCTAGCCTCAAAAAGTCACGTCAACTAAAGCTGAAAATAAACCACAAAGGCAATCAAAAGAGGTCGGATAGCAAGACTCCAACACTCTAAAAATTCCTGGAAGTGCCAAAAGCGGCAAGCAAACCATATTATAAAGAATCAAAGCTACTATAATCAACACTCAGAAGGCCCCCCGAAAGTTGACCTCAAGAGTTCAAAGGCATTTGTTTTTCTAAATAGAGTTGCGGAGAAAAGGAACTAAATTATCCAAGTCAAACAAAACACAAATGACAAAAATCTAGAGTTTCGAAGACCCACAAACTGGGCCATAAGATACCAAATCAGGAGACTATAAGGGATTCAAAGACTCCCCAATAGCGGCATCCTGAGAAGAAGGAGGATGAGTCGCGAGGGGGACAGCATCAACTGTCCCATCTGGACGAGTTAGAATCTGAACATCAGGGTCAAATTTGGGACGGCCGACCTCAGGTGTAGGAGTTGGGGAAGTCGGTGCAACAGAAGCTTTGGTGGATGGCACAGGAGGTGGATCTACATCATCATCATATTCATCCACAATATTGTCCAAACTGAAGAGAGAGGGGTCGAGATCGGGAGCAAGAACTCAGACTTGATCCTTCAAATTCTCATAGGCAGAAGTTACACTGCCTACAAGATGGCCCTGGAGCTCGGCATAATCAGCCCGAGCAGATTCCAACCTCTCCCTGAGCTCTATCATCTCACCATAAGCTCGGATATAGCTCTCCTTATGCTTCTGCGCTATCTTCTCAGCCAGATTTGCAGAAGCCACCGTACCAGTAGCCCGAATCTTCTCACCTTCCAACTCTTTTTCCAGCTTTGCCACCTTCACCTCAAGTTCCTCCTTTAACCCCTTGATCTTGTAAAATTCCGACTTGGCCTCCTCCATAAAAGCCTTTCTTGCATGGACAGGAAGATCTTGGTCAGTTCGAAACAAGGCCGCTCCCATGTGTGCCATCTTAATACTGCTCCGGGTAATGAAGTCCAGATGATGAAGAATGATATATCATCAGTAGGGACAACACCATAAGGGGCAATTTGATGATCAACAAACCCCATAGCATCAAAATCAGGGGCGTCCAAATTAAAAGGCTCAACAGTCCTCTGTCTTTTTGGAGAAGGACCGGCAGTGGGAGAAGAGGTAGCAGCAGAAGTTTGGGGAGGATCAACCAAATGGACCTGAGGAGTAGGAATCACCCTCCTCGGCCCAGAAGTGCTTAAGATTGGCTTTTTAGGAGGAACCTGAGAAGATCCTTCCCCAGCAGCCTTAGCCAAGATGTTCTGGGCAGCGGTAGCTTTCCTCGCCTTCTTAAAGGCCTTCATGGAATCATTATTCTTAGCTATCTCTGAAAAAAACAGAAAAAATAAGTTACAAAATTGGAAGAAAAGAAACAAAAAAGCAAGTAAACAAAGCGAAGAAAAAAGAAGTCGACCACTACCTAGCTCAGCCCGGAAAAAGGGACGGGTTTCCTAAAAATTTCTTTGTGTCAAGATGGGAGGTTGCCCCCAAATCTCCTCTAACACATTCACAAAAGCCTGCTCAACCTCATCAAGCATCTCCCACGAATATCTAGACACCACAACATTCTTTTGCCAACATAAGGGGAAGGTAGGTTCATTATTCGGCTCTATGAAGAATGGTCGAGCTCCCTCAACAGCTCGGACCTTAAAAAAGTAGTTCTTAAAATCCCTAAAAGACTCGTCATACATAGCAAACACTTTATGTCCTTGAGCAGACCGGAAAGAAATCCAAGAAGCTTTCTTTTTGGTAGTCCCAGGTTCGGTCATGACTCAGAGGAAAAGAAAGAGAGTTTGAGAAGTCTTGACGTCCAATTATTGACAAAGCAACTGAAAAATCTTAATAAAGCCCCAGGAGTTCGGATAGAGCTGGGACGGAGCCACATTACATGACCACAGCAAATCGGTCCCAAAAGAGGTAAAAGGAAGGGTAATGTTCATTTGGCTAAAAAATTAGTCATAAGCATAAAAGAAGGGGTGTTCCCCCTGGATTAGAGAAAGGAAGCAAACCCTCTCGTCAGAGTCCGGAGCTACCAACTCGTAGTTCTTCTTCTGATCCCTACTACTACAGATCCGGTGATGTTTTCTAAGCTCCACGTAGTATTTAGAGTTAACTACGGAAACGCACATCAGGACGAGGAAGTCCAGCCAGTCAGACATGCCCTCGGGGACTTTGGAGGATTTCTTGACAATATTTTTGCGAGAAGACATGGTCAACTAGTCCTACAGCAAGAAAAAGAATATGGATTACTAACCAAAGCAGCTCGGGCAAATCAAGAAATCAGCTCGGACAAATATGAATACAACCTAGACTAAAGCATACAAACAGTAAAAGGAGACCCCAAGACTCACACCAAGATCCAGGGGCATCCTTTGGAGGCAGTAACAGAGTGAGGACTCAGAAAAAATCTACAAGGCTATATCCCAACATCTCTCAGCAAAGAAAATAACCCTCTTTCATTAAGCGACACTCCAGGAAGAAAGTCACGAATCAAAAAGTCATAAGAAATCGTTATCTTTTACAAATCTATCAGCAAAGAAAACTATCAACATCAAACAGGACAAGTGGAAATCATCAAAGGCGCAATCTTTTTCATAATCAAGCAGTTTATAAGCCTCAAATAAAAGGATACAATTAGAAACGGTAACAACATGCAAAACCCTAAAAACATCAACTATCAGGAAATGCAAAAAGGTTCATGCAAAAGTCGAAGAAACTCCCAGAACACACAGCAAAAGTAGAAAGATTTAAACTTTTCCCAAGCAAAGATCAAAACTTTCTCAAAAATCAGGCATGAAAAGAACGACATGAGAAAGAAAAGAGAGAGGAAGAAAGACCAACCTGTAGCAGAGAGGAGATGATATACGCTGAGAAATTAAAGCAACAACGAGGCCGCACTAAACGATCACCTTTCAAACAAAAGAACGAAGCGCCAACAGTCACCTCTGAAAACAAGGAAAAGCGCAAAGACATGAAAACTTAGGAGCAAGTGAAAATGAAGAGTCCCAAGTGAGACAGAAAATGCAAGAACAGAAGGGTAAAAGATGGAGTTTCAGTAAGCAAGAGAAAAAATTGAAAGCAAAGTCTTTTGGTAAATGAAAAGAGGGAAACGGCAAAAAGAGGAGTTAACGGGCTTTAAAAACCCTCGCACGTTCCAAAGCAAGAGCACAAATGCAAAAGTGCGCGTTTACGAACTAAAAGAAGTGAAGAAAAATGCTTCACATTCAAGAAGCCTCAGTGGAATCAACCAAAGTGCTCGAGCTCGGCTTCTCCAATGAAGGATTGAAGTCCTAAAAAAGGACCCGACCTCAAAAAGATGACCATGCTACGAGCAGGGGTACTGTTCATGTCCTGGGTCGAGCTGTATGACCCGGGCTGATTGATGACAAGTCGACCGACCTCTTCAGGTCAGGATTACCCGACCTCTTCTTAAAGAGTTCGGCCAAATCTCCAGGAGAAGCCCAAAAAAGGCCCAAACAGAGGAACACGACCCTAGTCCAAAGGCTGCCCAAGTCTAGAAAGATAAGGGCGGTTCCCTTAAAGATAAGATAACTCTGCTCAAAGATAAGATAAGGTAACTATCTTATCTCCAGAAAGGTCACTCCACACCATTATAAATACACTGGAGCACCCAGGTATAACTCATACTCTGATTCTACAAAAAAACCTGCTTAATACCCTTGCTAACTTAAGCATTGGAGTCCTTGCAGGTACCACCACCCTCTGGTGACGAAGCACTAGCAGCACCCTCTGTCCAATAAGTCGGACACAACAGCTCCAACCACCACCCACAAGTCGGACACGTCAACACCGACCAGCACAAAAGATCTCGTCCGAGATCGACCTACAGTTTCAGGTAACCCTCGGAACACTTTTCTTCTGCAATTTCTCGAGTCTGTCTTGTTAAGAGAGCATTTTAGATCTGAATTTACTTTCTGTTTTTGTTATTCTTCCGCAATTGTCAATTTCTCTTTTAAGATTTTAGGATTGATCTAAGTTTTCATTCTGCTGTGACGCTTCTGTTTCCATTTCTGTTTTGGTACTAAAATTCTCACTAGTCTGTTTTCTGATTTTTTTCATCTGAGCATTCTATTGTCTACTGCAATTTACTTTTTCTAGTCTGTTTTGATTTCCAACACCCAAACCCCTTTACTATTCATGCAATTTAAGTTTCCCAACAGTTTAGATTCAGCAACTTACATTACTTTCAATTTAAGTTTCGGTTATTTACTTTTCTTGCAATTTAAGTTTCAGCTATTTTAATTTCTTGCACTTTAAGTTTCTGCAATTTACCTCTTCTGCACTTTACTTTTATGCCAATTTACCTTATGCACTTTAGCTTTCTGCAATTTTACTTCTATTGATTAAAATTCACTCAAATCATCAAATATTCGCTTAACTATATTCATCACCATACTAAAGTTGCTCAATCTATCAATTCCTGTGGGATCGACCTCACTCCTGTGAGTTATTACTACTTGATGTGACCCGGTACACTTGCCAGTGAGTTTTGTGTGGAATCATTTTTTCCTCATCAAGTTTTTGGTGCCGTTGCCAGGGATTAATTTAGATTGACAATGATTAAGTAGGTGATAATCTAGATTAAGCACTTTTTCTTTGTTTTGTTAAGAATTTTAACTGTTTGAGATTTTGTTTCAACTAACCTTAATGACACTCTAGCAGTAGAGTGTCTTATTTTCATTTTCTGGTGTAAGGAGAGGTGAATCCACCTCCTTTGATTTTGAGCCAGAGAGAACATTACTGAGAAGAAGAAGAGAAGCAAGAGGAAAGGGAATTATTGGAGAAGAAGCATCAGAAGAAGAGGATCAAGAGATGGAGGATAACATCCCAAATCACCCTGAAAATGTGGCCAACAACAATGGCCCACCTCAAAGGAGAGTCCTAGCTTCCTACACCTTCCCCAATCTAAGAAACTGTGGGAGCAGCATACTAACTCCCAATGTTCATGTAAACAATTTTGAGTTGAAGCCTCAACTTATCACTCTGGTGCAGAACAACTATTCCTATGGAGGAGGTCCACTTGAAGATCCAACCCAACACTTATTCATCTTTCTGAGGATTTATGAAACTGTCAAAACCAATGGTGTGCATCCAAACATCTATAAACTGTTGCTATTTCCATTCTCCTTAAGGGACAAGGCTTCTCAATGGCTAGAGACATTCCCCAAGGAAAGCATCAACAATTGGAAAGATCTAGTTAGCAAATTCCTAGCCAAATTCTACCCATCTCAGAGGATCATTAGACTGAAGACAGAGGTGCAAACATTCACTCAATTGGATGGAGAATCACTATATGATGCCTGAGAAAGATACAAAGCCTTGATCAGAAAGTGTCCACCAGAGATGTTCAATGAATGGGATAAACTCCAAAATTTCTATGAAGGACTGACACTGAGGGCTCAAGAAGCCCTTGATTATTCAGCAGGAGGTTCGTTACAACTCATGAAGACAGCTGAGGAAGCCCAAAACCTCATAGACACTGTGACTAACAATCAATACTTCTATGGTCATCAAAGGCAACGCCAGCCAGCTCAAAGGAAAGGTGTGTTAGAGCTGGAAGGTTTGGACACCATTTTGGCACAAAATAAGGTGATGCACCAACAGATTCAACAGCAAATGGAATTGATGACTAAGAGGATCGATGGTCTTCAAATTGTACCAATGAGCACTCCAAATCAACCATCAGCTGGATGGGGGCAAAATGAAGAAGTTTATGAAGAGCAGCAGCAAGAGCAAGTGAACTATAAGCACAACCAAGGTGCTGGATAGAATAAATTTCATGGAGACACTTAGAACCCCTCTTGGAGGAACCATCCCAATCTAAGGTGGGGAGACAACCAGAACAAAAATTCATGGCAAAGGAGCTCCAACCAAAACAACTCCCACAGCACAAACCACCAGAATCATCAAAACACTAACCAAAATCCATATAGAAAACCACAAAACAACTACCCCAATTCCAACTTTTATCCACCCCACAACCCATCAACTAACCAAAATAATTTTCAACAACCACCTTCATCTCACACTCAACTACAACTACCCCAAGAAGCCCAAAGAATCTCCAATCTGGAGATAATGATAAAAAAGATGATTAAGCATCAAGAATTGGCCCATAAGAACCATGAAGCTTCACTGCGGAATATAGAGAGGCAAATTGGCCAATTGTTCAGGAAAACAGTGGCTGAAAGAGCACCCAATCCATTACCAAGTGACACCATTCCCAATCCCAAAGAAGAATGCAAAGCAATCCAATTAAGGAGTGGAAGAACCTTAGAGAGTGACAAAAAAGCTAAGAAAAAACCTGTGGAGAATGATATTGGCAGCAAGAAGTTAGTAGGAGAAAAAGACAAGCAAGACCAAGAGAAGCTTAAGGAGAAAGAGGAACAGACACTAGTTTCAAAGAAGGGAAAGCAGGCTATTGAGGAACATTCACAAGAACAGAGGAAAGAAGTGAAGCCTTACACTCCTCCTCTAC
This sequence comes from Arachis hypogaea, assembly GCF_003086295.3. NCBI lineage: Eukaryota > Viridiplantae > Streptophyta > Magnoliopsida > Fabales > Fabaceae > Arachis > Arachis hypogaea. The sequence continues at coordinate 98,287,631 of NC_092046.1, read as the reverse complement.
CATATCCTCAAAGATTGCAAAAGGAGCTCAATGATCAACAGTTCCCAAAGTTTTTAGAAGTTTTCAAGAAGCTGGAGATCAACATCACACTTGCTGAAGCATTGGAGTAGATGCCTCTATATGCTAAGTTTCTCAAAGAGCTCATCAACAAGAAGAAAAGCTAGAATGGGAAGGAAACGGTGATTTTAACACAAGAATGCAGTGCAGTGATTCAAAAAGGACTCCCACCCAAACTCAAAGATCCTGGGAGTTTTGTCATATCATGCACCATAGGCAATATAATCTTAGAAAAAGCTCTATGTGACCTAGGTGCCAGCATTAATCTAATGCCACTTTCACTGATGAAGAAGCTTGCAATAGATAAAGTCAGACCTACCAGAATGTCACTCCAAATGGCTGACAGATCGCTCAAAATACCTAGTGGAGTTGTGGAGAATTTGTTAGTGAAAGTAGGATAATTCATATTTCTTGCTGACTTTGTCATTTTAGACATGGAGGAAGAAGGACATAGCTCAATCATCTTGGGGAGGCCCTTTCTAGCCACAGCAAGGGCTATAATTGATGTAGAGAAAGGTGAAATGACACTCAGAGTGCATGATGAAAAGATGATCATCAATGTCTTTAAAGCCATGCAATACCCCCTGAGTAAGAAAAGCATATGTGAGTGGAAATGGTGGAAGAAGTAGAGAGGGGGTTACTTGAGGCCAACAACCAGGAGGAACAAGAAGTGGAACAAGATTTCATAGAAGAGGAAGTGGCAGAAATCTCCTCTGAAGGTAACACAGAAGAGAGGCCAAAACAAGAGTTAAAGCCCCTTCCTCCTCATCTCAAGTATGTGTTTCTTGGAGAAGCAGAGGCCCTGCCAGTGATCATAAACTCTTCTTTAAACATAGAAGAAGAAACAAAGCTAATTAAAGTGTTGAAAGCTCACAAGACAGCCTTGGGTTGGATGATTGATGATAACAAGGGCATACGCTCTGCCATCTGTATGCACAAAATTCTACTGGAGGAAGATACAAGGCCTGTAGTTCAACGCCAAAGAAGGCTTAACCCAACCATGAAGGAGGTGGTTCAAAAAGAAGTGATGAAGCTATAAAATGCTGGAATCATATACCCAATCTCTGACAGCTCTTGGGTGAGCCCAGTACAAGTAGTGCCAAAGAAAGGTGGCATGACTGCCATCTTCAATGAGAAGAATGAACTCATTCTCACAAGGACAGTGACGGGGTGGAGAATGTGCATCGATTACAGAAGACTGAATGATGCTACAAGGAAAGATCATTTTTCTCTCCCATTCATCGACCAGATGCTGGAAAGATTGGCTGGCCATGCATACTATTGCTTCCTGGACGGGTACTCTGGATACAATCAAATAGTGGTGGATCCCAAGGATCAAGAAAATACTTCCTTCACCTGTCCATTTAGAGTCTTTGCTTACAGAAGGATGCCCTTTGGGCTATGCAATGCCCCTGCAAATGCCCTTTTAGGAGTCTTCATGGTTGATTTTTTTGTCTTTGGCAATTCATTTGACACCTGCTTACATCATTTAACTCTTGTTTTGAACAGATGCTAAGAAACTAATCTGGTATTGAATTGGGAGAAATGCCATTTTATGGTTCCTGAAGGGATAGTTCTTGGGCATAAGGTTTCAAGCAAAGGTATAAAAGTTGACAAAGCAAAAATAGAAATCATTGAAAGCTCCCTTTACCTGTTAATGTGAAAGCATTTGTCTTCCCTTTCCTCTTTCTTGAGGTTTCTCTGGCCTTAGGTGCCATTAATGGTAATGAAAAAACAAAAAGCTTATGCTTTTACCACACCAAACTTAGAATATTGCTCGCCCTCGAGCAAGAGAAGAAAGAATAGATGAAGAAGAAGAAGATATGGAGGAGATAGAGGGATGTGTGTATGGATGTGAGTGGTGAATGGAAAACAGAAGGGATGACCATGAATGGAGAGAGAGAGGGTGAGGTGGGTGGAGATCCTGTGAGATTCACAGATCCTGAGCTGATCCTGTGGGGTCCACAGATCCTGAGATGATCCTGTGGGGTCCACAGATCCTGAGATGATCTTGTGGGGTCCACAAATCCTGAGGTGTTCAAGGAATTAAAACCTTGCACCAAATTAGGCATGTAAAATGCCCTTGCACACAACTCTGGGCGTTCAGCGCCAGGTTGGTGCCCATTTTGGGCGTTCAACGCCCATTTGTTGCCCATTTCTGGCGTTGAACGCCAGAACCATGCTTGTTCTGGGCGTTCAGCGCCAGCTCTTCTCCAGGGTGCAATTCTGGCGTTCAGCGCCCAGATGCTGCCCATTTTGGGCGTTCAGCGCCCAGATACTGCCTATTTTGGGCGTTCAACGCTAGAACCTTGCTCTGTTCTGGCGTTGAATGCCAAACAGGTGCTTCCTCCAGGGTGTGATTTTTCTTCCGCTGTTTTTGATTCTGTTTCTAAATTTTTCGTTTATTTTGTGACTCCACATGATCATGAACCTAAGAAAACATGAAAAACAAAAACAAAATTAGATAAATAAACATTGGGTTGCCTCCCAACAAGCGCTTCTTTAATGTCAATAGCTTGACAGTGGGCTCTCATGGAGCCTCACAGATGTTCAGAGCTTTGTTGAGACTTCCCAACACCAAACTTAGAGTTTGGTTGTGGCCTCCTAACACCAAACTGAGAGTTTAACTGTGGGGGCTCTGGTTGACTCTGTAGTGAGAGAAGCTTTTCATGCTTCCTCTCCATGGTTGCAGAGAGAGATCCTTGAGTTTTAAACACAAGGTTATCCTCATTTAGTTGAAGGATTAATTTCCCTCTCTCCACATCAATCACAGCTCTTGCTGTGGCTAGGAAGGGTCTTCCAAGGATGATGGATTCATCTTCATCCTTCCCAGTATCTAGGATTATGAAATCAGCAGGGATGTAAAGGCTTTCAACCTTTACTAACATGTCCTCTACTTGTCCATAAGCCTCTTTTCTTGAGTTGTCTGCCATTTCTAATGAGATTTTAGCAGCTTGCACCTCAAATATTCCAAGTTTCTCTATTACAGAGAGTGGCATGAGGTTTATCCCTGACCCAAGGTCACATAGAGCCTTCTCAAAGGTCATGGTGCCTATGGTACAGGGTATGAGGAACTTTCCAGGATCCTCTTTCTTCTGAGGCAATCTCAGTAAATCCAATGCATTTAATTCATTGGTGAACAAGGGAGGTTCATCTCCCCAAGTCTCATTACCAAATAGTTTGGCATTCAGCTTCATGATTGCACCAAGGAACTTGGCAACTTGCTCTTCAGTGACATCCTCATTCTCTTCAGAAGAGGAATACTCATCCGAGCTCATGAATAGCATAAGGAGGTTCAATGGAATCTCTGTGGTCTCTAGATGAGCCTCAGGGTCCTTTGGTTCCTCAAAGGGAATCTCCTTATGGACCACTGGACGTCCCAGGAGGTCTTCCTCCTTGGGATTCACGTCCTCTCCTTCCCTTACAGGTTCGACCATGGTGATTAATTCAATGGCCTTGCACTCTCCTTTTGGATTCTCTTCTGTATTGCTTGGGAGAGTACTAGGAGGGATTTCAGTGATCTTTTTACTCAGCTGGCCCACCTGTGCCTCCAAATTTCTAATGGAGGACCTTGTTTCATTCATGAAACTCAGAGTGGCCTTAGATAGATCAGAGACTAAATTTGATAAATTAAAAGTATTTTGTTCAGAATTCTCTGTCTGTTGCTGAGTGGATGATGGAAAGGGTTTACTATTGTTAAACCTGTTTCTTCCACCATTATTAAAGCCTTGTTGAGGCTTTTGATCCTTCCATGAGAGATTTGGATGATTTCTCCATGATGAGTTATAGGTGTTTCTATAAGGTTCACCTAAGAAATTTACCTCTGCTATTGCAGGGTTCTCAGGATCATAAGCTTCTTCTTCAGAAGATGCCTCTTGAGTACTGTTGGATGCAGCTTGCATTCCATTCAGACTCTAAGAAATCATATTGACTTTCTGAGTCAATATTTTATTCTGAGCCAATATAGCATTCAGAGTATCAATTTCAAGAACTCCCTTCTTCATAGGCGTCCCATTACTCACAGGATTCCTCTCAGAAGTGTACATGAACTGGTTATTAGCAACCATGTCAATGAGTTCTTGAGCTTCTGTAGGCGTTTTCTTTAGGTGAATGGATCCACCTGCAGAAGTATCCAATGACATCTTTGATAGCTCAGATAAACCATCATAGAATATATCCAGGATGGTCCATTCTGAAAGCATGTCAGAAGGACACTTTTTGGTCAGCTGCTTGTATCTTTCCCAAGCTTCATAGAGGAATTCACCTTCTTTCTGTCTGAAGGTTTGAACATCCGCTCTAAGCTTGCTCAGCTTTTGAGGAGGAAAGAACTTGGCTAAGAAAGCCGTGACCAGCTTATCCCAAGAGTTCAAGCTATCTTTAGGTTGAGAGTCTAACCACACTCTAGCTCTGTCTCTTACTGCAAAAGGGAAAAGCATGAGCCTGTAGACTTCAGGATCTACTCCATTAGTCTTAACAGTATCACAGATCTGCAAGAATTCAGTTAAGAACTGAAAAGGATCTTCAGATGAAAGTCCATGAAACTTGCAGTTCTGCTGCATCAGAGAAACTAGCTGAGGTTTCAGCTCAAAATTGTTTGCTCCAATGGTAGGGATGGAGATGCTTCTTCCATGTAAATTGGAATTTGGTGCAGTAAAGTCACCAAGCATCCTCCTTGAATTATTGTTGTTGGGTTCGGCTGCCATCTCCTTTTCTTGTTCGAAATTTTCAATAAGGTTGTCTCTGGATTGTTGCAATTTAGCTTCTCTTAGTTTTCTCTTCAGAGTCCTTTCAGGTTCTGGATCAGCTTCAACAAGAATGCCTTTTTCCTAGTTCCTGCTCATAAGAAAGAGAAGAGAACAAGAAAAGAAGAGGAATCCTCTATGTCACAGTAAAGAGGTTCCTTATTCTTAGTAGAAGAAGAGAAGAAGAAAAAACTCGAACACAGATGGAAGAGGGTGTTCGAACTTGGTGAGTGCTGTGAGGAAGAGATGTTAGTAGATGAATAAATAAATAGAAGGGGATGAGAGGAGGAGAGAATTTTCGAAAATAATTTTTTTGAAAAAGAGTTAGTGATTTTCGAAAATAGTTTTTGAAAAAGGTTAGTAGTTTTTCGAAAATTCAAATAAAAAATAAAATAATTAGTTTAATTAAAAAGAAATTTTGAAAAAGAGGGAAGATATTTTCGAAAATTAGAGAGAGAGAGTTAGTTAGGTAGTTTTGAAAAAGGTAGGAAACAAACAAAAAGTTAGTTAGTTAGTTGAAACAAATTTTGAAAATCAATTTTGAAAAGATAAGAAGATAAGAAGTTAGAAAAGATATTTTGAAATCAAATTTTTGAAAAAGGTAAGATAAGAAGATATTTTTGAAAAGATATGATTGAAATTAGTTTTTGAAAAAGATTTGATTTTTAAAAATCACAATGAATGACTTGATTCACAAGAAATCACAAGATATGATTCTAGAACTTAAAGTTTGAATCTTTCTTAACAAGCAAGTAACAAACTTGAAATTTTTGAATCAAAACATTAATTGATGATGTTATTTTCGAAAATTATGATATAAAGATAAGAAAAAGATTTTTGAAAAATATTTTTAAAATTTTCGAAATTAACTAAGAAAAATGAAAAAGATTTGATTTTTGAAAAAGATTTTTGAAAAAGATAAGATTTTCAAATCGAAAATTTGATTTGACTCATAAAACAACTAGATTTTAAAATTTTTTGAAAAAGTCAAATCTAATTTTCGAAATTTTAAGAGAGAAAAAGGGAAAGATATTTTTTTGATTTTTGAAATTTTTATGATGAGAGAGAAAAATAAGGAAAATGATGCAATGCATGAAAGTTATGGATCAAAACAATGAATACATGCAAGAATGCTAAGAATGTCGAGATGAACACCAAGAACACTATGAAGATCATGATGAACATCAAGAACACATAATTTTGAAAAAATTTTAATGCAAGGAAAACATGCAAGACACCAAACTTAGAAATCTTTAATGCTTAGGCACTAAGAATTCAAGAATGCATATGAAAAACAAGAAAAGACACAAAACATGCAAATGCAAAGATCAAACAAGAAGACTTACCAAGAACAACTTGAAGATCATGAAGAACACTATGAATGCATGATTTTTTTTCGAAAAATGCAAGATGCACATGCAATTGACACCAAACTTATAACATGACACATGACTTAAACAAGAAACACAAAAAATATTTTTGATTTTTATGATTTTCTAATTTTTTTTTTGTATTTTTTCGAAAATTATTATGAAAAATAAAAATAAGGATTCCAAAATTTTAATATGAATTCCAGGAATCTTATGCTCTTTAGTCTAAAGCTCCAATCAAAGGGTTAGGCATGGCTTAATAGCCAGCCAAGCTTTAGTATGTATTGATACTTTTCATGTATAGAGCAACTAAGTGTGTGAGAATCTCTTCATTTGTGATGGTAAGTTGAAACCCCAGTCCAAAAAATTAGACATGGCTTACAGCCAGCCAGGATTTAACAAATCATCATAAAACACTAGAATTTATTCTTAAAAATTCAGAAGAAAAATATATTTTTGAAAACATTTATTTTAAATTTTTTTTTCGAAAACAAAAGAGAAATTTTTGAAAGATTTTTGAAAAATTTTTGAAAAGAAAACAAAAAGAAAATTACCTAATCTGAGCAACAGGATGAACCGTCAGTTGTCCAAACTCGAACAATCCCCGGCAACGGCGCCAAAAACTTGGTGTTGTTGCCGGATCAAACTTGGCACTGATGTTACCGAACCAAAAGCTTGCCGAAAACTCGAACAATCCCCGGCAACGGCGCCAAAAACTTGGTATGTGAAATTGTTACTCAGGTTGTGAATTATTGTTCGAAATTGATTCCCTGGCGATGGCACCAAAAACGAATGCACAGAACCATGGTCTAAATATATCTTCACAACTTCGCATAACTAACCAGAAAGTGCACTGGGTCGTCCAAGTAATAAACCTTACGCGAGTAAGGGTCGATCCCACGGAGATTGTTGGTATGAAGCAAGCTATGGTCACCTATTAAATCTCAGTCAGGCGGATATAAAATAGTTATAGAGTTTTCGAAATTAATACTAAAATAAGGATAGAAATACTTATGTAAATCATTGGTGAGAATTTCAGATAAGCGTATGGAGATGCATTCATTCCTCTGAACCTCTGCTTTCCTGCTGTCTTCATCCAATCCGTCTTACTCCTTTCTATGGCTGGCTTTATGTAAGGATGTCACCGGTGCCAATGGCTACTTTCAATCCTCTCGGGAAAATGGTCCAAATGCTCTGTCACAGCACGGCTAATCGTCTGGAGGCATCACCCTTGTCGTTGGTTGCATCCTATTCCTCTCTGTGAAAATGGTCCGATGCGCTGTCACTGCATGGCTAATCATCTTGGAGGTTCTCGATCATACTGGAATAGAATTTACTATTCTTTTGCGTCTGTCACTACGCCCAGCACTTGCGAGTTTGAAGTTCGTCACAGTCATTCAATCCCAGAGTCCTACTCAGAATACCACGGACAAGGTTTAGACTTTCCGGACTCTCATGAATGCCGCCATCAATTTAGCTTATACCACGAAGATTCTGATTAAGAGATCTAAGAGATACTCATTCAATCTAATGTAGAACGGAAGTGGTTGTCAGGCACGCGTTCATAGGGAATGATGATGTCACGTTCATCACATTCAGGTTGAAGTGCGAATGAATATCTTAGAAGCGAAATAAGATGAATTGAATAGAAAACAGTAGTACTTTGCATTAATCTTTGAGGAACAGCAGAGCTCCACACCTTAATCTATGGAGTGTAGAAACTCTACCATTGTAAATACATAAGTGATAATGGAGTTCATTGGTCTCGGCCCCAGAGGGGAACCGGAGTAACCAAGACTACGAATACAATGATAAAACGTTCTATTTATAATAAACTAGTCACTAGGGTTTACAGAAGTAAGTAATTGATGCATAAATCCACATCCGGGGCCCCCTTGGTGTGTGCTTGGGCTGAGCTTGAAGTCTACACATGGAGAGGTTATTCTTGGAGTTGAACGCCAGCTTTTGTGCCAGTTTGGGCGTTGAACTCCACTTTGCAACTTGTTTCTGGCGCTGTACGCTAGAATTGGGCAGAGAGCTGGCGTTGAACGCCAGTTTGCGTCGTCTAAATTTGGGCAAAGTATAAACTATTATATATTGCTGGAAAGCCCTGGATGTCTACTTTCCAATTCAATTGGAAGCGCGCCATTTTGAGTTCTGTAGCTCCAGAAAATCCACTTTGAGTGCAGGGAGGTTAGAATCCAACAACATCAGCAGTCCTTCTTCAACCTCTGAATCTGATTTTTGCTCAAGTCCCTCAATTTCAGCCAGAAAATACCTGAAATCACAGAAAAACACACAAACTCATAGTAAAGTCCATAAATGTGAATTTAACATAAAAACTAATGAAAACATCCCTAAAAGTAACTAGATCCTAATAAAAACATGCTAAAAACAATGCCAAAAAGCGTATAAATTATCCGCTCATCAGGTGTCCAGATGGAATGATTTGGAAATGTGTTCCTGGTGCACGGAATTGTGATCACACTTTTCACAACTCCGGTACAACTAACCAGCAAGTGCACTGGGTCGTCCAAGTAATAAAACCTTACACGAGTAAGGGTAGATGCCACGGAGATTGCCAGCTTGAAGCAAGCTATGGTCATCCTGTAAATCTTAGTCAGGTGGATTCAATTGGTTATGAGTTTTGATAATTGAAAGATAAATTAAATGTAAATTAAAATAAAGATACTTATGTAATTCATTGGTGGGAATTGATAAGCGTTTGGAGATGCTTTGTTGCTTCTGAACCTCTGCTTTCCTATTGTCTTCATCCAATCATGCATGCTCCCTTCCATGGCAAGCTGTATGTTGGTGGATCACCGTTGTCAATGGCTACCATCCGTCCTCTCAGTGAAAATGGTCCAGGCACGACTTCTGTACGGCTAATCATATGTCGGGTCTCTCGCCTCGGATGAAGAATACCAGGCACAGCTACCGCACGGCTAATCATCTGTCAGTTTTCACTTGTGTTGGAATAGGATCTCTCTATCCTTTTGCACGCTGTCACTGCGCCCAACATTCGTGAGATTGAAGCTCATTTGTTCTAGCCTTTACCACGAAGGTTCTGATCTCTGTGAGTCCGACTACTCTATTGTCAAGAGATACAAGTCAAAGTCACGAACCTGAGGCCTAAGAGATTATACTACAGCTGTCGTCCAATGACTATGTTGAACATCATGTAGACCGCTTGTGGTTGTCAGGCACACGAATCTTGGCTAAGCGAGTAATGAAGATAGTGGGTGATTGTCACGGGTCACCCCTTCATTCTGACTTAACTGAATTAAGAACGAGAGTATATCTTGGAGAAGAGACATGAGTGAATTGAAAGAGAAACAATAGTACTTTCATTAATTCATGAAGAATGGCAAGAGCTCCGCTCCTTAATCTATGAGGTGTAGAAACTACACCGTAGAAAATACAAAAGAGAAAAATGTCTTGGCATGGCCGTGTGGCCTGCCTCCCAATGTGAAAAATGGCATAAGATACGAATACAATAGTAAAAAGTACGATTTATGCTAAACTAGTTACTAAGGATTACAGAAAATAAGTAACTAAGTGCATATAGTGCAGAAATCCACTTTCGGGGCCCACTTGGTGTGTGCTTGGGCTGAACATTGAGTTTTATACGTGCATAGGCCTTTTCTAGAGTTAAACGCTAGCTTGGATGCCAGTTTGGGCATTTAATTCCAATTCTGGTGCCAGTTTCGGCGTTTTACGCCAAAAAGGGGTCTCTGGTTAGCGTTGAACGCCAGTTTGGGCCATCAAATCTCGGGCAAAGTATGAACTATTACCCATTGCTGGAAAGCCCAAGATGTTAGCTTTCCAGCCAAATTGAGAACGCGCTAATTGGACTTTTATAGCTCCAGAAAAACACGTTTCAGTGTAGGGAGGTCAGAATCCAACAGCATCTGCAGTCCTTTCTCAACCTCTGAATCAGATTTTTGCTCAGGTCCCTCAATTTCAACCAGAAAATACCTGAAATTATAGAAAAATACACAAACTCATAGTAAAGTCTAGAAATGTGATTTTTGCATAAAAACTAATAAAAATATAATAAAAAGTAACTAAAACATACTAAAAACTACCTAAAAACAATGCCAAAAAGCGTATAAATTATCCGCTCATCAGTTCCTGAGAGTGAGATGAGAGACATACTATGGCATTGTTATGGTTCAGCTTATGGTGGATATTTTAGGCCACAAAGAACAGTAGCCAAAGTACTTCAAAGCGGATTTTATTGGACAACCATATTCAAGGATGCTAGAGAGTTTGTTCATCAATGCAATGAGTGCCAAAGAGCTGGAGGATTAACAAGAAGGAATGAGATGCCTCAAAACTACATCCTGGAGGTAGAACTCTTTGATCTTTGGGGCATAGATTTTATGGGCCCTTTTTCGCCTTCATATTCCTTCAAATACATACTTGTAGCAGTAGAGTATGTCTCAAAGTGGGTGGAAGCCATAGCAACAACCACATGTGATGCACAAATTGTCCTTTAATTCCTTAAGAAGCACATTTTTATTAGATATGGAGTGCTTAAGGGTCTTGTCAGTGATGTTTGATAATGAGATTTTCTCAATGGATTAGAATTTATCTAGTAGAAATAATAACTTTGTTGTAAGCATAGCTCCAAACCAACAAACAATCCTCCCAATAAAAAATTTATGGTTTTGTCACGAATAACAAATCCTAATGAAAATTAACCGAAGTATTTGGACCCCGGTCGTCTCCCTAGGAAGCAATGAAGTGGTCAATTATTGGCTATAAAGGGGTAAAAAGGGGGGTTTTGGTTTATAAGAGGGCAAGAAAAGTAAATCAAGCAAGTAATTAAAGAAAGCAAGATAAAGAACTCTTGGCTAAGACTTAGGTAACTGAGATCACCATCCTTGTCAACAAACCAAATATTGATAATTGTGAGAGGCCAACCTATTAAGTCTACTTCCCAAAAGCCTTAAGTACGTAATATCTACTCCTAAGCTTGAAGTACGTCAAATAGGTTTGATCACATCAACCCTTAAGTCCCAACCTACCTACTAATTAACTTAGTAGTGGGTTAGCGTCAATGGGCATCAAATTGATCACCAAGGATTCTCGAATCACCAAATCCATTATACACAATGACTCAAGTTTACCCAATTCCCTCAGCTTAGACCAAGAGTCAACAAAACTACTCAAGAGCTAAAGAGAACATTTTATCAAACACATAGAGTGCAATAGAAGTAAACATCATGAATTGCAAGAAATAGTAAAATCTACCAACTACTAATTACAAGGAAAGTAAAATCACAGTTCAATTCATCAATAAAAAGAAACATCAACATCAAATTTCATTAAATGTAAACTAAATCCAAAATGAGAAATTAACATCACAAATAAGAGAATCAAGATGTAGAAATAAGGAATTTTAAAAGAAACAAGATGATATCAAGCAATAAAACATGGATCTATGATAATCTAACCTAATCCTAACCTAATTCTAGAGAGAAGAGGGAGCTTCTCTCTCTAGAAAACTAACTAAAGGCTCATGTTGGCTAAACTAATTGCTCCCCCTTTGCTTGGACTTCAATTCTGCATGAAATACAATCAGAAACAAGTTGGATTTGGGCCTGGTAGCTCAGAAATCGCCCCCAGTATTTTGCCTTTAAGTGGGCCACGTGAGAGTATCGGCGCGTGCGGGCCATGTGCGCGTGCGCGTCGATTGGCAAATTCTTCATCCGCGCGGACGTGTCATGTACGCGTACGCGTCTCTATGCGAAACCACTTCTGCGCGTGCGCGCCTTGTACGCGTGCATGCCCATTAATGCATTCCTAATCTTTGTTTCTTCATGCATTCACCCCTTTGCATGCTTTTCTCCTCATTTCTTCCATCCAATACATGCCTTATGAACCTGAAATCACTCAACAAACACATCAAGGCATCAAATGGAATTAAAGTGAATAAAAATCACCAATTTAAGGGCCTAAAAAGCATGTTTTTACAATTAAGCACAATTCAAGGGAGAATTACAAAACCATGCTATTTCATTAAATAAATGTGGAAAAAGGTGGTAAAATCCCCAAAAATAAGCACAAGATAAATCACGAAATCGGGGTTTATCAAATCTCCCCACACTTAAACCAAGCATGTCCTCATGCTAAAATCAAGAAATAAACAAAGGGTATTAACATTTATTCAATGCAAACTAACTAAATGCAATCTATCTATATGCAACCTATTTACATGAATACAATGGCTTAGTCAAAATAAATCAATCTCCAAGAATACACATGCAAGCACAAGGGCTAAGGTATTAGCAATCAAAGCAAACCACAACTGGATTGAATCATTGAAAGATTTTACAAACTTGCAAGAAAAGATGATCATGGGCGGAAGCATGTAATTGAGCGATCGAACCCTCGCCGGATGTGTATCCGCTCTAGGCACTCAAGTGTATGGGGTTGATTCACTCAATTCCTCCACTAATCATGCTTTCCAAGATTTGTTTTTCATCTAACAATCAACAATTATTTCATGCATGCATACAAGTATCATGAGGACTTTCCCATAGGTTGTAATGGGGTTACGGTCAAGGTAGGATGCATATGGTCAAGTGAGCTTGAAATTCGAATCTTTAATTAACTTAAACTTTCCACCTAACCTATGACAATCTAAACAATTCTAAACAAACCTAGCTATCCATTCTTCACTTTTTCACACACTCATGTATTCTCTTTTTGATCACCACCCATATGCATTGACTTTTATTGAACTTTGCTTTGGGGCATTTTGTTCCCTTTTTGTTGCAAAATTTTTTTTAGCTAAAATATATACAAGAACATCAATGAATATGGTTTACACATGATTAATATATATGAGTGTGTACCTATTTCCCAAGAATTTTTCGACAAAAACACAAATACACTTTTATGTCTACTCAATGTTCCCAACTTTTCCAAAATCAATTGATGAACACTGTCACTAGCCTCAGCTAATCAAAGATCGAAACAAGGGACATTTATTATTTTTCACTTAAGCTTGTAATGTGCTACATTTATGAACAAAAGGGTTAAGCATGGGCTCAAGATCGGTTAACAATGGAAGATAAAAGGTAGGCTATTTGGGTAAGTGAGCTAATTGAACAATGGCCTCAATCATGTAAATGCATGTATACACAAAATAATGCACACAAGAATAAAAGTAAGTGGTTATGTATGATGTAACCACACAATTAGGCTCAAATCTCATATGCTTGTGTTCTTAGCTCAAAACATGATCCACAAAGTATATAATTCAAGCAAGAGCTAAAAAAAAATTTTTTTTTCAATCAATTGGGGTGCCCTATAGATAAAATCCTTGGAAAATATCGTGATTTTAACTAAGCTTAATATATACATATGCAATGCAACCAAAAATCCTAAAAGACCTAAAAATTAAATGCAAAAGTATTGGGATTAGAAACTTGTCACCCAAAATGCCGAGCGGTCGGACGACCTCCCCATGATGAGTATTTTAGAGGAAAATGAATTTCTCCCAAAACACACAAATCTAACCGGCAAGTGCACCGGGTCGCATCAAGTAATAAAAACTCACGGGAGTGAGGTCGATCCCACAAGGATTGAAGGATTGAGCAATTTTAGCTTAGTGGTTGATTTAGTCAAGCGAATCAAGATTTGGTTGATTGATTGGTGATTTGCAGAAATTAAATTGCAAAGAAAGTAAAGGGAACGGGTGATTGACATGAAATTAAAGAGGACGAGAATCAAATTGCTGAATCTTAAAGTGCAAGTAACATAAATTGCGGAAACTTAGATTGCAAGAAATGTAAATTGCAGAATCTTAAAGTGCAAGAAATATAAATGGCTTGAAATGTAAAGGGGATTGGGGCTTGGATTTAAACAAGGAAAAGTTAAATTGCATTAAACAGAAGAGAAAAAGGGAATTGGGATTGAATCGGATCTGAAACAGAAAAGTAAATGAACATTAAAAGCAATAAACAGAGAATGTAAATTGGGAATTCAGATCTCAGGACCCAGAGACTAGAAAACCAAGTCTAGATCTCAATGCCTTCCTAGATCCAACAAGAACAATTCCAAGGGAATTGTAAATTGCAAGGAAAGTAAATGAGAAGCAAGTAACAGAAACGGAAATTCAATTAAGCAGTAAATAAACAGAGAGATCCAAGGTTGAGATTGAAATAGAATTTCTTCAATTCTCCAACCCAAAATCCAAGACAATTGTAATTGAAATTGAAAGCAATAAAACTGAGAGGAAGAGAAGTGAATTCTCCTTCCCCAAGACAAGAAATTAAAAATCACTCAATATCAAAAGCTCTCCGAAAACTATTGTGAAAATTCCAAAAAGAAAGCTCCTCAAAAACTTCAAATCCTAAGCTATTTATACACTTTCTTCAAATAATCATTAAGCATTGAATTGGGCCTTTAGTCTTGATGGAATTGGGTTGATAGTAGCCTCCGTTGATTGCTCTTGGTGTTGGGAAGAAATCCATTAGTGAACCGGGCCATGAACCATTCACGTTTGAGCCAACGTTTGAGGCAAACGTTGACTCAAACGTTACTTGAGTGAAATTATGCAGCATAGGCCATTTGCTGTCATCCACGTTTGAGCTAACGTTTGAGGTCAAACGTGAGCTCAAACGTGGTTCTTCCCTCTTGCATGCTTCTTGGGGCTACTTTGTCCTCTTGTTGTGTTGCCAATTTTTGTGCCCAATAGAGACTATTATATATGGTTGGAAAGCTCTAAATGTCAGCTTTCTAACCCACTTGGAATCACCTCAATTGGATATCTACAACTCAAGTTATTCTTGTTTGAAGTGTGCCCCCTTCATGCTGTTTGGTGCCAACGTTTGACCTCACGTTTGAGTCAAACGTTGGCTCAAACGTTGCTGCCTCCAGGGATGCCATTTCTCTTCTCTTTGGCGCCAACGTTTGACCTCACGTTTGAGGCAAACGTTGGCGCAAATGTTGCCTTCCCAGGAGCTTCAATTCTCTTCTCTTTTGGAGCCAACGTTTGACCTCACGTTTGAGGCAAACGTTGGCTCAAACGTTGCCTTCCATGAGCTTCATTCTTCAGCCAACGTTTGACCTCAACGTTTGAGGCAAACGTTGGCGCAAACGTTGGCTTTCCCCAGGGTGTTCTTCAACTGCTACTCACGTTTGAGTTGACGTTTGACGCAAACGTTAGCTCAAACGTGAATTCCATTTTCTTAAACCCATTCTTGCAACCTTATTCCATAATGTTGGCACATCTTTTGTTTCTTTTCTTCACCTACAAGTAATCAAAACAACCAATCAAAGTATCACAAAATTCACAAGGTTTATAAATCAATTAGTTATCAACTAAAGTTGGCTTGAATCTCATGATTTTGTATCAATTAAGAGGTGGTTGCTTGAATTAAGGAAACAATGCAATTCCAATCCAAATGGCTAATTTATAATACAAGAAAGTGCATAAAACTAAGTGAAATCAAAAGAAAAAGGCTGGTGAAACTAGGCTAAAATGACTTGTCATCACAACACCAAACTTAAAGCTTGCTTGTCCCCAAGCAAGAAAAGAATTATTATGAAGAAAAGATGAAATGGAAGAGGATGTTCATGCTAGCAGAGTATTATTGATAGTTCATGGGGTTTTGTATGGGTATGCAAATACTCACTTCTTACTGATTCCTAAGCCTAGAAAGTCTTCTTCAAGCTTCAAGTAACATACTGCTATGACCTCTCATTATTCCTTTATCCTTGGCTATTACTTTGTTTATAAGCTTTATTTGAGTGTCATGTGTAGCAAGTTCATTTTCTTTTCTTTATACTTGACACATTATTCACCATAGACACTTGGCTCACATTCCCTCTTAAAACATTGATGCCCAGCACCTCTTTGGGTTACTAAATGCTTTGTAGTTAGGTTGCTCTTGATAGTGGGCTTTCAGCTGATGATCCCGGATTAGTTAACCCAAGTCACCGAGTGTTGATGCACCCCTAAGAGCTTACTAATCCAAGCAGATCCTAGTACAAAGACATCACAGGTATATATTTTAGAGTTCAAGCTATTGGTGTCCAGCTTTGTTTCTTTTTATTTCCTTTTGTTCTGCCACTTTTTGGCTAACTCTTTTCTTTCCTTTTGTTTTTCTTTTTATCCAAGGATTTTTATTCGATTGAGATTCATAGACAGTAGGCTACTCTATACTTAGGAGGAGATATCCTGGCTCTTTATTCACTAAAAGTGAGCTATTATACAATCACACACATACCACCACTTACTTTTATTCTACTTCTATCTTAACAGAGACCATCTTACTTCACATTCAAACATTTCTTTTATTGAATTGAAAAGTGCAGGGGACAAAGCATGCTTTTTGCTAAGTGAAAGTAAACACACAAGCACACACATAGACTAGCTTACTTATTTTAAAAGAAACAAACATAATGCAAAGACTTTTAATTAAAAAGGACTACTTAGAAATGCAAAGACAACTTAGAACAGATAGAATGCATGCTTTTTTTTCTTTTTAGTGATGAACAAGGAGCAAGTCCACCTTTCATTTGTCATGCCTTTTCTTTCTCCTTTCATACACTTGGCTCATATTGTTCCCACCATCCGTGTTTGGTGTCTGTTGATCTTGCCAAAAGCCAGCCTTATTCATAGCCTCCTCCACTCTATCTTCAAGTCTCATAGCCCTGCTTACTTCTACCTCACTTCTCTTTTTGAAGTATTCATCAAAGGTTGGGAACACCGGATCCATGTTGTGCAAATGTTCTCCAATATAGTTCAGTTTGATTTGGCTATTGATGTTGTAATCGGCTTGTACTTCATACCTTGCATCTTGGAGTGTTGTGAACTCCTTAAAAGCCTTCAAACTTTCAGCTTGCATTTGTTCCAACTTCCCAAAAGATTCATGAGATTGAAAAGCATGTTCTTCTTGCATCACAAGGAATCTTGACTCGAATTCACTTTGTTTGCTCATTATTCTTAGCTCTCTTTCTTCTTGTTCTTGTTGGTTCTTCATGTACAGAGAATGGTATTCCTCTTGCCTTTCTTGGATTCTCGTGTACTGTTGAGACAATCTTCCTATTGCTTCTTGCATTTGAGTCATATCCATATTACCATGTGGGAAAAAGTGTGGTTGTTCCTCCTCCTCTTGTGGCTCTTCCTCTATGTGAGGCTCATCTTCTTCCATTGGTTCTTCTCTTCCCCTTCTTCTTGGTATTCTTCGGCTTTGCTGTGCTTCAGTAACAACCATCATTCTTTCAATGGTTATAGGCATTCCCGGGTGCAACCATGTTGGGTTTGCCTCCTCCATTGGCACTTTGGCTCTCATGCATAAACGCATAATGGTGCTCGGGTAGTGCAGCCACCCTTCGGCCGAATTTTTCTCTGCTAACCTTTGGATGTCATTTGCAATGATTTCATGGACTTTCACTTCACCTCCCATGATTATGCAGTATAGCATGATAGCTCTCTTCTTATTGACCTCCGAGTTGTTTACTGTGCCTAGGATTGATCTCTTCATTAGCTCATACCAACACTTTACTTCAGGGGTGAGATCTCCCCTTCTCAAGTACTTGTACTTGTTTTTAGTGGTACCTACCCATTCTGTGTTGACTACGCTAATCTCACTGGCAATCTCATCATAGTTCTGTTCTTCATTTAGCCTTTGATGGTATCCTGGCTTATCAAAATGAGTTGCCCTTAGCTTTAATACTTTCATGATAGTATTTGGGCTAAAATCTACTTCAGTTCCCCGCACATAACTCTTGTAAGTTGGAGGTTGATCCATTTTGGTTCTTGGGGTGTTGGCATAAAATTCCCATATAATGTTCGCATTAATCTTGGTAATTGGTGAAATGAGCTCTTCCCATCTCCTCTTCCTAATCTTGGCTTTCATTTCTTGACACTCATCGTCTAGCAATAGGAGTGGAACCTCTGGATGTATTTTCTTCTGCCTCATCCATTCAAGTTGTAGTTGATGGTACCAAGATCTAAATTTCCATCGATCGAATTCATGGGTGCTTTCCTCAATCATAGGCTCTTTTCCTCTCCTTCGTTTGGTTCTTGAGGACGAGGCCATGATTGTTTAATTTGCTGATCTTTTTGAGGGTGGAGGAAGTGTGAAGAAAGTTGGAGAGTTTGATGTATGTTTGGAGCAATAAGAAATTGAGACCGAACTTGCTATGATAAGAAATGATGAAGAGAAGTTTAAATGGTCAGAGTTTAGAGTAAGAGAAATGTTGCACAAAGCTTGTTATGTTGAGGAGTAATGAAGGGAATGAAGTTTCTAAGGTTGAAGTGATTCGGTCATGTGCATGGCTTGAAGGTGATATGTTTTTAAATGAGCAATGAAGGGCTAGGATGCAATTAGACACTATGGAGATCAAAGGTATGCATGTAAGGATGAATGAAGACAAAGTTTGCTCCTTCCCTTGCCTTTGCCGTGATCATTCTCAAGGAGTGGCAGATTTCTTTCTTGAAGCATGTGATGGGATTTTGTCTTTATGCTATGCTTTCCTTTGTCTTGTCTTTTTCATTGAAGATTCTTTGACTTCCTAGTCATCACAACAAGACAACATACATTAGTCTTATCCAACCGTAGCAAGAGTGTTTTTTTTTTTTTTAGTAATATTATGTGAACCATCAATTCTTATTTCATTTGAACCGTGACACCCTCTTTGGAGGACACCAAACTTAATGTTTGGTAATGTATAAAGAAAATGAGTCTCTTCCTCCAATTAGTGAAGTTCAAATGTCAAATGTTCATAAGAATTGTTTTCATTACACTTTCTTTTTATCTCTTTTTTTTTTTCATGAAGGATCAATTGTATCCTTAAATCGGTGCATCAAAGTTTGATGAACACCAAACTTGTTTCTTGTCAAAGGGTACATCACAATTAATGCCTTCATTACCGAATAAGAATTTTTCTATTTATCAGGTTTTGGAAAATAATATTTGTATGATTATTGATGCATGAGTTTCAAATTTTCATGAAGCTATGTGGACACCAAACTTAGTGTTTGGCCATATGCTTTATCAAGACATTTTAAGCATGTGAAATGAAATTCTTTGTAACATTGGTTTAGTGTGCTTGGAGGTACACCAAACTTAGTATATGTTTCATAACAGTGCATGCAGTCAATGGACATGTTCATGAAAAGAGAAAAGAATTCATGCTCAAATGATCATAACTTATTGAATCTAAAATGACATGAATCTTAAAGCATGGGTTGCCTCCCATGGAGCGCTCTTTTATTGTCACTAGCTTGACATTGAGGCTTTCTTTTATGGTGGTTGGTGTTTGTAGGGCCTCAATTTGTCTCCTCTGACCGTGATCCTCTTCTTTGTTCTCTGGTGTTCAATTTCAGCATGCTCTAATGATAGTATGTTGCTGACAGTATAGTAATCCTCGGTTTGTTGATTTGCCCCCAGCTGTTGATATATCAGTTGCACTTTATCACCTTTGGAAAGCCCCTCTGTTGGAATCTTTCTGTTCTTCCAACTCCTTTTTGCTTTATTTCTGCGTTTCATCTTTCCTTTTGTTGTTCTTTCTTTTCTGGCCGTAGATTTTCCTTGGGGACCTCTCTTCTCAGTGGCCAATACTTTAACATCCTCTTGAGCTTTTTCATCAGTCTGCACAATCCTTAGCATTGGGATGTTGCTGTGACTTTCCTGGTCATTTTTCATATAGTCTTTCTTCTCCTTGCTAAATTGTGCCTCTGGTAATACCTTCAGAGTGACACTCTGGTCATGCATCCTGAGAGTTAATTCCCCTTCCTCTACATCTATGATAGCTCTAGCAGTGGCCAAGAATGGCCTTCCCAGTATAACAGAGTCACCATCATCATCGTTTGATTCTAGAACCACAAAATCAGCAGGGTATATAAAACTGTCCACCTTGACCAAAAGATTTTCAATTATACCCCTGGGGTATACCATTGACTTGTCTACCAGTTCCAGAGATATTTGTATTGGTTTGACCTCCTCTATATGCAGCTTTTTCACCAAGGAGGATGGTATTAAGTTAATACTTGCTCCGAGATCGCACATTGCTTTAGTGATGGTCAATTCCCCAATGGTGCAAGGCAACAGGAAGCTTCCTGGGTCCTCAAGCTTGGGAGGAAGCCCCTTTTGAATCAAGGCCCTGCATTCCTCAGTAATCATTATGGTTTCTTTCTCATCCCAGCTTCTTTTCTTGTTGATAAGATCCTTCAGAAATTTGGAATATAGAGGCATTTGCTCAAGTGCTTCAGCCAAGGGAATATTGATTTCCAACTTCTTAAAAATCTCAAGGAATTTGTGAAAATGCTGGTCTTTAACCTCTTTGTTAAACCTCTGGGGATATGGCAGTGGAGGTGTGATGCTCTTTCCTATTTGCTGCTGTCCTTGAGCTACTTCCTTTGAGCTATGTGGCTGGTTGTCCCTCTCTTTAAGTTTCTCAGTGTCTTTGTTTGGCATCACAATTTGCTCCTTGGCCTCATCTGCCTTTGTTTGATTCTCATCCTCCGTTGGTTCTTTGATGTTCTCTGCTTGCTTCCTTGTAGTGTCATTGTTGCTTATTAATGTTCTCCCACTCCTTAATTGTATTGCCTTGCATTCCTCCTTGGGATTTGGAATTGTGTCGCTGGGCAGTGAGTTTGAAGGTCTCTCAATAGATACTTGCTTGGAGAGTTGCCCCATCTGTCTCTCTAGGCTCTTCAGGGAGGCTTCCTGATTCTTGGTTACCATTTCCTGGTGTTTCAACATTTTGTCTATCATGGCCTCCAAGTGAGTGATTCTTTGGGCTTCAGGTGATACTTGAGGTGGGTTATGAGATGTGGGTGGTGGATGGTAGGCATTTTGGTTGGTGGGTTGGTTATTAGATTGGTATTGGTTGAGGTTGGGGTAGTTGTTTTGAGGTTTTCTGTAGGGGTTTTGGTTAGTTTGCTGCTGGTTGTGGTTTTGGTTGCTTCTTGGGTTGTGTTGGTTTGAGTTCCTCTGCCATGGTTGTTGGTTTTGGGTATGGTTATCTTCCCATCTGAGGTTTGGGTGGTTCTTCCAGGATGGATTGTATGTGTCTCCATACACTTCATTCTGTCCAGAGTTTTGGTTGTGCATGTACTGGACTTGTTCCTGCTGCTGCTCTTCTTGAGTCTCTTCATTTTGCACCCATGTGGATGATGGTTGGCTTGTGTTGACTGCAGCAACTTGGAGGCTATCAATCATTTTGGCCATTTGCTCAAATTGTTGTTGAATTTGCTGCTGCATCATCTTGTTTTGAGCCAAGATTGAGTCTACTCCTTCTAGCTCCATTACTCCTCTCCTTTGCGATGGTTGACGGTTTCTTTGATGAGCAAAGAAATATTGATTGTTGGCTACCATGTCCACAAGATTCTGAGCTTCCTCAGCAGTTTTCATCAGTTGTAGTGAAACTCCAGCAGAGTGATCTAATGCCTCCTGAGATTTCAATGTCAGGCCTTCATAGAAATTTTGCATCACGTCCCATTCATTGAACATCTCTGGGGGACACTTTCTGATTAAGGCTTTGTACCTCTCCCATGCTTCATACAAGGATTCGGCATCTAATTGTGTGAATGTCTGCACCTCGGTTTTCAGCCTGATGACTCTTTGGGGTGGATAGAATTTGGCTAAAAATTTAGTCACCAAGTCATCCCAACTAGTGATACTCCCTTGGGGAAAAGTTTTAAGCCATTGTGCGGCCTTATCCCTTAATGAGAACGGGAACAGCAGAAGCTTGTAGGTTTCAGGATTCACGCCATTGGATTTGACAGTGTCACAGATCCTTAAGAAGGTAGATAGATGTTGATTTGGATCCTCTAATGGTCCTCCCCCAAAGGAGCAGTTGTTCTGGACCAATGTGATGAGTTGTGGCTTCAGTTCAAAGTTATTTGCATTGACATTAGGGGTGAGAATGCTGCTTCCACAATGTCTAGCATTTGCAAAGGTGTAGGAAGCCAATACTCTCCTCTGTTGTGGTTGATTATTAACTCCTCCTCCTGGATTAGATGTATCTCCTTCCATCTCGTGGTATTCTTCCTCAGATTCTTCTTCTCCAACAATATTTTTCCCTCTTTCGGCTCTTCTTATCCTTCTAAGAGTTCTTTGATCAGCTTCAGATAAAACAGGAGCGGATCTCCCTGTACCTGACATACAAACAAAACAAAAGGAACACCAGCAAGATCACTTCAATCTATTGCTAGAATGAAGTTTAGTTTAAGCAAAAATTCAAACAGTTAGTGGGTTAGTCCAAGATTAAAAAAATCAGAAAAGAAAAAGTGCTTGATCTAGATCTCCACTTCACGTAATCATTGTCAATCTAATCAATCCCCGGCAACGGCGCCAAAAACTTGATGAGTATTTTAGAGGAAAATGAATTTCTCCCAAAACACACAAATCTAACTGGCAAGTGCACCGGGTCGCATCAAGTAATAAAAACTCACGGGAGTGAGGTCGATCCCACAGGGATTGAAGGATTGAGCAATTTTAGCTTAGTGGTTGATTTAGTCAAGCGAATCAAGATTTGGTTGATTGATTGGTGATTTGCAGAAATTAAATTGCAAAGAAAGTAAAGGGAACGGGTGATTGACATGAAATTAAAGAGGACGAGAATCAAATTGCTGAATCTTAAAGTGCAAGTAACATAAATTGCGGAAACTTAGATTGCAAGAAATGTAAATTGCAGAATCTTAAAGTGAAAGAAATATAAATGGCTTGAAATGTAAAGGGGATTGGGGCTTGGATTTAAACAAGGAAAAGTTAAATTGCATTAAACAGAAGAGAAAAAGGGAATTGGGATTGAATCGGATCTGAAACAGAAAAGTAAATGAACATTAAAAGCAATAAACAGAGAATGTAAATTGGGAATTCAGATCTCAGGACCCAGAGACTAGAAAACCAAGTCTAGATCTCAATGCCTTCCTAGATCCAACAAGAACAATTCCAAGGGAATTGTAAATTGCAAGGAAAGTAGATGAGAAGCAAGTAACAGAAACGGAAATTCAATTAAGCAGTAAATAAACAGAGAGATCCAAGGTTGAGATTGAAACAGAATTTCTTCAATTCTCCAACCCAAAATCCAAGACAATTGTAATTGAAATTGAAAGCAATAAAACTGAGAGGAAGAGAAGTGAATTCTCCTTCCCCAAGACAAGAAATTAAAAATCACTCAATATCAAAAGCTCTCCGAAACCTATTATGAAAATTCCAAAAAGAAAGCTCCTCAAAAACTTCAAATCCTAAGCTATTTATACACTTTCTTCAAATGATCATTAAGCATTGAATTGGGCCTTTAGTCTTGATGGAATTGGGTTGATAGTAGCCTCCGTTGATTGCTCTTGGTGTTGGGAAGAAATCCATTAGTGAACCGGGCCATGAACCATTCACGTTTGAGCCAACGTTTGAGGCAAACGTTGACTCAAACGTTACTTGAGTGAAATTATGCAGCATAGGCCATTTGCTGTCATCCACGTTTGAGCTAACGTTTGAGGTCAAACGTGAGCTCAAACGTGGTTCTTCCCTCTTGCATGCTTCTTAGGGCTACTTTGTCCTCTTGTTGTGTTGCCAATTTTTGTGCCCAATAGAGACTATTATATATGGTTGGAAAGCTCTGAATGTCAGCTTTCTAACCCACTTGGAATCACCTCAATTGGACATCTACAACTCAAGTTATTCTTGTTTGAAGTGTGCCCCCTTCATGCTGTTTGGTGCCAACGTTTGACCTCACGTTTGAGTCAAACGTTGGCTCAAACGTTGCTGCCTCCAGGGATGCCATTTCTCTTCTCTTTGGCGCCAACGTTTGACCTCACGTTTGAGGCAAACGTTGGCGCAAACGTTGCCTTCCCAGGAGCTTCAATTCTCTTCTCTTTTGGAGCCAACGTTTGACCTCACGTTTGAGGCAAACGTTGGCTCAAACGTTGCCTTCCATGAGCTTCATTCTTCAGCCAATGTTTGACCTCAACGTTTGAGGCAAACGTTGGCGCAAACGTTGGCTTTCCCCAGGGTGTTCTTCAACTGCTACTCACGTTTGAGTTGACGTTTGACTCAAACGTTAGCTTAAACGTGAATTCCATTTTCTTAAACCCATTCTTGCAACCTTCTTCCATAATGTTGGCACATCTTTTGTTTCCTTTCTTCACCTACAAGTAATCAAAACAACCAATCAAAGTATCACAAAATTCACAAGGTTTATAAATCAATTAGTTATAACCTAAAGTTGGCTTGAATCTCATGATTTTGTATCAATTAAGAGGTGGTTGCTTAAATTAAGGAAACCATGCAATTCCAATCCAAATGGCTAATTTATAATACAAGAAAGTGCATAAAACTAAGTGAAATCAAAAGAAAAAGGCTGGTGAAACTAGGCTAAAATGACTTGTCATCACCCCACACTTAAAAGATTGCACCGTCCTCGATGCATCCAAAGAAGAGCAAAGGGGGTACGGCGACTGAATAGAGAACTTTTGCGTGGTCTAGAAATTCGTAGATAAATCCTCGTTGCAGATATAGTTTCTAAACCAACAAAAGTCCTTTCTTACAAACGTTTTGGTTGTCACAGGTAACAAACCCCTTTAAAATTGATAACCGAGTATTTAAACCTCGGGTCATCTTCTCAAGGAATTGCAGGGAGGTGTTCTTATTATTGGTTATAAGTCTTGTAAATTAGGGGTTTCGAAAGTAAGGAAGAAGTATGTTAAATGATAAGAAAAATAAAATAGTAATAATAAAATAAACTCTTGGCAAGGTATTAGAACTGGAAATCCTATCCTTGTTATCCTTATCAGATGTGATGAGAATTGGGTTTTAATCCCACTAAGTTAACCTTTACTAAAGCAAAGGAAAGTCAACTGGACTAATTAGCTTGATCCTCAAGTCCTAGTCAATCCCTGTGGGAAGACTAGCTTTAGAGCAATCCAGATCAATTAGTAATCTGCCAATTTCAATCACTGCTGAGTTTGACAACTCAAGCGTTACCAATTACTTAACCAAAGCCAAAAGGGAAGAAATTATACTTGAATGAAAATAATTTGGATAAATCGAGAACATTAATAAATTAAAGAGAGCAATCATAAGTCTGAATTACCTCAAATTATATTAAATAATGAAATCAATTCTAACATGGAGTTCATAAACTTAAGTAATAAAATAAATAAAAGGAACATTGAACTTTTGATTGAAGTAAAAACCATAAAGTAAAAGAAATCCTAAATCCTAATCCTAAGAGAGAGGAGAGAGCCTCTCCCTCTAAAAACTAAATCTAATCCTAAAAATTATGAATTATGAGCTGATGATTATGAATGGATGTATTCTCTCACTTTATAGCCTCTAATCTGTATTTTTCGGGCCAAAAATTGGGTCAAAAACAGCCCAAAAATAACCCCTAGCATATTCTGGTACGTACAGGTCGCGGGAAAGTGACGCGGAAGCGTCGTCCACGCGTTTGCATGGATTGCGTTTCTGTCAGGTCATGCGTCCGCGTGATCCATGCGTTCGCGTCACCTGGTGTCAGAGCAGCTATGGCAAATTATATATCGTTACGAAGCCCCAGATGTTAGCTTTCCAACGCAACTAGAACCATCTCATTTGGATCTCTGTAGCTCAAGTTATGACCATTTTAGTGTGAGAGGGTCAGGCTGACAGCTTTGTAGTTCCTTCAACTTCTTGTATTTCTTCCACTTTTGCATGCTTCCTTTCCTTCCTCCAAGCCATTCCTGTCCTGTAATCTCTTAAAATACTTAACACACATATTAAGGCATCTAATGGTAATAAGAAAGGATTAATATTAGCAAATATAAGGCCAAGGAAGCATATTATCAACCTCCCCACACTTAAACATTAGCATGTCCTCATGCTAAGCTCAAGAGAAGCTATAAGGGTGAATGGGGAAAGTAAGAAAGTATGAAATGCAACCTATCTATATGAATGCAACTACATGCAAAATGTTTCTACCTACTTGGTTAAAAGTAAATAAATCTTTCAAGAACAAATATGAACTGGATTTCACTAATTCAAATCATCAAAATGAAGTACAAATAGACTTGTAGAAGAAAATAGCTCATAAAAGCCGGGAACAAAGAATCGAGCATCGAACCCTCACTAGAAGTGTATGCACTCTAATCACTCAAGTGTTTTAGGTTCGATTCTCTCAATTCTCTACTAGCCTTGCTTTCTAAGGCTTGCTCTTCATCTAACAATCAACATAAATTTAATACACAGATACACATAGCAAGAGGTCTTTTAAGGGTTGTAATAGAGTTAGGGTCAAGGTAGGATTGTATTTGGCCAAGTGGACTAAAATTTGAATCCTTGATTAACTTAAACTTTCCACCTAACTTTAGACAATCCATGTAATCATAATACCACATCTAACTATCCATTAACCATGTTTTCCACATATTCATGCATTCTAATTTCAAGTATAGTACATATGCATTGCTTTCACCACTTACTTTGGGGCATTTTGTCCCCTTTTTGCTTAATTGCTCTTTTTTCTCTTTTTTTTCTCAATTCTCTTTATATATATATATATATATATATATATATATATATATATATATATATTCTTTTATTTTTCTCAATGCATATGATTAAATTATTGGATGCATGAATCATGTCCTAAACATTTTTTCACATTTTCAGAAAATTCTAACATGCTCAATTCTCAAACCAAATGTTTCCAAATTCAACTTTCCCCATACTTAATTCATGAGCACTTTCACTAGTTTAAGCTAACCAAGGATTCAAATTAAGGACATTATTGTTTTCTGCTTAGAGTTAATGATGTGCTAAAGTAAAGAACAAAGGGGTATAATAGGCTCAACATTGGTTTGCAAGGAATAATGAAAAGGTAAGGCCATATGGGTATATAAGCTCAGTGAAACAAAGGCCTCAATCATGTAAGTGTATGCATACATCAAATAATCTAAATATAGAAATAAGCAAGACAAAGATCACAATTTTAGAGAGAAAAATACATACTAAAACAGAATTTTGGTCGATAAAATGCAACCAATCAAATAGGCTCAAAAATCTCACTGGTTTTTGTATGTTAAAGCTCTAAACCATGTTCCAGTATAATATTTCTTCAAACAAGTTTAACATTAAATTTTATTCAAATTAGTGAAATACTATAAAAAAGTTTCTTGAAAAAGAAAATATTTCTTCAACCAAGTGGTAAAATATGCACAAAATCAAGCAATTATGCAATCAAACATGTAAATGCAACAACTAACAAGGAAAATAAACCATTGGTGTTGAGATAGAAGAGTAACTAACCCATGGAGATCGGTATCGACCTCCCCACACTTAAAGATTGCACCGTCCTCGGTGCATGCTGAGATGTACAAGTGGACGGGTTGCTACAACTGACGCTTGTAGATGGAGGCGTCTTAGCTGGAGGTCTCTTGGTTCCTCTCCATGCCGGTGTCTTGTCAGTGGCCTTCTCTTTTCGTTTCTTGGTACCTATGCCTAAGGAAGAGGAAAAAGGAAGAGTGTGAAATATAGAAAACTGAGACCGGAAGGGAGGAAATTCCAAGTGATAAGGAATGCCAAAGGAAAGATGATAGCCCACTACATGGTAGCTACAACATGTAGGGAGGACAACAATAAAGATCGAAAAGGGCAATTCAAAATAATTAGACGCAAGAGGGTAAAAACATGCAAATAATAGGCATGAGAAGCATAGCTCAAGCATAAAGTAATAAATGTGCCAAATTAAAGAGCATGTGTAATGATGACAATTGTGAATGATAATTCCAAATACATTGGGTGTGCAAGTTAAAATAGGGATGAAAATAATGTAATCCAAATGTATATGAGAGCCATAAGTAAATGTCAATTGTCAAATCTCTCCTCATAGTAGCCACATGCTCAAATAAAATAAGGTACTATCCAAATAAAACTCCAACACCAACATAAAAATGCATGAAAAAGAATTGAAAAAGAAACCCAAAGAAAAGAACAAATAAATGCATTGAATTAAAGGGATAGAAGAGTAGAGGGGGAGAAGAAGAGAAAGAAAGAAAAAAGAAGAAGAAAGAAATTAGGATTTGGGGAAGAAAAGATAAGATAATTTGGCTGATATGGATATTTTGTGCGCCGCAGGCGACGCGGACATGTGAGTGACGCGGTCGCCTGGTGCGCGATAAAGTCAAGTGACGCGGACGCGTGGGTCACGCGATCGCGTTACCTGATTGTGCGATTGGCGCGAGTGCAGCATAGCATTTGCGCAACTCTATGTTCGAAACTCTTTTTGCCAAATTTTTGGGTGACGCGGTCGCGAGGTTGACGCGATCGCGTGGATGGCCATTTTTGGAAAACGATGCGGCCGCGTAGGGTACGCGTTCGCATGGTAGGGCTTGTGCTTCTAGCATGGTTCGAGCCCCACTCCAACCCAACATACTGCCATACACCTTTTGACGTCGATTTTACAGGGCCACGTGATCGCGTGGGTGACGCGGATGCGTGGGAGGCATTTTTCCCATATGACGCGGACGCGTCAACAATGCGGTCGCGTGGATCAATTTGTGCCAAAGGCACGCCTCCAGCCACGCTCTCGCGTGACTCTTTGTTCACTTTTCTTTTCTTCCTAATGCACTTGTGACGCGGACGCGTCAGCGACGCTTACGCGTCGCGTGCATTTTTTTTATTATGCAAAATGCAGAATGCAGTATGCAGATGTTATGAATTATTCCAGGTTCAATGAAGTAAAATAAAACTCAAAAACAAATAAAAATAAATAAAATTATAATTGGAAAAGGGAACGTTCATACCATGGAGGGTTGTCTCCCACCTAGCACTTTTAGTTAGAGTCCTTAAATTGGACACTTGGTGAGCTCCTAGTCATGGTGGCTTGTGCTTGAATTCATCCAAAAATCTCCACCAATGTTTGGAATTCCAGTAGCCTCCGGGATCCCAAACTAGGCACAGAAAGCCTTCAAGTAAGTTAAAGCAAGTGACAAGGCCCCAAGAGTGTTGATTGGCAGAATGAATTCCGGGGTCCCAAATCTTGCTTTTGCACCCATCTTCTTGTTGATCATCATGATTCCATCCGGGTAGCAAGCAATCTGAATTCTCACTAAAGCGGCCAAACAACTTCCTAGACCCATTCAATTGAGCTCTACACCAACCTTTGTGTTTAAACTTAAAGCTTCCAACCATAATGAACCTTGCAGGACAATTCTTACCACTGATCATCTTCCTCTTACTCTTAATGCCACAAAGAGCTCTAAGCTGACGATCCGTCTCTAGTAGCCCATATTCAAGTGGGAAAGTAAAGGTTAAGGATAAGGATTTTACCCACTTGAACGTTGTGTTGGACGGTAATGGCCTTGGGAGAGGTGTTTCTAATGAACTTGCAAGCTCCACTCCCTTGTACTCTTCTCTGACAACTCCAACCTCTTTGCAAGCTTCTTCAATATCAACCTCTTTCTTTTGGTAGCTTTCTTCCAATTTGATCTCTTCTTCATTGTTCACCAAGGGCATGGGAGGTTGTGCCTCTTCTTCTTTAATTTCCATGTCAAGTCCAATGGGAGAGGATTCAATTGTAGATAAGAATTCATCAATGATTGAATCCATCTCTTGATCATCCCCTTCAAAGTCTTCCATCATGACATGCCTTGGAGGTTGTACACCCTCCTCAACATCGAATTCAAACTCCTTAGAAGGGGGTTCTATGACTGGGCTTTCCCATGGACGTTCTGCATCTCCTAAGTCTTCGACCACTTCTTCCTC
This sequence comes from Arachis hypogaea, assembly GCF_003086295.3. NCBI lineage: Eukaryota > Viridiplantae > Streptophyta > Magnoliopsida > Fabales > Fabaceae > Arachis > Arachis hypogaea. The sequence continues at coordinate 98,257,748 of NC_092046.1, read as the reverse complement.
TTTAACGATTACGGCTTCTTCCAATTGTTCCAATACAAAGTCATGCTGCTCACTATTCATTGGAGTTTCTAGCTTCTTCTTCATGCTGCGTTCTTCAGTAGATTCTCCACATGAAGCCATGGGGATTCCTTGAGTGTCTGAATGTCGGGAAGGTAATTGATTGATCGCTTGATTCAATTGGTGAAGGGTTTCATGAAATTTATTCACTATTTCCTTGAGACGCTCCTGTGATTCTTGGGTCGATGGATATGGACATGGTGTATATGAAGGTGGTGGTTCATGAGAGTAATTCTGTTGGAATGGGGGTGGTTCTATGTATGGTTCATTTGCCTCATAAAGTGGTTGGTATGGTGGATATGGGTTAGGGTCATATGGAGGTGAATGGTGGTAAGGGGCTTATGAGTATGGTGGTCCAGAGTTGTGTTGAGGAGGTGGGTCATAGGTATATGATGGGGGTGCACCATATCTATTGTTTTGGCATGCATTATAGGATGGTCTTTGTCTGTGGTATTGTGGAAGGTGTTGCTGCCGGAAAGGTTGATCAGATCCTCGTGGCTCCTTCCATCTCTGATTGTTTTGACCTTGATGCATGTTCCTGTTGTAATTTCCATTCCTTGCAACAACATTGGAACCAAACTCAAGGCGACGGGGGTGAAAACTCATAATAGCAAATAAAAATTAAAAATGAAAATAAAAACAAATTTAAATTAAAAGGTTATTAAAATTTTGAATTTGAAAATTAAATTTTGGAATTTGAAATTTGAAATTTTTTAAATTTGAATTTTGAAATTTGAATTTTTGAAATTTGAAATTTGAAACTTGAAAATTTTGAAATTTGAATTTTGAAAATTTTTAAATTTGAATTTTGAAATTTTATTTTTTGAAATAAGATAAGATAAGATAAAAAATTTTAAAATAAAAATCTGAATTTTTTTTAATGCAAATTTCGAAAATTCAATTTAAAATAAAGAGAAAAGATATTTTTGAATTAAACGAGGAAAGAGAAAAACAATAAAATGACACCAAACTTAATTTTTAGATCAAAACGAAGAAAACAACTAAGAACAACTTGAAGGTCAAGATGAACACGAAGAAAAAATTTTTAAAAAAAAATTTTAATAACTAAATAAAAACCAATAACTTCTTAATTTATGAAAAAGCAAAAATAAAAACAAAAATAAAAACAAATAAACAAGCAAAAAGTAAATATTTACAATAACCAATAATAAGGCACACGTTTGTGATTCCCCGGCAACGGCGCCATTTTAAAGAGAGAACTTTTGCGTGGTCTAGAAATTCGCAGATAAATCCTCGTTGCAGATATAGTTTCTTAACCAACAAAAGTCCTTTCTTACAAACGTTTTGGTTGTCACAAGTAACAAAACCCTTTAAAATTGATAACCGAGTATTTAAACCTCGGGTCGTCTTCTCAAGGAATTGCAGGGAGGTGTTCTTATTATTGGTTATAAGTCTTGTAAATTGGGGGTTTTGAAAGTAAGGAAGAAGTATGCTAAATGATAAGAAAAATAAAATAGTAATAATAAAATAAACTCTTGGAAAGGTATTAGAATTGGAAATCCTGTCTTTGTTATCCTTATCAGATGTGATGAGAATTGGGTTTTAATGCCACTAAGTTAACCTTTACTAAAGTAAATGAAAGTCAAATGGACTAATTAGCTTGATCCTCAAGTCCTAGTCAATCCCTGTGGGAAGACTAGCCTTAGAGCAATCCAGATCAATTAGTAATCTGCCAATTTCAATCACTGCTGAGTTTGACAACTCAAGTGTTACCAATTACTTAACCAAAGCCAAAAGGAAAGAAATTCTACTTGAATAAAAATAATTTGGATAAATTGAGAACATTAATAAATTTAAGAGAGCAATCATATGTCTGAAATACCTCAAAATATATTAAATAAAGAACTCAATTCTAACATGGAGTTCATAAACTAAAGTAATAAAATAAATAAAAGGAACATTGAACCTGTGATTGAAGTAATAACCATAAAGTAAAAGAAATCCTAAATCCTAATCCTAAGAAAGAGGAGAGAGCCTCTCCCTCTAAAAACTACATCTAATCTTAAAAATTATGAATTATGAGCTGATGATTATGAATGGATGCATTTCCCTACTTTATAGCCTCTAATATGTATTTTTCAGAACGAAAACTGGGTCAAAAATAGCCCAGAAATTGCCCCTAGTGTATTCTTGTACGTACAGGTCGCGGGAAAGTGATGCGGAAGCGTCGTCCACGCATTTGCGTGGATTGGGTTTCTGCCAGGTCACGCGTCCGCGTGATCCACGCGTTCGCATCGCCTGGCGTCGAGGCAGCTATAGCAAATTATATATCGTTGCGAAGCCCCGGACATTAGCTTTCCAACACAATAGGAACCATCTCATTTGGACCTCTGTAGCTAAAGTTATGACCGTTTTAGTGCGAGAGGGTCAGGTTGACAGCTTTGCAGTTCTTTCAACTTCTTGTATTCCTTCCACTTTTGCATGCTTCCTTTCCATCCTTGATGACAAGTCATCTTAGCCTAGTTTCACTAGTCTTTTTCTTTTGTTTTCACTTGAATTGTGGACTTTCTTGAGCTACAAGTAAGCTAATTTGGGTAGATTTTCATGCTTCCTTTGATTGAATCAACCATGTATGAATTCATGCTATTTCATGAGGTTTTAGGCTATAATTGTCACATATTATGATAAAATGAATATCTCATGATTTTAAGCATAGCTTTGATGTGTTTGGTTGATTAATGAAAGGTGAAGAAAGTTTGGAGAAAGGTTGAAGTAAGAAGGAATGGCTAGGAGTAAAGAGAGGACAATGGAATAAGTGAAAATGAACCAGGAAGCAAAAAGCTGGACCAAAAGTTAGCCTCAAACTTTTGCACAAACTTTTGGGTGAAAAGTTAGCCCCAACGTTAGCCCCTAACTTTTGGGCTAACGTTGGCACATGAAAGTTACTCCCTGGGAACCAAAAGTTTGCGCCAACGTTAGCCCCTAACTTTGTGGCTAACGTTGGCATGAGAAAAACACTCCATGGGCACCAAAAGTTTGCGCCAACGTTAGCCCCTAACTTTGTGGCTAACGTTGGCATGAGAAAAACACTCCCTGGGCACCAAAAGTTTGCACCAACGTTAGCCCCTAACTTTGTGGCTAACGTTGGCATGAGAAAAACACCCCCTGGCCACCAAAAGTTTGCGCCAACGTTAGCCTCTAACTTTTGGGCTAACGTGGCACATGAAAAACACAAAGGGGGAGCAAAAGTTTGCGCCAACGTTAGCCCCTAACTTTTGGGCTAACGTTGGCGCCATAAGTGCACTAAGGAAGGCCAACGTTGGAGCAAAAGTTAGACCCCTAACTTTTGCACCAACGTGGGTATCAGCAAAACATGAGGGCTGGTATGAAAAGTTGGACCAAAAGTTTGCCTCAAACTTTTACTTAAACTTTTACTCAAACTTTTGCAAAACTCCAACCGGGTTCACTTGGTTCACTTTGGTTCCTCTCCTAACTCCAAGAGCAATCAACCAAGGCCTCTCTCAACCCAACTCCACCAAGAGCAAAGGCCCAACTCAAGGCTTGAAGATCATTTGAAGAAAGTGTATAAATAGGATAGAATTCAAGTTCTTAGAGAAGCTTTCCTTTTGAGTTTTCATAATAGTTTTCGGAGAGCTTTGGATATTGAGTGATCTTTAATTTCTTAGTTTCGGGGAAGGAGAATTCCACTCTCTTCCTCTTAGTTTTATTGCTTTCAATTTCAATTGCAATAGTCTTGGATCTTGGGTTGGAGAATTGAAGGAATTCTGTTTCAATCTCATCCGAAGATCTCTCTGTTTCTTCTACTGCTTATTGAATTTAATTTCTGTTAATTGTTCTTCATCTACTTTCTTTGCAATTTACAATTCCTTTGCAATTGTTCTTGTTGGATCTAGGAAGGCATTGAGATCTAGACTTGGTTATCTAGTCTCTTGGGTCCTGAGATCCGGATTCCCCATTTCCCATTCCCTGTTTACTGTTTTCATGCTTATTTACAATTCTATTTTTAGATCCGGTTAAATCCAAGTGTTCTTTTACTTCTCTGTTGGTTGCAATTTACTTTCCCTCGTTTAATTTCTGCAAATCCAACTCCCAATTCCCTTTACAATTCAAGCTATTTACATTTCTTGCACTTTAAGATTCTGCAATTTACATTTCTTGCGTTCTAAGTTTCTGCCATTTAATTTCTTGTTCTTTAAGATTCAGCATTTAAATTCCTGTTCTCTTTAATTTCATGTCAATTACCCATTCCCTTTACTTTCCATGCAATTTAATTTCTGCAAATCACAAATCACTTAACCAAATCTTGATTCGCTTGACTAAATCAACCACTAAACTAAAATTGCTCAATCCTTCAATCCCTGTGGGATCGACCTCACTCCCGTGAGTTATTATTACTTGATGCGACCCGGTGCACTTGCCGGTTAGTTTTGGGTGTTTTGGAGAAATTCGTTTTTCCGCTAAAATATCCCATCAAGTTTTTGGCGCCGTTGCCGGGGATTGATTAGATTGACAATGATTAAGTGAGGTGGTGATCTAGATCTAGCATTTTTTTCTTTTTATTTTCTGTTCTTTTAATTTTCAATTAACCCACTAACTGTTTGAATTTTTGCTTAAGCTAACTAAAACTTCATTCTAGCAATAGATTGAAGTGTCACTGGTTTGTGTGTTTCTTATGTTCTGCTTGTATGTCAGGTACAAGAAGAAATACACCCATCTTTCATGAACAAGACGAACGAACTCTTAGTAGGTTAAGAAGAGCGGAAAGAGGGAAAAATATTGTTGGAGAAGAGGAATCAGAAGAAGAATTCCAAGATATGGAGGAACATTCAACCAATCCACCAGGTGGAGCAGACAGCAACAATAACAATCCACCCCAGAGAAGAGTTCTGGCCTCCTATACCTTTGCAAATGATAGACATTGTGGAAGCAGCATTCTCACCCCTAATGTCAATGCAAATAACTTTGAATTAAAGCCACAACTCATTACATTGGTCCAAAACAACTGCTCGTTTGGGGGAGGACCATTGGAGGATCCAAATCAACATCTGTCTACCTTCTTAAGGATTTGTGACACTGTCAAGTCCAATGGCGTGAATCCTGAGACCTACAAGCTTCTGCTGTTCCCGTTCTCATTAAGGGACAAGGCCGCACAATGGCTTGAAACTTTTCCTCAAGGAAGCATCACTAGCTGGGATGATTTGGTGACTAAATTTCTAGCCAAATTCTATCCACCTCAAAGGGTTAACAGGCTGAAAACCGAGGTACAAACATTCACACAATAGGATGCTAAAAATCTGTATGAAGCATGGGAGAGATACAAGGCTCTGCTGAGGAAATGTCCACCAGAAATGTTCACTGAGTGGGACAAGCTACAGAACTTCTATGAAGGACTCACCCTAAAGGCTCAAGAATCACTTGATCACTCAGCTGGAGGTTCCTTGCAACTCATGAAAACTGCAGAGGAAGCTCAAAATCTCATTGATATGGTGGCTAACAACCAATATTTCTTTGCTCATCAAAGAAACCGCCAACCATCACAAAGAAGAGGAGTAATGGAGCTAGAAGGAGTGGACTCAATCTTGGCTCAAAACAAGATGATGCAGCAGAAAATTCAACAACAATTTGAGCAAATGGCCAAGAGGATTGATAGTCTCTAAGTTGCAGCAGTTAACACTAGCCAACCATCAACCACATGGGGACAGAGTGAAGAAACTCAAGAAGAACAGCAACAAGAGCAAGTACAGTATATGCACAACCAAGGACCAAATGAAGTGTATGGTGATACATACAATCCATCCTGGAAGAACCACCCAAACCTCAGATGGGGAGATAATCATACCTAAAACCAACAACCATGGCAGAGGAACTCAAACCAAAACAACCCAAGAAGCAACCAAAACCACAACCAGCAGCAGACCAACCAAAACCCCTACAGAAAACCTCAAAACAACTACCCCAACCCCAACCAGTACCAATCCAATAACCAACCCACCAACCAAAATACCTATCATCCACCACCCACATCTCATAACCCACCTCAAGTATCACCTGAAGCCCAGAGAATCACTAACTTGGAGGCCGTGATAGACAAAATGTTGAAACACCAGGAAATGGTAACCAAGAATCAGGAAGCATCCCTGAAAAGCCTAGAGAGACAGATGGGGCAAATCTCCAAGCAGATTTCTCTTGAGAGACCTTCAAGCTCACTGTCGAGTGACACAATCTCAAATCCTAAGGAAGAATGCAAGGCAATACAATTAAGGAGTGGGAGAACATTCATGAGCAACAATGCCACTACTAAGAAGCAAGTAGAGAGCAGCAAAAGACCAATAGAAGAGGAACAACCAACACACACAGAGGAAGCCAATGATGATGATGCAATGGCAAGCAAGGAAGCCTCAAAGCAAACTCAAGCAAAGGGGGAACAACCAAAAATTCCAAAAAAAGGGAATGAAGCAGTTGAAAAGCCAACCAAGAATCAAAAGCAACAAGTAGAGAAAACCTTTGTACCTCCACTGCCATATCCCCAGAGGTTTAACAAAGAAACCAAGGACCAGCATTTTCACAAGTTCCTTGAAACCTTCAAAAAGCTGGAAATCAATATTCCTTTTGCTGAAGCACTTGAGCAAATGCCTCTGTATGCCAAGTTTTTGAAGGAGCTTATCAACAAGAAAAGAAGTTGGGATGAGAAAGAAACCATACTGCTCACTGAGGAATGCAGGGCTTTGATTCAAAAAGGGTTTCCCCCTAAGCTTGAAGATCCAGGGAGCTTTTTGCTACCTTGCACCATTGGGGAATTAACCATCACTAAAGCAATGTGCGATCTAGGAGCAAGTATCAACTTAATACCATCCTCCTTGGTAAAAAAGCTGCATATAAAGGAAGTTAAACCAGTACAAATATCTCTAGAGCTAGTAGATAAGTCAACAGTATACCCCAGGGGTATGATTGAAAACCTGCTGGTCAAGGTGGACAACTTCATATACCCTGCAGATTTTGTGGTTCTAGATTCAGAAGGGGATGATGGTGATTCTATTATTCTGGGAAGGCCATTCTTGGCCACTGCTAGAGCTATCATAGACATAGAGGAAGGAGAATTAACTCTTAGAATGCATGATAAGAGTGTCACTCTGAAGGTATTACCAGAGGCACAATTTAGCAAGGAGAAGAAAGATTATATGAAAATTGACAAGGGAGAATCACAGTTGAAGGAAGAAACTGACAAAGAGAGTCACAGCAACATCCCAAGGCTAAGGATTATGCAGACTGATGAAGAGGCCCAAGAGGATATTGGAGTATTAGCCACTGAGAAGAGAGGTCCCCAAGGGAAGCCTACGGCCAGAAAAGAAAGATCAACAAAAGGAAAGATGAAACGGAGAAACAAAACAAAAAGGGGTTGGAAGAACAGGAAGATCCCAACAAAGGGGCTTTCCAAAGGTGACAAAGTGCAACTGATATATCAACAGCTGGGGGCAAACCAACAAACTGAGGACTACTACACTGTCAGCAACATACTCTCATTAGAGCATGCTGAAATTGAACACCAGGGAACAAAGAAGAGGATCACAGTCAGGGGAGACAAATTGAGGCTCTACAAGCACCAACCACCATAAAAGAAAGCCTCAATGTCAAGCTAATGACAATAAAAGAGCGCTCCATGGGAGGCAACCCATGATTTAAGATTCATGTCATTTTAAATTCAATAAGTTATGATCATTTGAGCATGAATTTTTTTCCCTTTTCATGAACATGTCCATTGACTGCATGCACTGTTTTGAAACATATGCTGAGAATTCTAAGTTTGGTGTGCCTTCAAGCACACTAAACCAACGTTACAAATAATTCCGTTTTGCAAGCTTAGAGTGTCTTGACAAAGCATATGGCCAAACACTAAAGTTTGGTGTCCACATAGCTTCATGAAAATTAGAAATTCATGCATCAATAATCATACAATTGTTGTTTTCCAAAATCTTATAAATGAAAAATTCTTATTCGGTAATGAAGGCATCAATTGTGATGTACCCTTTGACAAGAAACAAGTTTGGTGTTCATCAAACTTTGATGCACCGATTTAGGGACACAATTGACCCTTCATGAAAAAAAAAAAAGAAGAGAAAAAGAAAATTAGGATGAAAGCAATTCTTATAAACATTTAACTAAGAGTGACATTGGGATTTCACTAATTGGAGGAAGAGACACAATTTCTTCATACATGATCAAACATTAAGTTTGGTGTCCTCCAAAGATGAGTCACGGTTCAATTGGATATAAGAATTGATGATTCATATAATATTAATAAAAGGAATACTCTTGCCACAGTTGGACAAAACTAATGTATGTTGTGATGACTAGGTGGTCAAAGAATCTTCAATGAAAGAGACAAGACAAAGGAAAGCATAGCATGAGGACAAAAGCTTATCACATGCTTCGAAAAAGAAATCTGCCACTCCTTGAGAATGATCACGGCAAAGGCAAGTGAAGAAGCAAGCTTTGTCTTCATTCATCCTTACATGCACACCTTTGATCCCCATAGTGTCTAGTTGCATCTTAGCCTTTCATTGCTCAAACGTACCACCTCAAGCCATGCACATGACCGAATCACTCCAACCTTGGAAACTTCATTCCCTTCATCACTCCTCAACATAACAAGCTCGGTTCAACATTTCTCTTGCTTTAAACTCCAACCATTTAAACTTCCCTTCATCATTTCTTGTCATAGCAAGTTCGGTCTCAATTTCTTCTTGCTCCAAACACACATCAAATTCTCCAACATTCTTCACACTCCCTCTAACCTCACAAAAACTCAGCCAACCAAGTGATCATGGCCTCTTCCTCAAGAACCAAACGAAGAAAAGGGAAAGACCCCATGGTGGAGGAAGACACACATGAATATGACCAATGGAGATTCAAGTCTCGGTACCATCAAATGCAAATTGAATGGATGAACGAGAAAAAGATCTATCTTGAAATTCCACTCTTGTTGCCGGATGATGGATGCCAAGAAATGAAGGACAAAATTCGAAAGAGGAGGTGGGAGGAACTTGCATTACCAGCCACCCGAATCAATGCCAATATCATAAGAGAGTTTTATGCAAATGTCTCAAGGCTTGACATGCGTGAGCCCCCAACGTACAAGAGCTATGTGCGGGGGGTGGAAGTAGACTTTAGCTCCGATGCAATCAAGAAAGTCTTGGGACTAAAGTCAGTCCGCTTTAGTGAACCGGGATACCAACAAAGATTGAATGAAGATCAAGATTATGATGAGATTGCGAGAGATATTTGTATGGAGAACTCAGAGTGGGAAGGAGATGACAAGAACAAATATAAGTATCTGAAGAGATGTAACCTCACCCCGGAAGCAAAAGGATGGTATGAGTTGATGAAAAGATCAATTCTGGGCACAGTGAACACCTCAGAAGTTAACAGGGAGAGAGCCGTGATGTTGCATTGCATCATTGTGGGAGGAGAGATAAGAGTTCATGAAATCCTTGCAAAAGACATTCAAAAGCTGGCTGAGAAGAATTCGGCCGGATCTTGGTTGTACTATCCGAGTACCATTTGGAGGTTGTGTGCAAAGGCTAAAGTTCCAATAGAAGAGGAGAATCCAATGTGGTTAAGCCAAGGCATGCCTATAACCATTGAAAGAATAATGATGCCCCCTGAAGCACATCAAGGCCGAAGACCACATGGAAGAAGGGAAAGAGAGGAACCAATGGAGGGAGAAGAATTACAAGAGGAAGAAGAGCCACAAGAGGAGGAGGAACAGCAGCACACTCCTCTACATAACAATCTGGACATGGCTCAAATGCAGGAAGCAATTGGAAGATTATCACAACAGTACATGAGAATTCAAGAAAGGCAAGAGGAATATCATTCACTATACATGAAAAACCAACAAGCACAAGAAGAACGGGAGCTAAGAATGATGAACAAACAAAGTGAATTCGAGTCAAGATTCCTTGTGATGCAAGAAGAACATGCTTTTCAATCTCATGAATCATTTGGAAAGTTGGAACAAATGCAAGCTGAAAATTTGAGGGCTCTCAAAGAGTTCACAACACTTCAAGATGCAAGGTATGAAGTACAAGCCGATTACAACATCAATAGCCAAATCAAACTAAACTATATTGGAGAACATTTGCACAACATGGATCCGGCTTTCCCAACTTTTGATGAATTTTTCAAAAAGAGAAGTGAGGTAGAGGTAAGCAATGCTATGAGACTTGAAGATAGAGTAGAGGAAGCAATGAATAGAGCTGGGTTCTGGCGGGATCAACAGACAACAGACATGGACACAGGGAACACCAGCAACCAGGTGTATGAAAGAAGAAAGAAAAAGCATGACAAATAAAAGGTGGACTTGATCCTTGTTCAACACTAAGAAAGCATGCATTGTGTCTGTTTTAAGTGGTCCTTGCATCTTTAAGTAGTTGTCATAATGAATAGTCTTTGCATTTTTTTTATTTCTCTTAGAATATGTAAGCTAGTCTATGTGTGTGCTTGTGTGTTTACTTTCACTTAACAAAAAGCATGCTTTGTCCCCTGCATTTTCAATTCAATAAAAGAAATGTTTGAATGTAAAGTAAGATGGTCTCTGTTAGATAGAAGTAGAATAAAAGTAAGTGGTGGTATGTGTGTGATTGTATAATAGCTCACTTTTAATGAATAAAGAGCCAGGATATCTCCTTCTAAGTATAGAGTGGCCTACTGTCTATGAATCTCAATCGAATAAAAATCCTTGGTTAGAAAGAAAAACAAAAAGAAAGAAAAAAAGAAGTGGCAGAACAAAAGAAAAACAAAAAGAAACAAAGCTGGACACCAATAGCTTGAACCTTAGAATATATGCCTGTGGTGTCTTTGTATTAGGATCTGCTTGGATTATTAAGCTCTTTGGAGTGCATCAACACTCGGTGACTTGGGTTAACTAACCCGGGATCATCAGCTGAAAGTCCACTATCAAGAGCAACCTAACTACAAGGCATTTAGCAGCCCAAAGAGGTGCTGGGCATCAATGTTCTAAGAAGAAATGTGAGCCAAGTGTCTATAGTGAATAATGTGTCAAGTATAAAGAAAAGGAAATGAACTTGCTACACATGACACTCAATTAAAGCTTATGAACAAAGTAATAGCCAAGGATAAAGGAATAATGAGAGGTCATAGCAGTATGTTGCTTGAAGCTTGAAGGAGACTTTCTAGGCCTAGGAGTCAATAAGAAGTGAGTATTTACATATCCACACAAAATCCCATGAACTATCAATAATACTCTGCTAGCATGAACATCCTCTTCCATTTCATCCTTTCTTCTCAATAAATTTTTTTTTCTTGCTTGGGGACAAGCAAGCTTTAAGTTTGGTGTTGTGATGACAAGTCATCTTAGCCTAGTTTCACTAGTCTTTTTCTTTTGTTTTCACTTGAATTGTGCACTTTCTTGAGCTACAAGCAAGCTAATTTGGGTAGATTTTCATGCTTCCTTTGATTGAATCAACCATGTATGAATTCATGCTATTTCATGAGGTTTTAGGCTATAATTGTCACATATTATGATAAAATGAATATCTCATGATTTTAAGCATAGCTTTGTTGTGTTTGGTTGATTAATGATAGGTGAAGAAAGCTTGGAGAAAGGTTGAAGCAAGAAGGAATGGCTAGGAGTAAAGAGAGGACAATGGAATAAGTGAAAATGAACCAGGAAGCAAAAAGCTGGACCAAAAGTTAGCCTCAAACTTTTGCACAAACTTTTGGGTGAAAAGTTAGCCCCAACGTTAGCCCCTAACTTTTGGGCTAACGTTGGCACATGAAAGTTACTCCCTGGGCACCAAAAGTTTGCGCCAACGTTAGCCCCTAACTTTGTGGCTAACGTTGGCATGAGAAAAACACTCCTTGGGCACCAAAAGTTTGCGCCAATGTTAGCCCCTAACTTTGTGGCTAACGTTGGCATGAGAAAAACACTCCCTGGGCACCAAAAGTTTGCACCAACGTTAGCCCCTAACTTTGTGGCTAACGTTGGCATGAGAAAAACACCCCCTGGCCACCAAAAGTTTGCGCCAACGTTAGCCTCTAACTTTTGGGCTAACGTTGGCACATGAAAAACACAAAGGGGGAGCAAAAGTTTGCGCCAACGTTAGCCCCTAACTTTTGGGCTAACGTTGGCGCCATAAGTGCACTAAGGAAGGCCAACGTTGGAGCAAAAGTTAGACCCCTAACTTTTGCACCAACGTGGGTATCAGCAAAACATGGGGGCTGATATGAAAAGTTGGACCAAAAGTTTGCCTCAAACTTTTACTCAAACTTTTGCAAAACTCCATCCCGGTTCACTTGGTTCACTTTGGTTCCTCTCCAAACTCCAAGAGCAATCAACCAAGGCTTCTCTCAACCCAACTCCACCAAGAGCAAAGGCCCAACTCAAGGCTTGAAGATCATTTGAAGAAAGTGTATAAATAGGATAGAATTCAAGTTCTTAGAGAAGCTTTCCTTTTGAGTTTTCATAATAGTTTTCGGAGAGCTTTGGATATTGAGTGATCTTTAATTTCTTAGTTTCGGGGAAGGAGAATTCCACTCTCTTCCTCTTAGTTTTATTGCTTTCAATTTCAATTGCAATTGTCTTGGATCTTGGGTTGGAGAATTGAAGGAATTCTGTTTCAATCTCATCCGAAGATCTCTCTGTTTCTTCTACTGCTTGTTGAATTTAATTTCTGTTAATTGTTCTTCATCTACTTTCTTTGCAATTTACAATTCCTTTGCAATTGTTCTTGTTGGATCTAGGAAGGCATTGAGATCTAGACTTGGTTATCTAGTCTCTTGGGTCCTGAGATCCGGATTCCCCATTTCCCATTCCCTGTTTACTGTTTTCATGCTTATTTACAATTCTATTTTTAGATCCGGTTAAATCCAAGTGTTCTTTTACTTCTCTGTTGGTTGCAATTTACTTTCCCTCGTTTAATTTCTGCAAATCCAACTCCCAATTCCCTTTACAATTCAAGCTATTTACATTTCTTGCACTTTAAGATTCTGCAATTTACATTTCTTGCGTTCTAAGTTTCTGCCATTTAATTTCTTGTTCTTTAAGATTCAGCATTTAAATTCATGTTCTCTTTAATTTCATGTCAATTACCCATTCCCTTTACTTTCCATGCAATTTAAATTCTGCAAATCACAAATCACTCAACCAAATCTTGATTCGCTTGACTAAATCAACCACTAAACTAAAATTGCTCAATCCTTCAATCCCTGTGGGATCGACCTCACTCCCGTGAGTTATTATTACTTGATGCGACCCGGTGCACTTGCCGGTTAGTTTTGGGTGTTTTGGAGAAATTCGTTTTTCCGCTAAAATATCCCATCAATCCTCCAAGCCATTCCTGCCCTGTAATCTCTGAAAACACTTAACACACATATTAAGGCATCTAATGGTAATAAGAAAGGATTAATATTAGCAAAAATACGGCCAAGGAAGCATGTTTTCAATCATAGCACAAAATCAGGAAGGAAAAAGTAAAACATGTGAATAGTATGAATAAGTGGGTAAAGAGTTGATAAAAACCACTCAATTGAGCACAAGATAAATCATGAAATAGTGGTTTATCAGCGACTTTCCTAGTTGCTACCTTCAGCTGGTAGGTCAACTGATGTTGCGTGTTCTTCTCCTGCTTCCGTTTTTGCTTATGATGATTCATCCTAAACATAGAAAGCAGGAGATAGTAAGACAAGTAAATGCACAAGCAAGGATGCATGGATTGTTGGAATGAGGTAAATCACTAGAATTAAGTGAGTGAATTAGTGTGACATTAATGAAAAATAAGTGTGTGGGTCATAACTTGCATGCGATTTAGAACTCACACTCTAGTATTTAGAAACCATGTCACAATTATACAAAAGAAGACACACATTTCACTCATTCTAGTGTGCTTGGGATACTTTAAAAGACTTTTAGGTTAAGGCAACCAAACAAGTAGTGAAGAAGCATGAAAGCATTCAAGCAAAAATCAAGCAATTGTTGAATTGGATAGTGCATGGACATTGATTGATGTGTAGATTGACTTAGTGAACAAAATGGCATATGAAACTCACACAAGAATCAATGACACATATTGAAGTTGTTGCCACATCTAAGTGACATAGAGGTGAAACACATGGATGCTATGGAAATTAGGAAAAAGAGAATAGAAGTGAAAATCAATCATATAGCAAGCATGGCCCACAAAGCTTTATAAAGCTCAAAAATATGTCACTAGGTAAGCTTTCGATCCAATTTCACAATTCTACAATCTCAATACATGAAATAAGTGATGTGAATAAGGGTAAACCGTAAACAAGCATCACCTATGATAATATACAATTGCCTAACAAAGGATAATGAATGCATGTTGGCCAAAACATGCAATTCAGAAGAGTTAAGAAGCTTAAAGGAAATGTAACATTCACTTGGTGCTCACAAATGTTAAGCATGAAAACTCAAAACCAAGTGACAAAATATAACCTCAACAATTAAATCCAACAATAAAAATTAAAAGTAATAATGTTAAAATAACATCTCATCAATAATCAGCAGCAAGAAATAGTAAACAATATTAATAATCCAACACTTATAAAGAAAAATAGAAAACAAAATGAAAATATACTAATTAAACAATTAACTAAGTAACTAAAAGAAGTGGTTATGGATGGTGTTTGGTAGTGTTGGGTGATGATTGAGGGGTGGAAAGAGAAGGGAAGAAGGAACGGAATGGAAAGAAGAGAAGAAAAGAAGATGAGTGAAACAGGGCAATCCACGCATGCGCATCATGTACGTGTAAGTGTGGATTGATGAAATAGAAGCGACGCGTATGCGCGGCTGACGTGTACGCGTGCATGGCAAAGCAGAGAGTCGACGCGTACGCGCAAGGTACGCGTGCACGTGCCCTGGGGCACAAAGCTGGCACACTTCAGGCATAACTCTTGGGTGAATGTATGGGAGGTAGGAAAATTCAATCCACGCGTGCGCGTACATGACGCGTGTGCGTGGATGGTCGAAATTGCTTGATGCATACGTACGCGTGAGTGACGCGTGCGCGTGGGTTGGTGCCCTGTTTTTCAAAAAAAAAAATTTCTATGTTTTTGCACCAAACCATGCATTCCAAACCTCCAAACAACTACCAAAACACCACAAAACCTTATTTAACACACTAAACTACCAAACAGATTTAACAAGTCAATCAAAAGATGAAATTAAACCTATTTTACCAATATGTACAAAAGAGAAAAATGAAAGGATATTACCATGGTGGGGTGTCTCCCACCTAGCACTTTTGCTTATTGTCCTTAAGTTAGACTTATGGGGAGCTATCCATCAAGGTGGCTTGTGCTTGAATCCATCCTTGAACATCCACCAATGCTTGGACTTCCATTTTGCTTCATCATTCAAAGTTAATAACGCCAAGCTTTGATGGATTTCTTCACAAACCATAGGCTCCCAAAGTTGATCTTCCTTGTGCGATCCGGGATCCCACACTTGGTTTTCACACCCGTCCTTGAGTTGATCATGGTGATTTCCTCCAGGTGGCAAGAGAGATGAATTCTCATGGAAGCACCAAACTATCCTCCTAGACCCATCCAACTGAGCACTAGTCCAACCTTTGCTCCTTGAAGCTTCAACCATAATGAGCCTAGACTTACAACGCCAATCACTAAACATCCTCTTTTTACACTTAATTCCGTAAAGCGCCCTAAGTTGGCCATCCGTCTCAAGCAAACCAAATTTGAGTGGGATAATAAAGCTAAGATATAGAAGTTTTACCCACTCAAATGAAGGATTAGATGACAACCTAGGTGGAAGAGTTCCCAACGGTCTTGATAAAGCACGCTCTACTTTCGTCCATTCTTTTTGGAAGGCATCCACCACTTGGCAATATACCTCATGCTCTACCTCTTGCCAAGCTTCCTCAAGTCTACATTCTTCTTCACCAATGTCATCTAGCTCTTCTCCATCACTCAAATCATAAATAGGAGGTTTAGTGAAATATACCTCCTCATCAATCCCAAGCATGGTGGGGAAGGACTCATCAAGCTCAAAAGGATCATATGTTGATACGGAATCATCATAGATAGGAGGGCCTATTGATGAACGATAACTCTTTTGATGGTTTAGAATTTTCTCAAATGAATGAAATCTCATTGTAAAGTATAGTTTCCAAACCAATCAAGAGTCCTCTCATGCAAAAATTTAGGTTGTCACGAATAACAATCCCCAATGAAATTATAACCGGAGTATTTGGACTCCGGGTCGTCTCCCTAGGAAACAACGGAGTGCATGCGTATTGGCTATAGAGGGGAAAAAAAAAGGGGTTTTGGTTGATGATCGACAAGGAATTTAATTGTGCATGGAAAGTAAATCAAGCAAACAATTAAAAGAAGCAATTAAGGAAGAGAGATATCGATGGCATTGAATTGAGATCTTAGGCTTTCTATCCTAGTCATGCATGATTAATTTATCTTGTTTTGTTAACTCACACATCGGGAGAATGTCAAACAAGACCAATTAATCGAGTCACAATTATAAACAAGAATTTATCTCATTACGTCATCTCCAACAAATAGGGAGAAAGTCTAACGAGACTAGCTAATCTCAATCCAAAAGTCCTAACCAATCTTACTGATTAAATTAGCAAAAGGTTAGCGTTAATGGAAACAATACTAGCTAACAATTCTAAATCACCAACGTATGTTGGGTTTTCATGACTCAAGATTACCCAATCACTCTTTCCAAGCCAAGAATACTCACAATCTACTCTAAGGTCCAACCAAGCATTTTGTCAAACACTTGGTAGGTAGTAAGGAAAAACTTAGTGAAAGTGTAAGAAATGCAAATCTACTAACTATCAATTGCAAGAAATGTAAAATCACAATCCAAATCAACATCAATTAAAGAAACATCAACATTAAAATTTCATTAAATGTAAACAAATCCAACATGAGTTCATCATCACAAAAGAGAGCTAAAGGGACGGTTAACATAAAAACTAAGAGAATTATGATTTAGAAAAGAGAAATTATAGAAGAAACTAAATAAGATCAAGTAATTAAACATGAAAATAAAATAATCTAACCTAATCCTAACCTAATTCTAGAGAGAAGAGAGAGCTTCTCTCTCTAGAAACTAACTAAAGGCTCATGTTGGCTAAAACTAATTGCTCTCCCCTTGCTTGGACTTCTATTCTGTGTGAAATACACTCAGAAACAAGTTGGATTTGGGCCTGGGCAACTCAGAAATCGCCCCAGCGTTTTGCCATTAAGTGGGCCAAGTAAGAGTATCGGCGCGCGCGCGCCATGTGCGCGTGCGCGTCGCTGGCAAATTCCCAATTTGCACGGAAGCGGTATATGCGCGGGCGCGTCCTTGTGAAAAACCACTTCTGCGCGTGCGCACCTTGTACGCGTGCGTGTCCGTTGATACATTCCAAATCTTTGTTTCTTCATGCATTCTCCTCTTTGTATGCTTTTCTTCTCATTACTTCCATCCAATGCTTGCCTTATGAACTTGAAATTACTTAACAAACACATCAAGGCATCGAATTGAATTAAAGTGGATCTAAAATCACCAAATTAGGGCCTAAAAAGCATGTTTTTACATTTAAGCATAATTCAAGGGAGAATTACAAAAACCATGCTATTCCATTGAATAAATGTGGGAAAAGGTGGATAAATCCCCCAAAATAAGCCCAAAATAAACCACGAAATCGGGGTTTATCAAATCTCCCCACACTTAAACCAAGCATGTCCTCATGCTAAATTTAAGAAAGAAGCAAAGGGTATCACATTTATTCAATGCAAACTACTAACTAAATACAATCTATCTATGTGCAAGTTATCTACATGAATGCAATGGCTCAGTCAAAACAAGTTAATTTCCAAGAGTACACATATAAGCACAAGGGCTAGGGTATTAGCAATCAAGCAAAGCACAATTTGATTGAATCATCGAAAGAGTTTACAAACTTGCAAGAGCAGATTATTAAGGGTGGAAACATGTAATTGAGCGATTGAACCCTCACCGGATATGTATCCGCTCTAGGCACTCAACTGTATAGGGTTGATTTACTCAATTCTCCCCTAATCATGCTTTCCAAGATTTGTTTTTCATCTAACAATCAACAATCAAATCATGCATGCATACAATTATCATGAGGGCTTTCCCATAGGTTATAATGGGGTTAGGGTCAAGGTAGGATGCATATGGTCAAGTGAGCTAGAAATTCGAATCTTTGATTAACTTAAACTTCCCACCTAACCTATGATAACCTGTACAATTCTAAACAAACCTAACTACCCATTCTTCACTTTTTCACACACTCATGCATTCTCTTTTTGATTATCACACATATGCATTGGTTCTTATTGAACTTCAACTTGGGGCATTTTTGTCCCCTTTTTATTACAAATTTTATATTATTATTATTATTATTATTTTTATATATATATATTTTTTTATTTTTTTTTTAGTATATGTACAAGGATATCAATGCATACGGTTTTACATTTGATTACTACATGAGTATGTACCCAATTCCCAAGATTTTTCAACAAAAATACAAGCACACTTTTATCTCTACCCAATATTCCCAACTTTCCCCAAAATCAAATAATGAACACTCTCACTAGCCTAAGCTAATCAAAGATCCAAACAAGGGATATTTATTGTTTTTTTTCACTTGAGGCTTGTAATGTGTTACAATTAAGAATAAGTGGGTTAAGCATAGGCTTAAAATTGGCTAACAATGGAAGATAAAAGGTAGGCTATTTGGGTAAGTGAGCTATTTGAACAATGGCCTCAATCATATAAATGCATGTGTGCACAAAGTAATGAACATATAGAATCAAACAAATCAAAGATTACAATCATAGGAAGAGAATAATGCACACAAGAATGAAAATAAGTGGTTCTATATGATGTAACCACAAAATTAGGCTCAAACCTCACATGCTTGTGTTCTTAGCACAAAACATGATCCACAAAGTATATATTTCAAGCAAGTTCTACAAAAAATTTTTAACCAATTGAGGTGGTGCCCTAAAAATGAGTTTCTTGGAAATTTCCATCGTATTGATTGAGCTTACTCTAATGCAAAATTGTGATTTAAAAAAAAATTTAAAAATTCTTCTAGTTTACCCCTTTTTCAATTAAAACACATTTCTTCTATAAGAAGGGTCAACTAGATTTTTAGCAATCCATTAATTTTCTAATCACAACCAACAACTAAGATGCAATATATATATATATATATATACTAAAAATGTACAACAACCAAAATAAGAGTATCTACAAAAGCATAACTATGTACAGTAATCCCAAAATGATCTAAAACATAAAGTGCGGAATAAAACAAAATAGAGTAGCAGCAAATAGAAATAAAAGTCTGAAAGTTCACCACAGAAGTGCAAACACCGGTCAGGAATGGTGACCTCCCCACACTTTAGAATTGAGCATCGTCCTCGATGCTACTACTGAAGATCGGGATGGGGGTCAACATTCGCACCAGGCTGTGGCTCATGCTCAGGCTTGGGTAGTGGAACTGGAGGTGGCACTGGCTGTGGCTCAGGTACTGGCTGTGGCTCCGGAATGTCATGCTGGACCTCAGGAGGCTTCTGGACCTCAGTGGTGGTCTGCATCTCTGGTGGTGCCTCCTACTGTATCGGCTCCTCACCATGCTCCTCCTCCGGATCCTGCTCATCAGAAGCGGGGGACTCTGGAAGTGGAGGGAGCTCGATACCCTGTGATGCAGCCGCCTGGTCTAAGCGGTCGAGGTGTCGCATGACGCGACGCTCGAAGCGCTCCATGAAGTGAAGAAGGTGCTGCACTAACAGATAGGTCGGCTCAGGTGCTGATGGTGGTGCAGGTGCTGTTGTGGAGGATGAAGGTCTAGCCGCATCGACTACTGCTCTAGCTTGAGAACGGCGGCTAGTCGGGGGCTTTTCGTGCACCCATAGACCCCAGGGAATAGTAACTTCCTTGTCATCGTCATCTGGAGGTGGTGGTGTCACGTCATCGTCCTCCCATGGGACATCAGCTAGCTCAGCTAAGCTAGTAATCAGTGTCGGAACCGGTAGCAAGCCGCGGATATGAGCTCTCCACATGCTATGCTTAATCAACCGCGGGAAATACACCTCCTTCCCCTCCATGACACACCCAATCAGAACTAGCATATCCATCGGAATCTCTGAGAAGTGAGTAGTAGGGAAGACATAGTGGGCAAATATCTGCTGCCAGGTCCTAGCCTCCCTAGTCAGATATGCAAATAGCATTCCCTTGGGCTTTGTGCTGCTCGAATCCATCACCCAGGAAGCATCTGGTGTAGCAATCACGCGCTTAAGCGCCTCATAGTCAAAAGTCATGGAGAAGAGAGCTACCTCTGCCTGCTGGTAGGCACAAGTCTCAGGAGTACCAACTCTGCAAAGCAGTGCATCC
Source organism: Arachis hypogaea (assembly GCF_003086295.3). Lineage (NCBI taxonomy): Eukaryota > Viridiplantae > Streptophyta > Magnoliopsida > Fabales > Fabaceae > Arachis > Arachis hypogaea. The sequence continues at coordinate 98,237,275 of NC_092046.1, read as the reverse complement.
CTTATGGCATCCTCAGTGATCATAATCTCTCTACCCCTCAAGTGTACTGAATCCAAGCCTGGTCGGAAGAAGTTACAGTAAAATTCCCTAACCCATGAGATGTTAATCCGTCCCAAGTCTCTATCGACGAAATCCAATCCCAACTCAGAAATACGGGCATTTATGGCACGCCTCACATCATTGGGAAGATTCAGCTTCTTCTCAATGTTCAGCTTTGTCTTTGCATAATGAGAAAGGCGTAGCTCATAGTAGAGGTTTGGGAATTTAGTCGAATCAGTGGATGGAAGTAACTGATTTTCTTTTTTCTCATCATTCATCGGATTCTTAGCATAGTTAGCATATGGTGAGGGTGTAGAGGTCTTACAGCGCTTCCTCTTTTTGGAAGTAGTGGCTATAGCCTTTCCTTTATCTGACATCCTGAAAAACAGAAATAATATAGTATAAACCTATAGCCAAGTAGATACAAAGCACTCAAAGCGAAGCATAATCATGAAGTGAATAAAGAAAGAAGATTCCTTGGAATGCAAGCAACAGAATGCAGAATTCAAACCAAACTTCAAACCAAGTATTCAAACCATATTTTGCACATTATTCGTTAACTAAGTTCAGAAAGCACCATATCCAAAAGAATGACAAAAGAGTTAGGTTGAAAACCGAAAGAAGTCAGGTGGTGAAACAAGTTAGAGTTAGAATTCAGTTTGAAAATTAGTGATATGGTGATTACCATCTCAATTTGAAAATAAGGTACAAAACAAGGCAGTTAACAAGTTCACAATCATGAATTGCAACAAGTCATTGATGATGAAATATGATATTGCTAGAAAGTAACTAATAAGAAACAAACCATCAATCAATGTGAAGATCACTAAAATCACATGAATTTATGTTGGTAAAATCAATTCATCAAGGAATGAACCAATCAAAAGGCATTCAACAATAAATTCAATGATGCATCAATGTCACAAGTCGAAAGAAACATGGAAAACCTTGTGGTCAATGTGGCTTAATGCAGATTGTGCATGAATAACGCGAATTAAACCAGCCTCATAGATTAAAATCTTCAACTTGTGTGTTGATGTAAAAGAGGCATGAACCCTTAGAAGAATAGCAAGCAATGGCCAATCGAAAAGCTTACTCAACCATGCAATGCAAAGAAGCAAATCAGCATGAATAACAAGCAAAAATATGAAAAGCATGACCAAGGGGCTTGTTCTTGAGGAGTTTTCAAAAACCATTTAAACAGCAGCACTTTAGTTGAGCAGAATTCATCAACTAGGGGCTGTTACATTCATCAAACAAGATTAACATAAAAACTGTGGTTAATGAAAATCAGGTAGTATTTCAGCAGCACAAACAGCAGCAAGCGGAGCAATAGAAAACAATTCAAATTAAATCAGCCAAGAAGCAGTTATGAACAGGTAAGCAGCCAATATCCATGAGTAAAGCAACTGTTAACAACAGCAAGCCAAACTCAGTTAATGCCTAAATGAAAACAGCAATGTAACAGAGCAGTTCACACAGCAACAGAAATTCAGACAATGCCTAAATCCACTACTCAGCCCAAATTCGCTAACAACCTAATTCAAACTAAACTAACTAATCTAACCTAACTAAAATGATCCTAACTATGCTACTGTAATTACAGTAAACAGCAAAAGAAGAAGCAAAACAGGGGAAGGTGAGAACCTGGGTGCAGAGGCTGAACAGGGCAAGAGAGAGGAGAAAGTGAAGTGGAGCGGTGAGAGGAAGAACCGGCCAGAGCAGCGCGGCTGTCGGGTTGCACCGCTGAGCTTGCGCCGGTGACGATGGTAGCCGCGGCGGTGCTGGTGGCGCCGAGGGAAGAGAGAGACAGAGAACAGAGGGGCAGTGAAAGAGAGAGGAAAAATGAGAGAAGAGAGAAAAGAGGGCAAGGCGATAGTGGTCGACGGCGGCGACGGGATTGGGATGCTCGCCGGAGGTGAGGTGGTTGATGGGAGAAGTTTGAAGATGGAGGGGGAAAAGAAAGAAATGAAACGTTGGAGAGAGAGGGGTGAGATGCGCGAATGCGCTAGGGCTTGCGTCTCTGGGGTAAGTAAAAATTCGAATCCACACGCGCGCGCACTGTGCGCGTTCGCGTGGGTGGGCGAAATGGAAGAATGGCGCGAAAGCGCCATGCGCGCTTGCGCATAGATGAAGGAATCGGAATGGGCGCGGACGCCTAAGGTGCGCGTCGGCGCGGATGTACTGGGCTGAGAGCACAAAAGGGGCCCAGAGTTGGCACAACTCTCGGGTCCTTTGGCCTGGATGATGCTAAGACGCATCGATGCGCGCGTGCACTGTGCGCGTTCGCGTGGATGGTTAAGCTTATTGGATGGGCGCGGAGGCGTGTAGTACGCCAACGCGTAAAAAGGTAAACAAGGAGTGACGCGGACGCGTATAGCGTGCGTCTGCGTGAGTTGAGGCACAGAGTTGGCCCAAAAGTGGCGCAACTCTCTGGTTTTTGGCCCAGGGAACTAAAATATGAAGCCGACGCGCGCGCGCACTTTGCGCTTGTGCGTGGCTTGCTATTCTTCCCTTCTTCTTTTTTTTTTTCATAACTTCCCATCTTTCTCTAAAACTCTAGGACCAGCTAAGGTGCAAGATTGAGCATATTTTGAAACATATGGACATTTTTAAACAACTTGAGAAAACTTGCAATTCAAGCAAAAACTCAATTCAAAGAAAAATTCATCCCTCATTAAAGCATAGAATGTATACACCTTAGTGAACAAAGAAAAAAATATGTCAAGAAGTAAAGAAACTATATACAATGGAACCCTATTCATTCATTCATTATATCTACAAGAGAATGGAAAGAGTTTACCATGGTGGGGTGTCTCCCACCAAGCACTTTTAGTTTAAGTCCTTAAGTTGGACCTTGGGAGGCTCCTTGTCAAGGTGGCTTATGCTTGTACCCATCCTTGAACCTCCAACAGTGCTTGTCCTTCAATCGGTTGTCAGAAGTTCCAACCTTTTTCATTAAGCTTTGGTGTGGTTCTTTCCAAGATGTGAGCTCCCGAGAATGGCTACCATAGGATAATCCAGGATCCTATATCTTGTCCTCGCACCCATCTTCTAGTTGATTGTCTCGACTTTGTCCAGGCGACGAGAAAACAGAATTCTCATGGAGGCACCAAACTACTCTCCTAGACCCACTTAGTTTAGCATTACACCAATCCACGCTCTCTAATTTCGAGCTTCCCACCATAATAAGCCTAGATTTAGAACGCCAACCACTAAACATCCTCTTTTTCCGCTTGATTCCACAAAGTGCCCTAAGTTGGCCATCCTTTTCGAGCAAACCATACTCAAGTGGGATAATAAAGTTGAGAGTTAGAAGTTTTACCCACTCAAGCCGAGGATTGGATGACGAACTAGGTGAAGGAGTTTCCAAGGATCGTGATAAAGCATGCTCTACTCCCGTCCATCCTCTTCTAGAGGTTTCCATCACTTGGCGAGGTTCTTCAAGTTCCTCCTCATGCCAAGCTTCCTCAAGTTCACACTCCTCTTCACCAATTTCTTCTAGTTCTTCCCCCTCACTTTCATCGTAGATAGGAGGTCTAGTGAAGTCTACCTCATCATCAAGTCTAAGAAAATTGGGGAAGGACTCTTCAAACTCAAAAGGATCATATGTTGCTTCGGAATCATCATAGGTAGGAGAGTTTGTTGCTTGGAGCACTCCTTCTAGTTCTTCACTCGCATTAGGCCTTGGAGGTTGCAAGCCCTCTTCAACCTTGCTTTCCAATGTACTAGAGAAGGGTTCAACAGGATCGTCAAGGGAATTGATCGAGGTGGGCAAAAAATCACTAGTGATGGAATCCACTTCTCTATCAATTTCCTTTAACTCATTGTTTACTCTCACGATATTGCTCGTTTCTTTGATATTCCCTCCACACTCCTTGGAGAAGGGTTCCTCAACTTGGGATTCCTTTATGTACTCAACATATCCTAAACATCCACCCACTACTTCCTTTTATTCGCTGATTCCCATCTTCTCCTCTTGTTGCGCTTCTTGCTTCAATTATTCTTCCTCACCATGGAGTTCCATGTTTATATCCTCACTAAGCTCCTAGGTTGTTTCTCCACATTCAACAGTGGGGGTACTTATGGCGCATGAGCTTAAGTGAGATGTTAGGTGACCTACGGCTTCTACTATACCGGCCACCCTTACTCTTAACTCCTTGAACTTGGTTTCATCCTCCTCTTGTCGTCTTAAAATACGAGATTCATGATCTCTCAATTCTAACATGAAGGCTTCATCAAGAGGTGGCATTGGAAGAGAAAATTCATCAGTTAGGGAAAGATTATTGTAATCAGAAGGTGGTTCATATTGGTGAAGTTCTTGAGGTGGTGTATGTGGAATTAGTGGTTCTTGAGAGTATTGGGGTTGGGATGGTGGTTGTTCTACATGTGATTCTAATGGTGGTTGATATGGTGTGTATGAGTTATGGTCATATGGAGGTAAATGGTGGTATAAGGCTTGTGAGTATGACGTGTGGCTATAATGAGGATATGGCTCATAGGCATATGGTGGTAGTTCTTCAAAATCACAAGGGAATTCACCATAGCTAGTGGATCGACATGCATCATAGAACAGCTCTTCTTCATAGTGCATTGGTGGAGGTTGTTGCCATTGAGGTTGATCAAGTATTTGTGGCTCCTCCCACCTTTGATCTCCAATTCCTTGGTGCACATCTTCATTGAAGCTTTCATCTCCTACAACATAGTTTAAGCTACACTCATAGCCAAAGTGAGAATTTATATTGAAGTGGGAAATAAAAACAAAGAGCAATAAGAAATGAAGAAGACTAAATCCTAAAACTAGCAAAAATCAACAAATAAACCAAAGATAAAGTTATTCACAATATTTACAATAGCCAATTAACATAGCACCATTGGCTCCCCGGCAACGGCGCCATTTTGATGAACGATAACTCTTTTGATGGTTTAGAATTTTCTCAAATGAATGAAATCTCGTGGTAAAGTATAGTTTCCAAACAAATCAAGAGTCCTCTCATGCAAAAATTTAGGTTGTCACGAATAACAATCCCCAATGAAATTATAACCGGAGTATTTGGACTCCGGGTCGTCTCCCTAGGAACCAACGGAGTGCATGCGTATTGGCTATAGAGGGAAAAAAAGGGGGTTTTGGTTGATGATCGACAAGGAATTTAATTGTGCATGGAAAGTAAAATCAAGCAAACAATTAAAAGAAGCAATTAAGGAAGAGAGACATTCATGGCATTGAATTGAGATCTTAGGCTTTCTATCCTAGTCATGCATGATTAATTTATCTTGTTTAGTTAACTCACACATCGGGAGAATGTCAAACAAGACCAATTAATCGAGTCACAATTATAAACAAGAATTTATCTCATTACGTCATCTCCAACAAATAGGGAGAAAGTCTAACGAGGCTAGCTAATCTCAATCCAAAAGTCCTAACCAATCTTACTAATTAAATTAGCAAAAGGTTAGCGTTAATGGAAACGATACTAGCTAACAATTCTAAATCACCAACGTAAGTTGGGTTTTCATGACTCAAGATTGCCCAATCACTCTTTCCAAGCCAAGAATGCTCACAATCTACTCTAAGGTCCAACCAAGCATTTTGTCAAACACTTGGTGGGTAGTAAGGAAAAACTTAGTGAAAATGTAAGAAATGCAAATCTACTAATTATCAATTGCAAGAAATGTAAAATCACAATCCAAATCAACATCAATTAAAGAAACATCAACATTAAAATTGCATTAAATGTAAACAAATCCAATATGAGTTCATCATCACAAAAGAGAGCTAAAGGGAAGGTTAACATAAAAACTAAGAGAATTATGATTTAGAAAAGAGAAATTATAGAAGAAACTAAATAAGATCAAGTAATTAAACATGAAAATAAAATAATCTAACCTAATCCTAACCTAATTCTAGAGAGAAGAGAGAGCTTCTCTCTCTAGAAACTAACTAAAGGCTCATGTTGGCTAAAACTAATTGCTCTCCCCTTGCTTGGACTTCTATTCTGCATGAAATACACTCAGGAACAAGTTGGATTTGGGCCTGGGCAACTCAGAAATTGCCCCCAGCATTTTGCCATTAAGTGGGCCAAGTAAGAGTATCAGCGCGCGCACGCCATGTGCGCGTGCGCGTCGCTGGCAAATTCCCAATCTGCGCGGAAGCGGTATGTGCGCGGGCGCGTCCTTGTGAAAAACCACTTCTGCGCATGCGCGCCTTGTACGCGTGCACGTCCATTGATACATTCCAAATCTTTGTTTCTTCATGCATTCTCCTCTTTGTATGCTTTTCTTCTCATTTCTTCCATCCAATACTTGCCTTATGAACCTGAAATTACTTAACAAACACATCAAGGCATCGAATGGAATTAAAGTGGATCTAAAATCACCAAATTAGTGCCTAAAAAGCATGTTTTTACATTTAAGCATAATTCAAGGGAGAATTACAAAACCATGCTATTCCATTGAATAAATGTGGGAAAAGGTGGATAAATCCCCCAAAATAAGCACAAAATAAACCACAAAATCGGGGTTTATCACCTATTGCTTGGGATACTTCTTCCAATTCTTCAATCACATTGTGCGTTGGAGGTTGTGCACTCTCCTTCTCAATATCAACTTCAAACTCCATGGAAGAAGGTTCTTCAATTTGTAATCCCTCTATGTACTCAACATATCCTAAAACGCCATCCACTACTTTCTCTTGTTCCGTAATATCGACCTCTTCCTCTTGTTGTACTTCATACTTTAAGTCCTCTTCTTCACCTTGGAGCTTCAAGTTCACTCCCTCACTAAGCTCTTTGGGTGCTTCTCCACATTCAACAATGGGAATGCGTTGATCGCACAAGCTTAGGCAGGATGAGTATATGTTGCTAACGGCTTCTACCATGGTAGCCATCTTAGCTCTTAACTCTTCATACTTCTTTTCATCCTCCTCTTGTTGCCTTAAGATATGAGATTCAAGGTCTCTTAGTTCTAGCATGAGGGCTGCATCGGGAGGTGGTGGTAGAAGAGAGGATTCATTGTTTGAGGGAAGGGCATTGTAGTTAGAAGGTGGTTCGTATTGGTCAAATTCTTGAGGTGATGTGTATGGACTTTATGGTTCATGGGAGTATTGGTGTTGGAATGGTGGTAGTTCTAGATATGGTTCATATGGTGGTTGGTATGGTGGATATGGGTTAGGGTCAAATGGAGGTGAATGGTGGTATGAGGCTTGTAAGTATGGTGGAGGGCTATATTGAGGAGTGGGATCATAAGCATATGATGATTGTGGTTGACAATCACAATAAAAGTCATCACACACATTGGGTCGATATGCATTAGGATTAGGATTATACCCATAAGAGTTCGGAAGAGGTTGTTGATAAGAAGGTTGTCCATAAACTTGGGGCTCTTCCCATCATTGATTTCCAAATCCTTGATGCACATCCTCATTGAAGCTTCCATTTCCTACAACAGAGATTGAACCACACTCATAGGCAAAAGGATGAGAATTCATAGTGAAAGAGAAAACAAGAACAAAGACTAATAAGAACAAAGAGAGCAAAATTCTACACTAGCAAAAACTAACAAACAAACCAAAATTCAAGCTATTCACAATATATACAATAGCCAATAACATAGCACCATTGCAATTCCCTGGAAACGGCGCCATTTTGATAACGAGATTTTCTCGATAGTTTAGAATTTCTCTAGTAGAAATAATAACTTCGTTGTAAGCATAGCTCCAAACCAACAAACAATCCTCCCAATCAAAAATTTATAGTTTTGTCACGAATAACAAACTCCAATAAAAATTAACCGAAGTATTTGGACTCCAGGTCGTCTCCCTAGGAAGCAATGAAGTGGTCAATTATTGGCTATAAAAGGGTAAAAAGGAGGGTTTTGGTTTATAAGAGGGCAAGAAAAGTAAATCAAGCAAGTAATTAAAGAAAGCAAGATAAAGAACTATTGGCTAAGACTTAGGCAACTGAGATCACCATCCTTGTCAACAAACCAAATATTGATAATTGTGAGAGGCCAACCTATTAAGTCTACTTCCCAAAAGCCTTAAGTACGTAATATCTACTCCTAAGCTTGAAGTACGTCAAATAGGTTTGATCACATCAACCCTTAAGTCCCAACCTAGCTACTAATTAACTTAATAGTGGGTTAGCGTCAATGGGTATCAAATTGATCACCAAGGGTTCTCGAATCACCAAATCCATTATACACAATGACTCAAGTTTACCCAATTACCTTAGCTTAGACCAAGAGTCAACAAAACTACTCAAGAGCTAAAGAGAACATTTCATCAAACACATAGAGTGCAATAGAAGTAAACATCATGAATTGCAAGAAATAGTAAAATCTACCAACTACTAATTGCAAGGAAAGTAAAATCACAGTTCAATTCATCAATAAAAAGAAACATCAACATCAAATTGCATTAAATGTAAAATAAATCGAACATGAGTTCATCATCACAAAAGAGATCAAAATGAGAAATTAACATCACAAATAAGAGAATCAAGATGTAGAAATGAGGAATTTTAAAAGAAACAAGATGATATCAAGCAATTAAACATGGATCTATGATAATCTAACCTAATTCTAGAGAGAAGAGGGAGCTTCTCTCTCTAGAAAACTAACTAAAGGCTCATGTTGGCTAAACTAATTGCTCCCCCTTTGCTTGGACTTCAATTCTGCATGAAATACACTCAGAAACAAGTTGGATTTGGGCCTGGGCAGCTCATAAATAGCCCCAGCATTTTTCCTTTAAGTGGGCCACATGAGAGTATCGGCGCATACAAATCTGTGGATGACAGATAAGCAAAAGAATGATGGAACAGCCTTCCATACTTTTCACACTATGGTCAGAGGGAAGATCATGTACTTTCATCTGGACAGGGTGAGAGAGATCTTCAAACTAGCTCTGTAAAATGGTTGAAGGGTTGAAGCCAACCAAAATCTGGATCAAGTCCAAAAAGACATATGCCTGCCCGGAACTCAACGGATTGAGTACACAAAAGGGGAGACATGCCAGCTAAAAAGGGCAAACCTCAAGCCTATTGCTAGAGGATGGCTAGACTTCATTGGGTATTCTATACTCCCCACAAGTAACAACTTTGAAGTTAATATTCTGAGAGCTGTGATTATTCACTGCATCATGATGGGGAATGAGGTACAAGTCCACCAAATAATCCCCCGTGATATTTATAAGTTGGCAAATAGGGTGTCTACTAATGCCATGCTGGCTTATCCAAATCTCATCTTTCGCCTATGCCAAGAGGCTAAGGTTCAGGTCCCATCAGACCACTTTATTCTAGTGGAAAAATCAATCACCAAGTAGGTGATGGAGAGTTCCAAGATAGAAGAGGATCAACTCAAAAGGAAGGCACCTGAGCCTCCCCAAGAGATCCCTCTAATGGAGTATTCGGACCAGCTAAAGGCATCTGTAATACACTTGCATAACACTTTAGATCAGCTCAGAGAGGAGCAGAAAGATCAGACTAGCATGATTTGCAAACTGATCAAGGAGCAGGAGAAGCAAGGGTGTAGCTGGAGGAGCTGAAGCACCAAAAGCTCTCCCCTGAAGAGCCATACGTCCCTCACCAGAAGAGCCCAGAGCCTCTCAAGCTGAAGGTTATTGAGTTTCAACTCTGTGACTATTCCTATTCCTGTCTCACGTATTTCCATCCTAATTTAGAGTTGCATGATCACTAGTAGTATTTATGCCTTTATTTTTATGTTTATTTTATGTCTTTTCATTTCTAGTATTACATAAGCATTAGTAGTAATTAATTAATTTTTTTTCCAATTAGCTTTAACTTATTCCTCTTATCATCATTAAACAATGAATAAAATAGTAGATTTTTTTAGAAGAATTAAATATGCATAAATTTTTGAGTTTTTCAATAAAGAATAGTTAATTATTTTGATGTGGTGTCATTGCTTTAGTTTTCTGAATGTATGAATAAATAGTGCATATTTGAAGTTAAATTTTAGGATGCTAGCTCTTGAAAGAATGAAGAAAAAGAAAAAATATTATTTATAATCTAAAAAATCAATAGAATTGATTCTTGAAGCAAGAAAAAGTAGCAAAAAGAAAAAGAAAAAGCTTGCATACAAAAAAAAAGTGGCAAAAAAAAAGAAAATAGAAAAAAAAGGGCAAGCAGAAAAAGCCAATAGCTCTTTAAACCAAAAGGTAAGAGCAAAAAGCCAGTAACCCTTTAAACCAAAAGGCAAGGGTAAAAAGGATCCAAGGCTTTGAGCATTAATGGATAGGAGGGCCTACAAGGAATAAAATCCTGGCCTAAGCGGCTCAACTAAGCTGTCCCTAACCATGTGCTTGTGGCGTGAAGGTGTCAAGTGAAAAGCTTGAGACTGAGCAGTTAAAGTCATAATCCAAAGCGAAAAGAGTGTGCTCAAGAACTCTGGATACCTCTATCTGGGGACTCAAGCAAAGCTGATTCACAATCTGAAAAGGTTCACCCAGCTAAAGTGTCTGTGGCATTATTGTATCCGGTGGTTATACTGAAAAACAAGGTGCTTAGGGTCATGGCCAATTACCTAAAAAGCTGTTTTCAAGAATAAAAAAGAACTGAACTAGGAGAATCAATAATATCATCTGGACTCTAAGTTCCTAAAGATGCTAGCCATCCTGAGTTTCAATGGATAGTGAGATGCCAAAACTATTCAGAAGCAAAAAACTGCTAAGTCCCGCTCATCTAATTGAAACTGAGCTTCATTGGAAACTCTGGAATTTATTGTATCTTACTCTTCTTTTAATCTAATTGGCTTTGGGTTGCTTGGGGACATGCAACAGTTTAAGTTTGGTGATGTGATTAGTGGATATTTTATATGCTTTTTGGCGTAGTTTTCATATAGTTTTTAGTATGTTTTGTTTAGTTTTTATTAAGTTTTTACAGGTTTTATTGTTGGTATGCGAAATTGTTACTCAGGTTGTAAATTATTGTTCGAAATTGATTCCCTGGCGATGGCACCAAAAACGGATGCACAGAACCATGGTCTAAACTTATCTTCACAACTTCGCATAACTAACCAGCAAGTGCACTAGGTCGTCCAAGTAATAAACCTTACGTGAGTAAGGGTCGATTCCACGGAGATTGATGGTATGAAGCAAGCGATGGTCACCTTGTAAATCTCAGTCAGGCGGATAGTAATTGATTATGGAGTTTTCAAAAATAATACTAATTAAACAGAAAATAGGGATAGAAACACTTATGTAAATCCTTGGTGAGAATTTCAGATAAATGCATGGAGATGCTTTCGTCCCTCTAAACCTCTGCTTTCTTGCTGTCTTCTTCCAATCAGTCTTACTCCTTTCTATGGCTGGCTTTATGCAAGGGCATTACTGTTGTCAATGGTTACATCCCCTCCTCTTGTGAAAATGGTCCAAATGCTCTGTCACAGCACAGCTAATCAATCATCTGAGGTTCCCGATCATGCTGGAATAGGATTCACCCTCCTTTTGCGTCTGTCACTACGCCCAGCACTCGCGAGTTTGAAGCTCGTCACAGTCATTCAATCCCTGAATCCTACTCAGAATACCACAGACAAGGTTTAGACTTTCCGGATTCTCATGAATGCCGCCATCAATCTAGCTTACACCACGAAGATTCTGATTAAGAAATCTAAGAGATACTCATTCAATCTGATGTAGAACGGAAGTGGTTGTCAGGCACGCGTTCATTAGGAATGATGATGATTGTCACGTTCATCACATTCAGGTTGAAGTGCAAATGAATATCTTAGAAACTGAATAAGATGAATTGAATAAAAAACAGTAGTACTTTGCATTAATCTTTGAGGAACAGCAGAGCTCCACACCTTAATCTATGGAGTGCAGAAACTCTACCGTTGAAAATACATAAGTAATGAAGGTCCAGGCATGGCCGAATGGCCAGCCCCCAAACGTGATCAATGGATCAAAAATACAATCCAGGATGTCTAATACAATAGTAAAAAGTCCTATTTATAATAAACTAGCTACTAGGGTTTACAGAAGTAAGTAATTGATACATAAATCCACTTCCGGGGCCCACTTGGTGTGTTCTTGGGCTGAGCTTGAAGTCTACACGTGGAGAGGTCATTCTTGGAGTTGAACGCCAGCTTTTGTGCCAGTTTGGGCGTTGAACTCCACTTTGCAACTTGTTTCTGGCGCTGGACGCTAGAATTAGGCAGAGAGCTGGCGTTGAACGCCAGTTTGCGTCATCTAAACTTGGGCAAAGTATGGACTATTATATATTGCTGGAAAGCCCCGGATGTCTAATTTCCAATGCAATTGGAAGCGCGCCATGTTGTGTTCTGTAGCTCCAGAAAATCCATTTTGAGTGCAGGGAGGTCAGAATCCAACAGCATCAGCAGTCCTTCTTCAACCTCTGAATCTGATTTTTGCTCAAGTCCCTCAATTTCAGCCAGAAAATACCTGAAATCACAGAAAAACACACAAACTCATAGTAAAGTCTAGAAATCTGAATTTAACATAAAAACTAATGAAAACATCCCTAAAAGTAACTAGATCCTACTAAAAACATACTAAAAACAATGCCAAAAGGCGTATAAATTATCCGCTCATCACAACACCAAACTTAAATTGTTGCTTGTCCCCAAGCAACTGAAAATCAAATAGGATAAAAAGAAGAGAATATACTATAAATTCCAAACTATCAATGAAACATAGCTCCAATCAAATGAGCGGGACTTATAACTTTTTGCCTCTTGAATAGTTTTGGCATCTCACTTTATCCATTGAGGTTCAGAATGATTGGCTTCTATAGGAACTCAGAGTTCAGATAGTGTTATTGACTCTCCTAGTTCAGTATGATGATTCTTGAACACAGCTATTTTATGAGTCTTGGCCGTGGCCCTAAGCACTTTGTTTTCCAGTATTACCACCGGATACATAAATGCCACAGACACATAATTGGGTGAACCTTTTCAGATTGTGACTCAGCTTTGCTAAAGTCCCCAATTAGAGGTGTCCAGGGTTCTTAAGCACACTCTTTTTTTTTTTTTGCTTTGGACCTTGACTTTAACCGCTCAGTCTCAAGTTTTCACTTGACACCTACACGCCACAAGCACATGGTTAGGGACAGCTTGGTTTAGCCGCTTAGACTAGGATTTTATTCCTTTAGGCCCTCCTATCCACTGATGCTCAAAGCCTTGGGATCCTTTTTATTTGCCCTTGCCTTTTGGTTTTAAGGGTTACTGGCTTTTTGCTCTTGCCTCTTGGTTTTTAGAGCTTTTGGCTTTTTCTGCTTGCTTTTTCTTTTTCTCTTTTTTTTTTTTTCTGCAAGCTTTGTTCTTTGCTGCTTTTTCTTGCTTCAAGAATCATTTTTATGATTTTTCAGATTATCAAATAACATGTCTCCTTGTCATCATTCTTTCAAGAGCCAACATATTTAACATTCTTAAACAACAACTTCAAAAGACATATGCACTGTTCAAGCATTCATTCAGAAAACAAGAAGCATCGTCACCACATCAATATAATTAAACTAAGTTCAAGGATAAATTCGAAACTCATGTACTTCTTATTCTTTTGAATTAAAACATTTTTCATTTAAGAGAGGTGATGGATTCATAGGACATTCATAACTTTAAGACATAGTTACTAACTACTAATGATCATGTAATGAAGACACAAACATGGATAAGCACTTAACATAGAAAACGAAAAACAGAGAAAGTAAGAACAAGGAATGAGTCCACCTTAGTGATAGGTGCGTTTCTTTCTTGAGGAACCAATGATGTCCTTGAGCTCTTCTATGTCTCTTCCTTGTCTTTGTTGCTCCTCCCTCATTACTTTTTGATCTTCTCTAATTTCATGAAGGATGATGGAGTGTTCTTGATGTTCCACCCTTAATTGTCCCATGTTGGAACTTAATTCTCCTAGGGAGGTGTTGATTTGCTCCCAAAATTTCTGTGGAGGCAAGTGCATCCCTTGATGTATCTCAGGGATTTCTTGATGATGAGCTTCTTCATTTGCCCGTTGAGATTCATGAATGTGCTCTCTTGTTTGCTCCATCCTTTTCTTAGTGATGGGCTTGTGAGATGAATCTTTCCATCTCCCATGGCTCAGAGATGGAAGCATTTGTCTTCCCTTTCTTCTTTCTTGAGGTTTCTCTGGCCTTAGGTGCCATTAATGGTAATGAAAAAACAAAAAGCTTATGCTTTTACCACACCAAACTTAGAATATTGCTCGCCCTCGAGCAAGAGAAGAAAGAATAGATGAAGAAGAAGAAGATATGGAGGAGATAGAGGGATGTGTATATGGATGTAAGTGGTGAATGGAAAACAGAAGGGATGACCATGAATGGAGAGAGAGAGGGTGAGGTGGGTTGGGATCCTGTGAGATTCACAGATCCTGAGAGGATCCTGTGGGGTCCATAGATCCTGAGATGATCCTGTGGGGTCCACAGATCCTGAGATGTTCAAGGAATTACAACCTTGCACCAAATTAGGCATGTAAAATGCCCTTGCACACAACTCTGGGCGTTCAGCGCCAGCTTGGTGCCCATTTTGGGCGTTCAACGCCCATTTGTTGCCCATTTCTGGCGTTGAACGCCAGAAGCATGCTTGTTCTGGGCGTTCAGCGCCAGCTCTTCTCCAGGGTGCAATTCTGGCGTTCAGCGCCCAGATGCTACCCATTTTGGGCGTTCAGCACCCAGATACTGCCCATTTTGGGCGTTCAGCGCCAGAACCATGCTCTGTTCTGGCGTTGAACGCCAGACAGGTGCTTCCTCCAGGGTGTAATTTTTCTTCCGCTGTTTTTGATTCTGTTTCTAAATTTTTCGTTTATTTTGTGACTCCACATGATCATGAACCTAAGAAAACACGAAAAACAAAAATAAAATTAGATAAATAAACATTGGGTTGCCTCCCAACAAGCGCTTCTTTAATGTCAATAGCTTGACAGTGGGCTCTCATGGAGCCTCACAGATGTGCAGAGCTTTGTTGAGACCTCCCAACACCAAACTTAGAGTTTGAATATGGGGGTTTGACACCAAACTTAGAGTTTAGTTGTGGCCTCCCAACACCAAACTTAGAGTTTGACTGTGGGGGCTTTGGTTGACTCTGCTTTGACAGAAGCTTTTTCTGCTTCCTCTCCATGGATGCAGAGAGAGATCCTTGAGTTGTAAACACAAGGTTGTCCTTATTTAATTGAAGGACCAATTCTCCTCTGTCCACATCAATCAGAGCTCTTGCTGTGGCTAGGAAAGGTCTTCCTAGGATGATGAATTCATCCTCTTCCTTTCCAGTATCAAGGACTATGAAATCAGCAGGGATGTAAAGGCCTTCAACCTTTACTAACACGTCCTCTACTTGTCCATAAGCCTATTTTCTTGAATTGTCTGTCATCTCTAATGAGATTTTAGCAGCTTGCACCCCATAGATTCCCATTTTCTCTATTACAGAGAGGGGCATGAGGTTTATTCCTGAACCAAGGTCACACAGAGCCTTAAAGATCATGGTGCCTATGGTACAAGGTATTATGAACTTTCCAGGATCCTGTCTCTTCTGAGGCAATGTCAGTTGATCCAGATCACTTAGTTCATTGGTGAACAAGGGAGGTTCATCTTCCCAAGTTTCAATACCAAATAATTTGGCATTTAGCTTCATGATTGCACCAAGGAACTTGGCAGCTTGCTCTTTAGTAACATCCTCATTCTCTTCAGAAGAGGAATACTCATCAGAGCTCATGAATGGCATAAGGAGGTTCAATGGAATCTCTATGGTCTCTAGATGAGCCTCAGAGTCCTTTGGTTCCTCAGAGGGAAGCTCCTTGTTGATCACTGGACGTCCCAGGAGGTCTTCTTCCTTGGGATTCACGTACTTCTCCTCTCTTGTGGGTTCGGCCATGGTAATTAATTTAATGGCCTTGCACTCTCCTTTTGGATTCTCTTCTGTATTGCTTGGGAGAGTACTGGGAGGGATTTCAGTGATGCTTTTACTCAGCTGGCCCACTTGTGCTTCCAAATTTCTAATGGAAGACCTTGTTTCATTCATGAAACTCACAGTGGCCTTAGATAGATCAGAGACTAAGTTTGCTAAATTAGAGGTACTTTGTTCAGAGTTCTCTGTCTGTTGCTGAGTGGATGGTGGAAAAGGCTTGCTATTGCAAAACCTATTTCTTCCACCATTATTAAAGCCTTGTTGAGGCCTTTGATCCTTCCATGAGAGATTTGGATGATTTCTCCATGATGGATTATAGGTGTTTCCATATGGTTCACCCATGTAATTTACCTCTGCTATTGCAGGGTTCTCAGGATCATAAGCTTCTTCTTCATAAGAAGCCTCTTGAGTACTGTTGGATGCAGCTTGCATTCCAGTCAGACTCTGAGAAATCATATTGACTTGCTGAGTCAATATTTTATTCTGAGCCAATATGGCATTCAGAGTATCAATTTCAAGAACTCCCTTCTTCATAGGCATCCCATTACTCACAGGATTCCTCTCAGAAGTGTACATAAACTGGTTATTAGCAACCATGTCAATGAGTTCTTGAGCTTCTGCAGGCGTTTTCTTTAGGTGAATGGATCCACCTGCAGAAGTATCCAATGACATCTTTGATAGCTCAGATAAACCATCATAGAATATATCCAGGATGGTCCATTCTGAAAGCATGTCAGAAGGACACTTTTTGGTCAGCTGCTTGTATCTTTTCCAAGCTTCATAGAGGGATTCACCTTCTTTCTGTCTGAAGGTTTGAACATCATCTCTAAGCTTGCTCAGCTTTTGAGGAGGAAAGAACTTGGATAAGAAAGCCGTGACCAGCTTATCCCAAGAGTTCAGGCTATCTTTGGGTTGAGAGTCCAACCATATTCTAGCTTTGTCTCTTACAGCAAAAGGGAAAAGCATGAGCATGTAGACTTCAGGATCTACTCCATTAGTCTTAACAGTATCACAGATTTGCAAGAATTCAGTTAAGAACTGAAAAGGATCTTCAGATGGAAGTCCATGAAACTTGCAGTTCTGCTGCATCAGAGAAACTAGCTGAGGTTTCAGCTCAAAATTGTTTGCTCCAATGGTAGGAATGGAGATGCTTCTTCCATGTAAATTGGAATTAGGTGTAGTAAAGTCACCAAGCATCCTCCTTGCATTATTATTATTTTCGGATGCCATCTCCTCTTCCTGTTCGAAAATTTCTGACAGGTGCTTGCTGGATAGTTGTAATTTAGCTTCTCTTAATTTCCTCTTCAGAGTCCTTTCAGGTTCTGGATCTGCTTCAACAAGGATATTCTTGTCCTTGCTCCTTCTCATATGACAAAGAAGAGGGCACAGAAAAATAATAATAATAGGGATCCTTTCTACCCAAGTATAGAGGTTCCCTTTAGGTGAGTGGAAGAAAAGAAGAAGAAAAAAATTCGAACACAGATGGAAGAGGGGGTTCGAATTTGGTGAGTGATGTGAGTAAGAGATGTTAGTAAATGAATAAATAATTAGAATGAGATGAGAGAGGGAGAATTTCGAAAATATTTTTTGAAAAAGAGTTAGTGATTTTCAAAAATAGTTTTTGAAAAAGGTTAGTAATTTTTGAAAATAAAAAAATCAAAAATTAAAATAATTAGTTAATTAAAAAGAATTTTTGAAAAAGAGGGAAGATATTTTCGAAAATTAGAGAGAGAGAGAGAGTTAGTTAGGTAGTTTTGAAAACAAACAAAAAGTTAGTTAGTTGGTTGAAACAAATTTTGAAAAGATAAGAAGTTAGGAAGTTAGAAAAGATATTTTGCAATCACTTTTTTGAAAAAGGTAAGATAAGAAGATATTTTTGAAAAGATATGATAGAAATTAGTTTTTGAAAAAGATTTGATTTTTAAAATCTCAATTAATGACTTGATTCACAAGAAATCACAAGATATGATTCTAGAACTTAAAGTTTGAATCTTTCTTAACAAGTAAGTAACAAACTTGAAATTTTGGAATCAAAACATTAATTGATGATGTTATTTTCGAAAATATGATGTAAAATTAAGAAAAAGATTTTTGAAAAATATTTTTGAAATTTTCGAAAATAACTAAAAAAAATTTAAAAAAAAAGATTTGATTTTTGAAAAAGATTTTGATAAAGATATGATTTTTTTAAATTGAAAATTTGATTTGACTCATAAAAACAACTAGATTTTAAAAAAAAAATTTTGAAAAAGTCAAATCTAATTTTTGAAATTTTAAGAGAGAAAAAGGGAAAGATATTTTTTTGATTTTTGAATTTTTATGATGAGAGAGAAAAACAAGAAAAATGATGCAATGTATGAAAGTTATGGATCAAAACAATGAATGCATGCAAGAATGCTATGAATGTCAAGATGAACACCAAGAACACTATGAAGATCATGATGAACATCAAGAACACATTTTTGAAAATTTTTTTTTTAATGCAAAGAAAACATGCAAGACACCAAACTTAGAATTATTTAATGCTTAGACATAAAGAATTCAGGAATGCATATGAAAAACAAGAAAAGACACAAAACATGAAAATGCAAAGATCAAACAAGAAGACTTACCAAGAACAACTTGAAGATCATGAAGAACACTATGAATGCATGAATTTTCGAAAAATGCAAAATGGATATGCAATTGACACCAAACTTATAACATGACACATGACTCAAACAAGAAACATGAAAAATATTTTTGATTTTTATGATTTTATGATTTTTTTTGTATTTTCTTTTAAATTTTTTTCGAAAATTATTTGAAAAACAAAAATAAGGATTCCAAAATTTTTAATATGAATTCCAAGAATCTTATGCTCTTTAGTCTAAAACTCCAATCAAAGGGTCAGGCATGGCTTAATAGCCAGCCAAGCTTTAGTATGTAACTCAGACATGACACGCCTAACATGCCCTACAGTCGTGGCTTTACAGCCAACCAGGCTTCAACATGCTTTATGAAACACTAGAATTCATTCTTAAAAATTCTGAAGAAAAATATATTTTTGAAAAAAAATTTTTTTTTTATTTTATTTTTTTTTTCGAAAACAAAGGAGAAAATTTTGAAAGATTTTTGAAAACTTTCTTGAAAAGAAAACAAAAAGAAAGTTACCAAATCTGAGCAACAAGATGAACCGTCAGTTGTCCAAACTCGAACAATCCCCGGCAACGACGCCAAAAACTTGGTATGCGAAATTGTTACTCAGGTTGTGAATTATTGTTCGAAATTGATTCCCTGGCGATGGAACCAAAAACGGATGCACAGAACCATGGTCTAAACATATCTTCACAACTTCGCATAACTAACCAGCAAGTGCACTGGGTCGTCCAAGTAATAAACCTTACGTGAGTAAGGGTCGATCCCACGGAGATTGTTGGTATGAAGCAAGCGATGGTCACCTTGTAAATCTCAGTCAGGCGGATAGTAATTGATTATGGAGTTTTCGAAAATAATACTAATTAAACAGAAAATAGGGATAGAAACACTTATGTAAATCCTTGGTTAGAATTTCAGATAAATGCATGGAGATGCTTTCGTCCCTCTAAACCTCTTCTTTCCTGCTGTCTTCTTCCAATCAGTCTTACTCCTTTCTATGGCTGGCTTTATGCAAGGGCATCACCGTTGTCAATGGTTACATCCCCTCCTCTTGTAAAAATGGTCCAAATGCTCTGTCACAGCACGGCTAATCATCTGAGGTTCCCGATCATGCTGGAATAGGATTCACCCTCCTTTTGCGTCTGTCACTACGCCCAGCACTCGCGAGTTTGAAGCTCGTCACAGTCATTCAATCCCTGAATCCTACGCAGAATACCACAGACAAGGTTTAGACTTTCCGGATTCTCATGAATGCCGCCATCAATCTAGCTTACACCACGAAGATTCTGATTAAGAAATCTAAGAGATACTCATTCAATCTGATGTAGAACGGAAGTGGTTGTCAGGCACGCGTTCATAAGGAATGATGATGATTGTCACGTTCATCACATTCAGGTTGAAGTGTGAATGAATATCTTAGAAACTGAATAAGATGAATTGAATAGAAAACAGTAGTACTTTGCATTAATCTTTGAGGAACAGCAGAGCTCCACACCTTAATCTTTGGAGTGCAGAAACTCTACCGTTAAAAATACATATGTAATGAAGGTCCAGGCATGGCCGAATGGCCAGCCCCCAAATGTGATCAGTGGATCAAAAATACAATCCAGGATGTCTAATACAATAGTAAAAAGTCCTATTTATAATAAACTAGCTACTAGGGTTTACAGAAGTAAGTAATTGATGCATAAATCCACTTCCGGGCCCACTTGGTGTGTGCTTGGGCTGAGCTTGAAGTCTACACATGGAGAGGTCATTCTTGGAGTTGAACGCCAGCTTTTGTGCCAGTTTGCGCGTTGAACTCCACTTTGCAACTTGTTTCTGGCGCTGGACGCCAGAATTGGGCAGAGAGCTGGCGTTGAACGCCAGTTTGCGTCGTCTAATATTGAGCAAACTATGGACTATTATATATTTCTGGAAAGCCCTGGATGTCTACTTTCTAATGAAATTGGAAGCGCGCCATTTTGAGTTCTGTAGCTCCAGAAAATCCATTTTGAGTGCAGGGAGGTCAGAATCCAACAACATCAACAGTCCTTCTTCAACCTCTGAATCTGATTTTTGCTCAAGTCCCTCAATTTCAGCCAGAAAATACCTGAAATCACAGAAAAATATACAAACTCATAGTAAAGTCCAAAAATGTTAATTTAACATAAAAACTAATGAAAACATCCCTAAAAGTAACTAGATCCTACTAAAAACATACTAAAAACAATGCCAAAAAGCGTATAAATTATCTGCGCATCAATTGTTAAAATCACATTTTTGGATTCTGAGTTTGTGTGTTTTTGTACAATTTTAGGTAATTTTTGGCTAAAATTGAGGAGTTGGAGCAAAAGTCTGATTCAGAGACAGAGAAAGCACTGCAGATGTTGTCCAAATATGACCTCCTTGCACTCAGAAGAGCTTTTCTAGAGATACAGAAGTCCCCATGGGGCATTCTCAACAGCTATGGAAAGCTAACTTCTAGAGATTTCTAGGAATATTTAATAGTCGATACTTTGCTTCGGATTAGAAGGCCCAAAACTGGCATCCAACGCCAGCCTCCTGCCCCCTTCCTGGCATCCAGCGCCCAAGGAGCAGAACCCAGCATCCAAACACCCAAAGAAGACCCCCTAGTTGGCATTTCACGCCCGAAAGATCTCTTAACACATGGATCTCATCAATGCTCAGCCCAAACACTCACCAAGTGGCCCCAGAAGTGGATTTTAGCACTAAAAAGACTGTTATACCCTTACTAGTCATTAGTTTAGTATTTAAGAGTTATTTTACATAACCATTCAAATAATTACACATTATATTCGAGTTTTACCATTGTATTTCCTTTCAGTATGAGTTTCTAAACTTCCTAGGTTGAGGGGAGGAGCCCTACTGAGTCCTATGAATTAATAAAAGTATTACTGTTTCTTCTTCGTTCCGTGTTTGATTTATTTCTAAGATGTATATTCGATCTTCATCGTGGTGGATAGGATGATCAGTGACAATCAGCTCTGTTCATCACATTAAGACGAACGTGCCTGACAAACACCCGCGTCTACTTGGGTTCATGTGAATACGTGACTGGAAAGTACAAGCCAACAGCTATGTTTATATATCTCTCAGACGGTTAATCCATAACTTTGTTGGGGACTTCTCGAGACACCAGTTCAGCCGATTTCCAGGGAGATTAGGGTCTCTGTGGTATATGCTAGAATCCTAAGAAGTAGCATCCTCTGATCTGGAAGATTCGGCCTTGTTTGTGGCGATTTGAGTAGGATCGCCAAGAGAATGAGCTGCTAGCGCTTCACCCTTCATCAGATTGGATGACCACGGCCAATGGTGTTCAATCTGTAGCAGAGGAGATCAATGACCACGGCCCATGGCTTTGATCACATACAGCCTGCCATAGAAGAGATCACTTCCAAGCAACGAAGACAGTAATACCAGAGTTAATTCAGAAAGGCTAAGCAACTCCATTTCTTAATTATAACCCTTTTACTGATTTCTTTGATAAAATACCTTATACCCTTCTCTCATATTTCTTTTACTGATTCCATTCAAATTTATAATTAAACTAGATTCAAACATAATGAACCTTCTGATCTACCTGACTAAGACCTGCAAGATAACCATAGATTTCTTCAAGCCAACAATCCTCGTGGGATCGACCCTGACTCGCTCAGGTATTACTTGAACGACCCAGTGCACTTGTTGGTACAACAATAAAAAAGTGTGGGGATTCATGCTACCATTGCAAGCCCTCTTTAGGTTCAATCTTGGAAAGGTGGTCAGCTACTTGATTTTCGGACCTTTACCTGTCTTTTATCTCAATATCAAACTTCTGAAGGAGTAGCACCCATCTGATTAATCTTGGTTTAGAATCCTGTTTGGTTAGAAGGTACTTCAAAACAGCATGATAAGTATAAACAATAACCTTAGAACCAATTAAATAGGACCTAAACTTATCAATAGCATACACAATAGCTAATAATTCTTTTTCTGTAGTTGTGTAATTCTTTTGAGCATCATTTAACACACGACTAGGATAGTAAAGACATGCATAAGCTTGCCATGCCTCTGTCCTAAAACAGCTCCTATAGCATAATCACTAGCATCACACATTAATTCAAATGGCAAATCCCAATCAGGGGGAGCTATGATGGGAGCAGATGTAAGGTTTACTTTTAGAGTTTCAAAAGCATGCAGACAGTTAGTATCAAATACCAAAGGAACATTAGCAACTAGTAGGTTGCTTAATGATTTAGCAATCTTAGAAAAATCCTTTATAAATCTTCTGTAAAATCCTATATGACCCAAGAAACTCTGGACTCCCTTAACATTAGTTGGTAGTGGTAATTTTTCAATTTCCTCCACCTTGGCTCTATCAACCCCAACCCCCTTGCTTGAAATCCGGTGTCCAAGAACAATACCTTCTGTAACCATAAAATGGCATTTTTTCCAATTTAAAACAAGGTTTGATTCTTGACACCATTTCAAGACCAGAGATAAATACTTAAGGTAGGATTTAAAAGAATTACCAAAAATAGAAAAATCATCCATAAATACCTCAATAAACCTTTCAACTATATCAGAAAAAATTGAAAGCATACACCTCTGAAAAGTTGTTGGGGCATTACAGAGTCCAAATGGCATCCTCCTGTAAGCAAATACTCCAAAAGGACATGTGAATGTCATCTTCTCTTGAACTTGAGGGTCCACTGTAATTTGGTTATATCCAGAATATCCATCTAGAAAACAATAAAAAGCATGAATAGCTAACCTCTAAAGCATCTTATTAATGAAAGGAAGGGAAAAGTGATCCTTCCTTGTAGCAGTGTTGAGCCTCCTGTAGTCTATGCACATTCTCCAGCATGTGACGGTCCTTGTATGAATTAGCTCATTCTTTTCATTCTTGATCACTGTCATCCCTCCTTTCTTAGGAACTAGCTGCACAGGACTTACCCAAGGGCTATTAGAAATAGGGTATATAATGCCGGCTTCCCATAGTTTTATTACCCCCTTTTGGACCACCTCTTTCATAGTTGGATTGAGTCTCCTTTGTGGTTGCACAACCGGTTTAGCATCATCTTCAAGAAGGATCTTGTGCATACACTTGGTTGGACTAATCCCTTTTAAATCACCAATGGTCCACCCAAGAGATGTTTTATGGCTCTTGAGCACTGTAATCATTGAGGGTAGGGGTTATAGGCATATGGTGGTGAAGGTATGTAATCATTGTGAAATCCACCATATCCTTAGTTTGGGTATGCATATTGGGAAAGGTTTGGTTCATTGTAGTATAGAGGAGGTTGCTCCTTCCAAAATTTATGCTCCAATCCCATGATGCAATCTAAATTTGAAGTTATCAAGCCCTACAAAATGATCACAACCAAACTCCAAACAAAGAGCGTGATAACTCATAGAGAAAATAGGAAATAAAAACTAAAAGCATCAATTAACAAAATAAACAAAATCCTAATTACCAAAAAAAAGCAAACAAACAACCAAAAAGTATCTATTCACACTATTCACATATTTACAACAACTAAAACTATAACACTCATGGCGCTAGTTCCCCGGCAACGGCACCAAAATTTGATAAGAGAATTTCTTGTCAGTTTAGAATCAATTGAAACAAGAATCAATTCATTGGTAGCATAGTCCAAACCAACAATAAATTCTCATAATCAAATGTTTAATCCAAAGAATATGTCACATCAAAAAACAATTATAACCAAGAGTATTTAGACTCTCGGGTCGTTCTCCATAGGAACTAGTGATGACAAGTGCATACAATTTTGGTTGTGAAAAGCAAAGAGGTTTTAATGATTGAAGTAAATAAAAAAAGAGATAAAAGAACAAGACAAAATTGCAATTAATGAAGTAATAAAAGAATAAAAGAACTATGTATGTAATATGAACAAGTAAAGCTATAAAGTGATGGAAAAGTGGTTTAAAACATAAATGAAACCTTGACTTGGGATGAGTTATGGAATCCCTTCCTTACCATAACCACAACTATGATAATTATGATGGATTAATCTCACTAAGTCAACCCTTAACATCGAAGGATAAGTCAAGTGAGCATAATTGTCATTAGTCCACAAATCCTAGTTAACTTACCAAATTAATTGGTAAAAAGCTAGCGTTAGTGGAAACAATAACAACTAACAATCCAAGAATTATCACTAAATGTTGGACATTATGGCTCTAGTAATCCATATACTCATTTTTCCCAAGCCAAGGGGTAGAAATTACCTCATAATCAAAATTGACATTTCATCAAACACCTAATATGCATAATCATAAAATATGGCAAAATTGGGAAAATAATGAAAGCTATAAACCACAAATGATAACAAGTAACCAAGGCAACTCAACAAACATATAATAAGCATCAAACATCAAATTCAAAAACTAAAAATCCAAAATTGTAAACTATGCATATATTGACAAGAGAAATGAAGATAGATGAAAGTGTAGAACAAGTAATGTAATTAAAAGAGAAATTAAAGAAATACTTACAATGCAATTGCTATAATCCAAAATCAAACTTGAAATATAAAATGCTATAAACCCTAGTTAAACCTAAAAGAGAATTTTCTAATCTACACTACTCCTACTCCTACTATGTGTTTTTTTCTATCCTAAAGTGAGCTTCCTTTGTTATGTGTTGTTTCTACTTCATATAGCCCTTGATTTCATCCTCCAAGCCTTCAGAAATGGGCCAAAAGAGCCCCAAAATCGTGAGTCACATGCATTTTTAATAAATGCACGCACTAGTACCTGTGCGTACGCACAGATGTGTGTGTGCACATAGGTCGCTGAATTTGCACTTGTCCGTACGCACAGGGAGTTGGGCGTACGCACACATGGCTGTGTGCTTCTCTTTTGTTTTCTTCATGTGTTCTCCCTTTGTACATGCTTTCTTCCACTTTTTCCTTGCCAAACTTGCCTCTAGGACCTAAAATTACTCAATAAACATGTCATGCATCGAATGGCATAAAAGTGGGATAAAATCACTAATTTAAGCTCAAAAATGCATGTTTTCACATTTAGGCACAATCTAGAAATAGAACACAAAAGCATGCTATTTAGGTGAATAAATGTCGGTTTATATGCTAAAATCCACTCAATTTCAACCAAAAATCATCATCAAATATGGATTCATTAAGTCTCAGCTTGATTCAGAGAAACCTCTGAGAAAAAGGAGAAACCTTGACGGGGAAAAAATCGTCAGTAAAGAATTTCACAAAAATAAGCGCATTGTAAGTATTGTTCTAAACTGACAATTCAACCTCAATCAAATTTAATTTGTTTGTCTCTAAAACAAACCCAATAAAAATAAACCAAAGTATTTAAACCTCGAGTTGTCTCTCAAGGAATTGCAGGGAAGTGTAGTTATTATTGGTTATGGAAAAGTATTTTTTTGGGTTTTTAAATGTTGAACAAGGAATTTAAATGACACAAAAATAAGCTAACAATTAAGAAAAGTCCTAGCAAGGATTGATAATCAAAATTCCTATCCTCATTGCCAATGTTAATTGTGATGGTAATTGTAAATTGCACTCACTTATTTAACCTCTAACAAATGAAGGAAAGTCAAGTGAGAAATAATTAACTTAACATCACAAGTGCTAATCAAAGATTAGCATTAGTGAAGCTTAAGCCAGGTAGCAACTTTCAAACACCAATCAACAAAAGACCTTTGATAATTCAAGAGTCTCCAAATAATCAATCCAAGTTAAAAACGTAAAAAGCTAAATTAAAATCCTACCAAGCATTTTATCAAACACTTGGTAGGCACAACATAAAAACATAGAAACTAACAGGGAATATTAAATCTAAACAAACAATTGCAAACATCAATAATAACAAACGAAGAAAGGAACAATAATTATGAAATATTTCAAATTGAATTAAAAAGGGAAATTGAATCTAACATGAGAATTCATAAACTAAAGTGGCAACATAAAGTAATCAATAAGGGAAATAAATAAACTAGAATCGTAGAACAATTAAAAGTAGAAGAGAAACTAAATTGAAATAAGATAGAATTTAGAAATTGAAAAGGAATAAAACTAAGAATCCTAAAACCTAGAGAGAGTTGTATGAATGATTCCCCCACTCTGCAGCCTCTAATCTATGTTTTCGGACTTGGAACTGGACCAAAAACAGCCCAGAAATTGCCCCCAGCATTTTCTGATACGTGCAGCACGTGGCTCTGTCACGCGTATGCGACGCCCACGCGTACGCGTCGCTGAACTTTCGCAAGGTCACGCGTACGCGTGTGTGTTGCCTAACTGCATGGCAACTATAGAAAATTTCATATCATTTTGAAGCTCCAGAAGGTAGCTTTCCAACGCAACTAGAACCGCATTATTTGGACCTCTGTAGCTCAAGTTATGATCGATTTAGTACGAACAGGTCAGGCTTGACAACTTAGCAATTCCTTCAATATTTTGTATTCCTTCCACTTTTGCATGCTTCCTTTCCATCCTCTAAGCCATTCCTGCCCTATAAACCCTTAAAACACTTGACACACATATCACGACATTGAATGGTAATAAGAGAGGATTAATAATTAGCAATTTTAATGCCAAAGAAGCATGTTTTCAATCAAAGCACAGAATCAGGAAGGAAAATGTAAAACATGAAGTTTATATGCATAAGTGTGAGAATAATGGATAAATACACTCAATTTAGCATAAAATGTACCACGAAATAGTGGTGCATCAAATCTCCCCACACTTAAACATTAGCATATCCTCATGCTAAACTCAAGAGAAGCTATAAGAGAGTGAAGAGGAATGGTAAAACTTATGAAATGCATCCTATCTATATGAATGCAACTAAATGCAAAAATACTTCAACCTACTTGGTTAAAAGAAAAAAGATTCTCCAAGACAAACATAAATCAGATTCCACTAATTCAAATCACACAATTAGAGACAAGTAAACTTGTAAGAAGATAGCTCATGAAAGCCGGGAACACAAAATCAAGCATTGAACCCTCACTAGAAGTGTATATGCACTCTAATCGCTCAAGTGTCTAGGGTTAATTCAACTAACCTTAAGGACACTCTAGCAGTAGAGTGTCTTATTTTCATTTTCTGGTGTTGTTTGTATGCAGGAAGGAAGGAGAGGTGAATCCACCTCCTTTGATTTTGAGCCAGAGAGAACATTACTGAGAAGAAGAAGAGAAGCAAGAGGAAACGGAATTATTGGAGAAGAAGCATCAGAAAAAGAGGATCAAGAGATGGAGGATAACATCCCAAATCACCCTGAGGATGTGGCCAACAATAATGGCCCACCTCAAAGGAGAGTCCTAGCTTCCTACAACTTCTCCAATCCAAGAAACTTTGGGAGCAGCATACTAACTCCCAATGTTCATGCAAATAATTTTAAGTTGAAGCCTCAACTTATCACTCTGGTGCAGAACAACTATTCCTATGGAGGAGGTCCACTTGAAGATCCAACCCAACACTTATCTATCTTTCTGAGGATTTATGAAACTGTCAAAACTAATGGTGTGCATCCAAACATCTATAAACTGTTGCTATTCCCATTCTCTTTAAGGGACAAGGCTTCTCAATGGCTAGAGACATTCCCCAAGGAAAGCATCAACAATTGGAAAGATCTAGTTAGCAAATTCCTAGCCAAATTCTACCCACCTCAGAGGATCATTAGACTGAAGACAGAGGTGCAAACATTCACTCAATTGGATGGAGAATCACTATATGATGCCTGAGAAAGATACAAAGCCTTGATTAGAAAGTGTCCTCCAGAGATGTTCAATGGATGGGATAAACTCCAAAATTTCTATGAAGGACTGACACTGAGGGCTCAAGAAGCCCTTTATTATTCAGCAGGAGGTTCTTACAACTCATGAAGACAGCCGAGGAAGCCCAAAACCTCATAGACACTGTGACTAACAATCAATACTTCTATGATCATCAAAGGCAACGCCAGCCAGCTCAAAGGAAAGGTGTGTTAGAGCTGGAAGGTGTGGACACCATTTTGGCACAAAATAAGGTGATGCACCAACAGATTCAACAGCAAATGGAATTGATGACTAAGAGGATTGATGGTCTTCAAATTGTAGCAATGAGCACTCCAAATCGACCATCAGCTGGATGGGGGCATAATGAAGAAGTTTATAAAGAGTAGCAGCAAGAGCAAGTGAACTATATGCACAACCAAGGTGCTGGATAGAATGAATTTCATGGAGACACTTAGAACCCCTCTTGGAGGAACCATCCCAATCTAAGGTGGGGAGACAACCAGAACAAAAATTCATGGCAAAGGAGCTCCAACCAAAACAACTCCCGCAACACAAACCACCAGAATCATCAAAACACTAACCAAAATCCATATAGAAAACCACAAAACAACTACCCCAATTCCAACTTCTATCCACCCCACAACCCATCAACTAACCAAAATAATTTTCAACAACCACCTTCATCTCACACTCAACTACAACTACCCTAAGAAGCCCAAAGAATCTCCAATCTGGAGATAATGATGGAAAAGATGATAAAGCATCAAGAATTGGCCCATAAGAACCATGAAGCTTCACTGCAGAATACAGAGAGGCAAATTGGCCAATTATTCAGGAAAACAGTGGCTGAAAGAGCACCCAATCCATTATCAAGTGACACCATTCTCAATCCCAAAGAAGAATGCAAAGCAATCCAATTAAGGAGTGGAAGAACCTTGGAGAGTGACAAAAAAGCTAACAAGAAACCTGTGGAGAATGATATTGGCAGCAAGAAGTTAGTAGGAGAAAAAGACAAGCAAGACCAAGAGAAGCTCAAGGAGAAAGAGGAACAGCCACTAGTTTCAAAGAAGGGAAAGTAGGCTATTGAGGAACATTCACAAGAACAGAGGAAAGAAGTGAAGCCTTACACTCCTCCTCTACCATATCCTCAAAGATTGCAAAAGGAGCTCAAAGATCAATAGTTCCCAAAGTTTTTAGAAGTTTTTAAGAAGCTGGAGTTCAACATTCCACTTGCTGAGGCATTGGAGTAGATGCCTCTATATGCTAAGTTTCTCAAAGAGCTCATCAACAAGAAGAAAAGCTGGAATGGGAAGGAAACGGTGATTTTAACACAAGAATACAGTGCAGTGATTCAAAAAGGACTCCCACCCAAACTCAAAGATCCTGGGAGTTTTATTATATCATGCACCATAGGCAATATAATCTTGGAAAAAGCACTATGTGACCTAGGTGCCAGCATTAATCTAATTCCACTTTCACTGATGAAGAAGCTTGCAATAGATAAAGTCAGACCTACCAGAATGTCACTCCAAATGGCTGACAGATCGCTCAAAATACCGAGTGGAGTTGTGGAGAATTTGTTAGTGAAAGTAGGAGAATTCATATTTCTTGCTGACTTTGTCATTTTAGACATGGAGGAAGAAGGACATAGCTCAATAATCTTGGGGAGGCCCTTTCTAGCCACAGTAAGGGCTATAATTGATGTAGAGAAAGGTGAAATGACACTCAGAGTGCATGATGAAAAGATGATCATCAATGTCTTTAAAGCCATGCAATACCCCCTGAGTAAGAAAAGCATATGTGAGTGGAAATGGTGGAAGAAGTAGAGAGAGGGTTACTTGAGGCCAACAACCAGGAGGAACAAGAAGTGGAACAAGATTTCATAGAAGAGGAAGTGGCAGAAATCTCCTCTGAAGGCAACACAGAAGAGAGGCCAAAACAAGAGTTAAAGCCCCTTCCTCCTCATCTCAAGTATGTATTTCTTGGAGAAGCAGAGGCCCTGCCAGTGATCATAAACTCTTCTTTAAACATAGAAGAAAAAACAAAGCTAATTGAAGTGTTAAAAGCTCACAAGACAGCCTTGGGTTGGACGATTGATGATAACAAGGGCATAAGCCCTGCCATCTGTATGCACAAAATTCTACTGGAGGAAGATTCAAGGCCTGTAGTTCAACGCCAAAGAAGGCTTAACCTAACCATGAAGGAGGTGGTTCAAAAAGAAGTGATGAAGCTATGGAATGCTGGAATCATATACCCAATCTCTGACAGCTCTTGGGTGAGCCCAGTAAAAGTAGTGCCAAAGAAAGATGGCATGACTGCCATCTTCAATGGGAAGAATGAACTCATTTCCACAAGGACAGTGACGGGGTGGAGAATGTGCATCGATTATAGAAGACTGAATGATGCTACAAGGAAAGATCATTTTCCTCTCCCATTCATCGACCAGATGCTGGAAAGATTGGCTGGCCATGCATACTATTGCTTCCTGGACGGGTACTCTGGATACAATCAAATAGTGGTGGATCCCAAGGATCAAGAAAATACTTCCTTCACCTGTCCATTTGGAGTCTTTGCTTACAGAAGGATGCCCTTTGTGCTATGCAATGCCCCTACAACTTTTCAAAGGTGTATGCTTTCTATATTTTCTGACATGGTGGAAAAATTTTTAGAAGTCTTCATGGATGATTTTTCTATCTTTGGCAATTCATTTGACACCTGCTTGCATCATTTAACTCTTGTTTTGAAAATATGCTAAGAAACTAATCTGGTATTGAATTGGGAGAAATGCCATTTCATGGTTCCTGAAGGGATAGTTCTTGGGCATAAGGTTTCAAGCAAAGGTATAGAAGTTGACAAAGCAAAAATAGAAATCATTGAAAGCTCCCTTTACCTGTTAATGTGAAAGCAGTAAGAAGTTTTCTTGGACATGCTGGTTTTTACCGGAGATTTATCAAAGATTTTTCAAAAATAGCAAAACCACTAAGCAATTTGCTAGTGATTGATAATCCTTTCATCTTTGATGACAATTGCAAGCATGCCTTTGAAACTTTAAAAAGAAAACTCACTACAGCACCAATCATCACACCCCCAGATTGGGAATTGCCTTTTAAACTTATGTGTGATGCAAGTGACGTTGCAAATGGTGTTGTATTGGGGCAAAAGAAAGACAAGCTGCATCATGTTATATACTATGCTAGCAAGGTGTTGAATGAAGCAGAGAAAAATTATACCACCACTGAGAAAGAGCTCTTGGCAATTGTATATGCATTTGATAAATTTAGACAATACTTGATTGGTTCAAAGGTTATAGTATATACTGATCATGCTGCTCTCAAGTATCTCATGTCTAAACAGGATTCAAAGCCAAGGTTTATTAGGTGGGTGTTGCTGCTACAAGAATTTAACATTGAAGTGAGAGATAGGAAGGCGAATGAGAACCAAGTGGCAGACCATTTGTCAAGACTATCACAAGAAGCTAACCAAGATACACCACAACCAGTGAATGAAAAATTCCCGGATGAATACCTTCTTCGAATCCAACAAGCTCCCTGGTTTGTAGATATTGCAAACTACAAGGTTGGAAGGAAGATTCCCCAAGAATTCACCAAGCAACAAGTGAAGAAGCTGCTCAATGAGGCCAAGAAATTCTTATGGGATGAACCATTCTTATTCAGGAGGTGTCCAGATGGATAGGAAATGTGTTTTTGGTGCATGGAATTGTGATCACACTCTTCACAACTCCGGTATAACTAACCAGCAAGTGCACTGGGTCGTCCAAGTAATAAAACCTTACACGAGTAAGGGTCGATCCCACGGAGATTGCCGGCTTGAAGCAAGCTATGGTCATCCTATAAATCTTAGTCAGGCGGATTCAATTGGTTATGAGTTTTGATAATTGAAAGATAAATAAAACGTAAATTAAAATAAAGATACTTATGTAATTCATTGGTGGGAATTGATAAGCATTTGGAGATGCGTTGTTGCTTCTGAACCTCTGCTTTCCTATTGTCTTCATCCAATCATGCATGCTCCCTTCCATGGCAAGCTGTATGTTGCTAGATCACTGTTATCAATGGCTACCATCCGTCCTCTCAGTGAAAATGGTCCAGGCACGGCTTCTATACGGCTAATCATCTGTCGGATCTCTTGCCTCGGATGAAGAATACCAGGCACAGCTACCGCACGGCTAATCATCTGTCGATTCTCACTTGTGTCGGAATAGGATCTCTCTATCCTTTTGCACGCTGTCACTGTGCCCAACATTCGTGAGATTGAAGCTCATTTGTTCTAGCCTTTACCACGAAGGTTCTGATCTCTGTGAGTTCGACTACTCTGTTGTCAGGAGATACAAGTCAAAGTCACGAACCTGAGGCCTAAGAGATTATACTACAGCTGTCGTCCAATGATTACGTTGAACATCATGTAGACCGCTTGTGGTTGTTAGGCAAACGGATCTTGGCTAATCGAGTAATGAAGATAGTGGGTGATTGTCATGGGTCACCCCTTCATTCTGACTTAACTGAATTAATAACGAGAGTATATCTTGGAGAAGAGACATGAGTGAATTGAAAGAGAAACAATAGTACTTTCATTAATTCATGAAGAACGGCGAGAGCTCCGCTCCTTAATCTATGAGGTGTAGAAAATCGACCGTAGAAAATACAAAAGAGAAAAATGTCTTGGCATGGCCGTGTGGCCTGCCTCCCAATGTGAAAAATGGCATAAGATATGAATACAATAGTAAAAAGTACTATTTATACTAAACTAGTTACTAAGGATTACAGAAAATAAGTAACTAAGTGCAGATAGTGCAGAAATCCACTTTCGGGGCCCACTTGGTGTGTGCTTGGGCTGAGCATTGAGTTTTATACGTGCATAGGCCTTTTCTAGAGTTAAACGCCAGCTTGGATGCCAATTTTGGGCGTTTAACTCCAATTCTGGTGCCAGTTCCGGCGTTTTACGCCAAAAAAGGGGTCTCTGGCTGGCGTTGAACGCCAGTTTGGGCCATCAAATCTCGGGCAAAGTATGAACTATTACCCATTGCTGGAAAGCCCAAGATGTTAGCTTTCCAGCCCAATTGAGAACGCGCTAATTGGACTTCTGTAGCTCCAGAAAAACACGTTTGAGTGCAGGGAGGTCAGAATCCAGCAGCATCTACAGTCCTTTCTCAGCCTCTGAATCATATTTTTGCTCAGGTCCCTCAATTTCAACCAGAAAATACTTGAAATTATAGAAAAATACACAAACTCATAGTAAAGTCTAGAAATGTGGTTTTTGCATAAAAATAATAAAAATATAATAAAAAGTAACTAAAACATACTAAAAACTACCTAAAAACAATGCCAAAAGCGTATAAATTATCCGCTCATCAGTTCCTGAGAGTGAGATGAGAGACATACTATGGCATTGTCATGGTTCAGCTTATGGTGGATATTTTAGGCCAGAAAGAACAGTAGCCAAAGTACTTCAAAGCGGATTTTATTGGCCAACCATATTCAAGGATGCTAGAGAGTTTGTTCATCAATGCAACGAGTGCCAAAGAGCTGGAGGATTAACAAGAAGGAATGAGATGCCTTAACACTACATCCTGGAGGTAGAACTCTTTGATCTTTGGGGCATAGATTTTATGGGCCCTTTTTCGCCTTCATATTCCTTCAAATACATACTTGTAGCAGTAGGGTATGTCTCAAAGTGGGTGGAAGCCATAGCAACAACCACATGTGATGCATAAATTGTCCTTTAATTCCTTAAGCAGTACATTTTTATTAGATATGGAGTGCCTAAGGGTCTTGTCAGTGATGTTTGATAATGAGATTTGCTCAATGGTTTAGAATTTATCTAGTAGAAATAATAACTTCGTTGTAAGCATAGCTCCAAACCAACAAACAATCCTCCCAATAAAAAATTTATGGTTTTGTCACGAATAACAAATTCTAATGAAAATTAACCAAAGTATTTGGACTCCGGGTCGTCTCCCTAGGAAGCAATGAAGTGGTCAATTATTGGCTATAAAGGGGTAAAAAGGGGGGTTTTGGTTTATAAGAGGGCAAGAAAAGTAAATCAAGCAAGTAATTAAAGAAAGCAAGATAAAGAACTCTTGGCTAAGACTTAGGTAACTGAGATCACCATCCTTGTCAACAAACCAAATGTTGATAATTGTGAGAGGCTAACCTATTAAGTCTACTTCCCAAAAGCCTTAAGTACGTAATATCTACTCCTAAGCTTGAAGTACGTCAAATAGGTTTGATCACATCAACCCTTACGTCCCAACCTACCTACTAATTAACTTAGTAGTGGGTTAGCGTCAATGGGCATCAAATTGATCACCAACGATTCTCGAATCACCAAATCCATTATACACAATGACTCAAGTTTACCCAATTCCCTCAGCTTAGACCAAGAGTCAACAAAACTACTCAAGAGCTAAAGAGAACATTTCATCAAACACATAGAGTGCAATAGAAGTAAACATCATGAATTGCAAGAAATAGTAAAATCTACCAACTACTAATTACAAGGAAAGTAAAATCACAGTTCAATTCATCAATAAAAAGAAACATCAACATCAAATTGCATTAAATGTAAACTAAATCCAACATGAGTTCATCATCAAAAAAGAGAGCAAAATGAGAAATTAACATCACAAATAAGAGAATCAAGATGCAGAAATGAGGAGTTTTAAAAGAAACAAGATGATATCAAGCAATTAAACATAGATCTATGACAATCTAACCTAATCCTAACCTAATTCTAGTGAGAAGAGGGAGCTTCTCTCTCTAGAAAACTAACTAAAGGCTCATGTTGGCTAAACTAATTGCTCTCCCTTTGCTTGGACTTCAATTCTGTATGAAATACACTCAGAAACAAGTTGGATTTAGGCCTGGTAGCTCAGAAATCACCCCCAATATTTTGCCTTTAAGTAGGCCACGTGAGAGTATCGGCGCGTGCGCGTCGGTTGGCAAATTCTTCATCCGCGCGGACGCGTCATGTACGCGTACGCGTCTCTATGCGAAACCACTTCTGCACGTGCGCGCCTTGTACGCATGCACGCCCATTAATGCATTCCCAATCTTTGTTTCTTTATGTATTCTCCCCTTTGCATGCTTTTCTCCTCATTTCTTCCATCCAATACTTGCCTTATGAACCTGAAATCACTCAACAAATACATCAAGGCATCGAATGGAATTAAAGTGAATCAAAATCACCAATTTAAGGGCCTAAAAAGTATGTTTTTACACTTAAGCACAATTCAAAGGAGAATTACAAAACCATGCTATTTCATTGAATAAATGTGGAAACAGGTGGTAAAATTCCCAAAAATAAGCACAAGATAAATCACGAAATCGGGGTTTATCAAATCTCCCCACATTTAAACTAAGCATGTCCTCATGCTAAAATCAAGAAATAAGCAAAGGGTATTAACATTTATTCAATGCAAACTAACTAAATGCAATCTATCTATATGCAACCTATTTACATGAATAAAATGGCTTAGTCAAAATAAATCAATCTCCAAGAATACACATGCAAGTACAAGGGCTAAGGTATTAGCAATCAAAGCAAACCACAACTGGATTGAATCATTGAAAGATTTTACAAACTTGCAAGAAAAGATGATCATGGGCGGAAGCATGTAATTGAGCGATCGAACGCTCGCCGGATGTGTATCCGCTCTAGGCACTCAAGTGTATGGGCTCATGCTTTCCAAGATTTATTTTTCATCTAACAATCAACAATTATTTCATGCATGCATACAAGTATCATGAGGACTTTCCCATAGGTTGTAATGGGGCTACGGTCAAGGTAGGATGCATATGGTCAAGTGAGCTTGAAATTCGAATCTTTGATTAACTTAAACTTTCCACCTAACCTATGACAATCTAAACAATTCTAAACAAACCTAGCTATCCATTCTTCACTTTTTCACACACTCATGCATTCTTTTTTTGATCACCACCCATATGCATTGACTTTTATTGAACCTTGCTTTGGGGCATTTTGTTCGCTTTTTGTTGCAAAATTTTTTTTTAGCTAAAATATATACAAGAACATCAATGAATATGGTTTACACATGATTAATATATATGAGTGTGCACCCAATTCCCAAGAATTTTTCAACAAAAATACAAATACACTTTTATCTCTACTCAATGTTTCTAACTTTTCCAAAATTAATTGATGAACACTCTCACTAGCCTAAGCTAATCAAAGATTCAAACAAGGGACATTTATTGTTTTTCACTTAAGTTTGTAATGTGCTACATTTATGAACAAAAGGGTTAAGCATAGGCTCAAGATCGGTTAACAACGGAAGATAAAAGGTAGGCTATTTGGTTAAGTGAGCTAATTGAACAATGGCCTCAATCATGTAAATGCATGTATACACAAAATAATGGACATAAAGAATCAAACAAATCAAAGATTACACTCATAGGAAAAGAATAATGCACACAAGAATAAAAGTAAGTGGTTATGTATGATGTAACCACACAATTAGGTTCAAATCTCACATGCTTCTGTTCTTAGCTCAAAACATGATCCACAAAGTATATAATTCAAGCAAGTGCTAAAAAATTTTTTTTTTCAATCAATTGGAGTGCCCTATAGATAAAATCCTTGGAAAATATCGTGATTTTAACTAAGCTTAATATATACATATGCAATGCAACCAAAAATCCTAAAAGATATAAAAATGAAATGCAAAAGTATTGGGATTAGAAACTTGTCATCCAAAATGCCGAGCGGTCGGACGACCTCCCCACACTTAAAAGATTGCACTGTCCTCGATGCATCCAAAGAAGAGCAAAGGGGGTACGGCGACTGAAGAGAAAACTTTTGCGTAGTCTAGAAATTCGCAGATAAATCCTCGTTGCAGATATAGTTTCTAAACCAACAAAAGTCCTTTCTTACAAATGTTTTGGTTGTCACAAGTAACAAACCCCTTTAAAATTGATAACCGAGTATTTAAACCTCGGGTCGTCTTCTCAAGGAATTGCAGGGAGGTGTTCTTATCATTGTTTATAAGTCTTGTAAATTGGGGGTTTTGAAAGTAAGGAAGAAGTATGTTAAATGATAAGAAAAATAAAATAGTAATAATAAAATAAACTCTTGGCAAGGTATTAGAACTGCAAATCCTGTCCTTGTTATCCTTATCAGATGTGATGAGAATTGGATTTTAATCCCACTAAGTTAACCTTTACTAAAGCAAAGGAAAGTCAGGTGGACTAATTGGCTTGATCCTCAAGTCCTAGTCAATCTCTGTGGGAAGACTAGCTTTAGAGCAATCCAGATCAATTAGTAATCTGCCAATTTCAATCACTGCTGAGTTTGACAACTCAAGTGTTACCAATTACTTAACCAAAGCCAAAAGGGAAGAAATTCTACTTGAATGAAAATAATTTGGATAAATCGAGAACATTAATAAATTAAAGAGAGCAATTATAAGTCTGAAATACCTCAAATTATATTAAATAATGAAATCAATTCTAACATGGAGTTCATAAACTAAAGAAATAAAATAAATAAAAGGAACATTGAACCTGTGATTGAAGTAATAACCATAAATTAAAAGAAATCCTAAATCCTAATCCTAAGAGAGAGGAGAGAGCCTCTCCCTCTAAAAACTACATCTAATCCTAAAAATTATGAATTATGAGCTGATGATTATGAATGGATACATTCTCCCACTTTATAGCCTCTAATCTGTATTTTTCGGGCCAAAAACTGGGTCAAAAACAGCCCAAAAATCGCCCCTAGCATATTCTAGTACGTACAGGTCGCGGGAAAGTGACGCGAAAGCGTCGTCCACGCGTTTGCATGGATTGCGTTTCTGCCAGGTCATGTGTCTGCGTGATCTACGCGTTCGCGTCGCCTGGCGTCGGGGCAGCTATGGCAAATTATATATCGTTGCGAAGCTCCAGACGTTAGCTTTCCAACGCAACTAAAACCATTTCATTTGGACCTCTGTAGCTCAATTTATGACCGTTTTAGTGCGAAAGGGTCAGGCTGACAGCTTTGCAGTTCCTTCAACTTCTTGTATTCCTTCCACTTTTGCATGCTTCCTTTCCTTCCTCCAAGCCATTCCTGCCCTGTAACCTCTGAAAATACTTAACACACATATTAAGGCATCTAATGGTAAGAAGAAATGATTAATATTAGCAAATATAAGGCCAAGGAAGCATGTTTTCAATCATAGCACAAAATCAGGAAGGAAAAAGTAAAACATGCGAATAGTATGAATAAGTGGGTAAAGAGTGGATAAAAACCACTCAATTGAGCACAAGATAAATCATGAAATAGTGGTTTATCAACCTCTCCACACTTAAACATTAGCATGTCCTCATGCTAAGCTCAAGAGAGGCTATAAGGGTGAATGGGGAAAGTAAGAAAGTATGAAATGCAACCTATCTATATGAATGCAACTACATGCAAAATGTTTCTACCTACTTGGTTAAAAGTAAATAAATCTTTCAAGAACAAATATGAATTGGATTTCACTAATTCAAATCATAAAAATGAAGTACAAATAGACTTGTAGAAGAAAATAGCTCATGAATGCCGGGAACAAAGAATCGAGCATCGAACCCTCACTGGAAGTGTATGCACTCTAATCACTCAAGTGTTTTAGGTTCGATTCTCTCAATTCTCTACTAGCCTTGCTTTCTAAGGCTTGCTCCTCATCTAACAATCAACATAAATTTAATGCACAGATACACATATCAAGAGATCTTTTAAGGGTTGTAATGGGGTTAGGGTCAAGGTAGGATTGTATTTGGCCAAGTGGACTAAAATCTGAATCCTTGATTAACTTAAACTTTCCACCTAACTTTAGACAATCCATGTAATCATAATACCACATCTAACTATCCGTTAACCATGTTTTTCACATATTCATGCATTCTAATTTCAAGTACAGTACATATGCATTGCTTTCACCACTTACTTTGGGGCATTTTGTCCCCTTTTTGCTTAATTGCCCTTTTTTCTCTTCTTTTTCTCACTTCTCTTATATATATATATATTTTTTTTTTTTCTTTTCTTTTATTTTTCTCAATGCATATGATTAAATTATTGGATGCATGAATCATGTCCTAAACATTTTTTCACATTTTCAGAAAATTCTAACATGCTCAATTCTCAAACCAAATGTTTCCAAATTCAAATTTCCCCATACTTAATTCATGAGCACTTTCACTAGTCTAAGCTAACCAAGGATTCAAATTAAGGACATTATTGTTTTCCGCTTAGAGTTAATGATGTGCTAAAGTAAAGAACAAAGTGGTATAATAGGCTCAACATTGGTTTGCAAGGAATAATAAAAGGGTAAGGCCATATGGGTATGTAAGCTCAGTGAAACAAAGGCCTCAATGATGTAAGTGTATGCATACATCAAATAATGGAAATATAGAATTAAGCAAGACAAAGGTCACAATTTTAGAGAGAAAAATACATACTAAAACAGAATTTTGGTTGATAAAATGCAACCAATCAAATAGGCTCAAAAATCTCACTGGTTTTTGTATGTTCAAGCTCTAAACCATGTTCCAGTATAATATTTCTTCAAACAAGTTTAACATTAAATTTTATTCAAATTAGTGAAATACTATAAACAAGTTTCTTGAAAAAGAAAATATTTCTTCAACCAAGTGGTAAAATATGCACAAAATCAAACAAATATGCAATCAAACATGTAAGTGCAACAACTAACAAGGAAAATAAACCATTGGTGTTGAGATAGAAGAGTAACTAACCCATGGAGATTGGTATCGACCTCCCCACACTTAAAGATTGCACCATCCTCGGTGCATGCTGAGATGTACAAGTGGACGGGTTGCTACAACTAACGCTTGTAGATAGAGGCGTCTTAGCTGGAGGTCTCTTGGTTCCTCTCCGTGCCGGTGTCTTGTCAGTGGCCTTCTCTTTTCCTTTTTTGGTACCTATGCCTAAGGAAGAGGAAAAAAAAAGAGTGTGAAATATAGAAAACTCAGACCGGAAGGGAGGAAATTCCAAGTGATAAGGAATGCCAAAAGAAAGATGATAGCCCAACTACATGGTAGCTACAACATGTAGGGAGGACAACAATAAAGATCAAAAAGGGCAATTCAAAATAATTAGACGCAAGAGGGTAAAAACATACAAATAATAGGCATGAGAAGCATAGCTCAAGCATCAAGTAATAAATGTGCCAAATTAAAGAGCATGTGTAATGATGACAATTGTGCATGATAATTCCAAATACATTGGGTGTGCAAGTTAAAATAGGGATGAAAATAATGTAATCCAAATGTATATGAGAGCCATAAGTAAATGTCAATTGTCAAATCTCTCCTCAGAGTAGCCACATGCTCAAATAAAATAAGGTACTATCCAAATAAAACTCCAACACCAACATAAAAATGCATGAAAAAGAATTGAAAAAGAAACCAAAAGAAAAGAACAAATAAATGCATTGAATTAAAGGGATAGATAAGTAGAGGGGGAGAAGAAGAGAAAGAAAGAAGAAAGAAGAAGAAAGAAATTAGGATTTGGGGAAGAAAAGATAAGATAATTTGGCTGATCTGGATATTCTGTGCGCTGCAGGCGACGCGGACGCGTGAGTGATGCGGTTGCGTGGTGCGCGATAAGGTCAGGTGACGCGGACGTGTGGGTTACGCGATCGCGTGACCTGATTATGCGATTGGCGCGAGTGCAGCCTCACGTTCGCGCAACTTTCTGTTCGAAACTCTTTTTGCCAAATTTTTGGGTGAGGCGGTCGCGTGGTTAACGCGATCGCGTGGATGGCCATTTTTGGAAAACGACGCGGCCGCGTGGGGTACGCGTTTGCGTGGTAGGGCTTGTGCTTCTAGCATGGTTCCAGCCCCACTCCAACCTAACATACTGCCATACACCTTTTGACGTCGATTTTACAGGGCCACGTGTTCGCGTGGGTGACGCGGACGCGTGTGAGGCATTTTTCCCACATGACGCGGACGCGTCAGCGACGCGGTCGCGTGGATCAATTTGTGCCAAAGGCACGCCTCCAGCCACGCTCTCGCGTGACTCTCTGTTCACTTTTCTTTTCTTCCTAATGCACTTGTGACGCGGACGCGTTATCGACGCTTACGCGTCGCGTGCATTTTTTTTATTATGCAAAATGCAGAATGCAGTATGCAGATGTTATGAATTATTCCAGGTTCAATGAAGTAAAATAAAACTCAAAAACAAATAAAACTAAATAAAATTATAATTGGAAAAGGGAACGATCATACCATGGTGGGTTGTCTCCCACCTAGCACTTTTAGTTAGAATCCTTAAGTTGGACACTTGGTGAGCTCCTTGTCATGGTAGCTTGTGCTTGAATTCATCCAAAAATCTCGACCAATGTTTGGAATTCTAGTAGCCTCCTGGATCCCCAACTAGGCGCAGAAAGCCTTCAAGTAAGTTAAAGCAAGTGACAAGGCCCCAAGAGTGTTGATTGCCAGAATGAATTCCGGGGTCCCAAATTTTGCTTTTGCACCCGTCTTCTTGTTGATCATCATGATTCCATCTGGGTAGCAAGCAATCTGAATTCTCACTAAAGTGGCCAAACAGCTTCCTAGACCCATTCAATTGAGCTCTACACCAACCTTTGCGTTTAAACTTAAAGCTTCCAACCATAACGAACCTTGCAGGACAATTCTTACCACTGATCATCTTTCTCTTACTCTTAATGCCACAAAGAGCTCTAAGCTGACGAACCGTCTCTAGTAGCCCATATTCAAGTGGGAAAGTAAAGGTTAAGGATAAGGATTTTACCCACTTGAACGTTGTGTTGGACGGTAATGGCCTTGGGAGAGGTGTTTCTAATGAACTTGCAAGCTCCACTCCCTTGTGCTCTTCTCTGACAACTCCCACCTCTTTGCAAGCTTCTTCAATATCAACCTCTTCCTCTTGGTAGATTTCTTCTAATTTGATCTATTCTTCATTGTTCACCAAGGGAATGGGAGGTTGTGCCTCTTCTTCTTTAATTTCCATGTCAAGTCCAATGGGAGAGGATTCAATTGTAGATAAGAATTCATCAATGATTGAATCCATCTCTTGAAAATCCCCTTCAAAGTCTTCCATCATGACATGCCTTGGAGGTTGTACACCCTCCTCAACATCAAATTCAAACTCCTTAGAAGGGGGTTCTATGACTGGGCTTTCCCATGGACGTTCTGCATCTCCTAAGTCTTCAATCACTTCTTCCTCTTTAATGATTACGGCTTCCTCCAATTGTTCCAATACAAAGTCATGCTGCTCACTGTTCATTGGAGTTTCTATCTTCTCCTTCATGCTGCGTTCTTCAGTAGATTCTCCACATGAAGCCATGTGGATTCCTTGAGTATCTGAACGTCGGGAAGGTAATCGATTGATCGCTTGATTAAATTGGTGAAGGGTTTCATGAAATTTATTCACTGTTTCCTTGAGACGCTCCTCTGATTCTTGGGTCTATGGATATGGACATGGTGTATATGAAGGTGGTGGTTCATGAGAGTAATTCTGTTGGAATGGGGGTGGTTCTATGTATGGTTCATTTGGCTCATAAAGTGGTTGGTATGATGGATACGGGTTATGATGCCAGGGCATTTTGACCAGTTTCACTGACCTTTTCTTTACTATTTTTAAGGTAGTTTCATGCATTTTCTTGGAAAATAAGCTAGTTTTGGGTAGATATTCACTTACATCTTGATTCAAGCATACATTGTACACTTTATATGATTTCATGAGAATTTTGCATGAATTATATGATAAATTGGATGATGCATGATCCCATGATTAAGAGCAAGACTTTGATGCACTTTGTTTGATTGATTTCAGGCCAAAAGAAGAAGAGAAGAAGCCACGTTAGTGGCTACGTTAGTTACACTAACGTGGGCACTAACGTGGAAGGAAGGAAAGCCCCAACGTTAGTGAGAAAAGCTAGTGGCATTAACTTTGAAGAAGGAGAGCATGGAACGATGGCAAGGAAGACCCACGTTAAGAGTCACGTTAGCTACACTAACGTGAACTCTAACGTAGAGACAAAAGGCACCAAGCAACGTTAATGGGGAAGGTGAGCCCTAATAACGCTTGCGAAAGCGGTATATGCTAACGTTAGTGGAAAAAGAGAGTGCCACTAACGTTTGCGAAGGCTAGAAGACCCACGTTAGTCTCCACGTTAGTTAGATTAACGTGGGAACTAACGTGGAAGGAAAGAGAAATGCCAACGTTAGTGGAAAAGGTGAGTTCCACTAACGTTGGCGAAGCAAAAAGACCCACGTTAACTTCCACATTAACTAAGTTAACGTGGTAGTTAATGTGGGCAAAAGTCCCACCTGGCAGCCTGACCATGCCTTCTTCAAACACGCATAACTTGAGCCACAAAGCTCCAAATGAAGTGATTCCAGTGGCATTAGAAAGTAGGATTCCAGAGCTTTCCAAGAATATATGGCACTACATGGTGGACACTGAATTTGAGGGAGAAAACCTGCCCCAAAAGTGCAAAGATGAACATGGTATCAACATGTAGTAAGGCCAGCTGACCTCTTCACCTTCCAAGAAGTGTAACTCGAGTTGTAGAGCTCCAAATGATGCGCTTCTAAAGGAATTCGAAAGTAGACATCCAGGGCTTTCCAACAATATATAATAGTATGGGGTGGACAATAAGTTTGAGCTTCAGAAACTGGCAATAATGAAGCCCTGATCGCTAGCGTTATTGGCACTCAAGTTTTCCAGTAACGCTAGCGACTATGCCAGCGACCATGTCCACTTCAAAGGAGCATAACTTGAGCTACAGAGATCCAATTGAGGTGATTCTAGT
This sequence comes from Arachis hypogaea, assembly GCF_003086295.3. NCBI lineage: Eukaryota > Viridiplantae > Streptophyta > Magnoliopsida > Fabales > Fabaceae > Arachis > Arachis hypogaea. Next base: position 98,193,152 of record NC_092046.1, on the reverse strand, counting down.
TGCATTAGAAAGCTGACATTCTGAGCTTTCCAACGATATATAATACTCTATAGTGGGCATGAAATTAGAGTACAAACAAGAGGCATCTTTTAAGCCCCAAAAACACCAACTGGGCAGCAAGTGCAACGTTAGCCACAATAACTTTAGCACTAACGCCACACTTGTAGCGTTAGTGTGGCTAACTTTAGCACTAACTTTAGCACCTGGACCTCAACTTGAATCACTTCTCTCTCAAGTCCACTTCAAAGCTCAAGCAAGCAAGCCCACAATTGTCAACCAATCAAGACCACAAGAAGCATCTAGAATAGGAATTTTTCATTTAATTGTAATTTGCTTTTAAAATTCATTTTGTAATTTAGGAGAGCCTATATAAAGGCCTTAGTCTTTACATTGAAAGCATTCTGGAAATTCTGGAATGGGGGATTGAAGAGGGGTCTTCGGACTCCCTCCCCTCACACACTTTTCCTTCTCTTTCTTTTAGTTGTAATTTTCATTTATGAATGTTGACTTTTCAATTTCAGTTTAAATCTTCATCTTTACTTTTTTGCACTTTCTTTCTTTTCTATTTTTGTAGAGCAATGATCAACTAACTCTTTACATTGGGTTAGAGAACTCTATTGTGATTCAATGGATTAAGTGTAGTTCTTATTCTTCTTCTTCTTTCTTTCCTCTTGATTTTACTAGAGAGCTTTCGATCTTCATCCAATTGGGTAGTTATCTTGGAAAAGAAACTATTTATACTTGGATCTCTTCTGAACCTTGAAAGAGGAATGAAGAGATCATGCTAGAAATGCTTTCTCATGCTGGACCAAATTGGATGTGGATGGATATGTGACTATAATCCTTCAACACTTGATTTGGGAAATGCATGTGGTATAATCAGTGACCATACTTCATCTCTTCTCATGAGCAATTGACCAAGGAATTGGCTATTGATCAAGATTTGAGAGATCGAATTACAAGGAATTGTAATTTGATCACTTAAGATTGCCAAGGAGATCAATGAATGCATTGATTGAGGAAGAGATGAGAATGAACTTGATCCGGAGGATTCCAATATCTCTTGATCCCAATGTTCATTTTATTTTTAGTTCTTACATTTACTTTTCATGCCATTTTACTTTTCTGCACTTTATTGCTTTCTTTACTTTTCTGTCAATTTACAATTCCTTGTTGCTTATTACTCCAATATGATTCGTCTAACTAGGATAATCAATTAACCATTGATTGCTTAATCCGTTAATCTCTGTGGGATTTGACCTCACTCTTTTGTGAGTTATTACTTGACGACAATTCGGTACACTTACCGAAGGAAATTTGTTGCGAGACAAGTTTTCCGTGCATCAGGTTAGGGTCATATGGAGGTGAATGGTGGAAAGGGGCTTGTGAGTATGGTGGTCCAGAGTTGTGTTGAGGAGGTGGGTCATAGGTATATGATGGGGTCCACCATATCTATTGTTTTGGCATGCATTATAGGATTGTCTTTGTCTGTGGTATTGTGGAAGGTGTTGCTACCGGAAGGGTTGATCAGATCCTCGTGGCTCCTTCCATCTCTGATTGTTTTGACCTTGATGCATGTTCCTGTTATAATCTCCATTCCTTGCAACAACATTGGAACTAAACTCAAAGCGACGGGAGTGAGAACTCATAATAGCAAATAAAAATTAAAAATGAAAATAAAAACAAATTTAAATTAAAAGGTTATTGAAATTTTGAATTTGAAAATTAAATTTTAAAATTTGAAATTTGAAATTTTTGAAATTTTAATTTTGAAATTTTAATTTTTGAAATTTGAAATTTGAAACTTGAAAATTTTTAAATTTGAATTTTGAAATTTTATTTTTTGAAATAAGATAAGATAAGATACAAAATTTTAAAATAAAAATCTGAATTTTTTTTAATGCAAATTTGGAAAATTCAATTAAAAATAAAGAGAAAAGATATTTTTGAATTAAATGAGGAAAGAGAAAAACAATAAAATGATACCAAACTTAAAATTTTTAGATCAAAACAAAGAAAACAACTAAGAACAACTTGAAGGTCAAGATGAACACGAAGAAGAAATTTTTGAAAAAAAAATTTTAATAACTAAATAAAAACCAATAACCTCTTAATTTATGAAAAAGCAAAAATAAAAACAAAAATAAAAACAAATAAACAAGCAAAAAGTAAATATTTACAATAACCAATAATAAGGCACACGTTTGCAATTCCCCGGCAACGGTGCCATTTTGAAGAGAGAACTTTTGCATGGTCTAGAAATTCGCAGATAAATCCTCGTTGCAGATATAGTTTCTAAACCAACAAAAGTCCTTTCTTACAAATGTTTTGGTTGTCACAAGTAACAAACCCCTTTAAAATTGATAACCGAGTATTTAAACCTCGGGTCGTCTTCTCAAGGAATTGCAGGGAGGTGTTCTTATTATTGGTTATAAGTCTTGTAAATTGGGGGTTTTGAAATTAAGGAAGAAGTATTTTAAATGATAAGAAAAATAAAATAGTAATAATAAAATAAACTCTTGGCAAGGTATTAGAACTGAAAATCCTGTCCTTGTTATCCTTATCAGATGTGATGAGAATTGGGTTTTAATCCCACTAAGTTAACCTTTACTAAAGTAAATAAAAGTCAAATGGACTAATTAGCTTGATCCTCAAGTCCTAGTCAATCCCTGTGGGAAGACTAGCCTTGGAGCAATCCAGATCAATTAGTAATATGCCAATTTCAATCACTGCTGAGTTTGACAACTCAAGTATTATCAATTACTTAACCAAAGCCAAAAGGGAAGAAATTCTACTTGGATGAAAATAATTTGGATAAATCGAGAACATTAATAAATTAAAGAGAGCAATCATAAGTCTGAAATACCTCAAATTATATTAAATCAAGAAATCAATTCTAACATGGAGTTCATAAACAAAAGTAATAAAATAAATAAAAGAAACATTGAACCTGTGATTGAAGTAATAACCATAAAGTAAAAGAAATCCTAAATCCTAATCCTAAGAGAGAGGAGAGAGCCTCTCCCTATAAAAACTACATCTAATCCTAAAAGTTATGAATTATGAGCTGATGATTATGAATGAATGCATTCCCCCACTTTATAGCCTCTAATCTGTATTTTCCAGGCCGAAAACTGGGTCAAAAACAGCCCAGAAATTGCCCTTAGCGTATTCTTGTACGTACAGGTCGCGGGAAAGTGACGCAGAAGCGTCGTTCACGCGTTTGCGTGGATTGCGTTTCTGCCAGGTCACGCGTCGGCGTGATCCACGCGTTCGCGTCGCCTGGTGTCGGGGCAGCTATGGCAAATTATATATCGTTAGGAAGCCCCGAACGTTAGCTTTCCAACGCAATGGGAACCATCTCATTTGGACCTCTGTAGCTCAAGTTATGACCATTTTAGTGCGAGAGGGTCAGGCTGATAGCTTTGCAGTTCCTTCAACTTCTTGTATTCCTTCCACTTTTGCATACTTCCTTTCCATCCTCCAAGCCGTTCCTGCCCTGTAATCTATGAAAACACTTAACACACATATTAAGGCATCTAATGGTAATTAGAAAGAATTAATATTTGCAGATATAAGGCTAAGGAAGCATGTTTTCAATCATAGCACAAAATCAAGAAGGAAAAAGTAAAACATGTGAATAGTATGAATAAGTGGGTAAAGAGTTGATAAAAACCACTCAATTGAGCACAAGATAAATCATGAAATAGTGGTTTATCAGCGACTTTCCTAGTTGCTACCTTCAGCTGGTAGGTCAACCGATGCTGCGTGTTCTTCTCCTGCTTCCGTTTTTGCTTAGAGTGGGATAATAAAGCTAAGAGTTAGAAGTTTTACCCACTCAAATGAAGGATTAGATGACAACCTAGGTGGAGGAGTTCCCAACGATCATGATAAAGCACGCTCTACTCCCGTCCATCCTTTTTGGAAGGCATCCACCACTTGGCAGGATACCTCATGCTCTACCTCTTGCCAAGCTTCCTCAAGTTTACATTCTTCTTCACCAATGTCATCTAGCTCTTCTCCATCACTCAAATCATAAATAGGAGGTTTAGTGAAATCTACCTCCTCATCAATCCCAAACATGGTGGGAAAGGACTTATCAAGCTCAAAAGGATCATATGTTGATGCGGAATCATCATAGATAGGAGGGCCTATTGCTTGGGATACTTCTTCCAATTCTCCAATCACATTGTGCGTTGGAGGTTGTGCACTCTCCTTCTTAACATCAACTTCAAACTCCATGGAAGAAGGTTCTTCAATTTGTAATCCCTCCATGTATTCAACATATCCTAAAATGCCATCCACTACTTTCTCTTGTTCCATAATATCGACCTCTTCCTCTTGTTTTACTTCATACTTTAAGTCCTCTTCTTCACCTTGGAGCTTCAAGTTTACTCCCTCACTAATCTCTTTGGGTGCTTCTTCACATTCAACAATGGGAGTGCCTTGATCTCACAAGCTTAGGCAGGATGAGTATATGTTGCTAACGGCTTCTACCATGGAAGCCATCTTAGCTCTTAACTCTTCAAACTTCTTTTCATCCTCCTCTTGTTGCCTTATGATATGAGATTTAAGGTCTCTTAGTTCTAGCATGAGGGCTTCATCGGGAGGTAGTGGTAGAAAAGAGGATTCATTGTTTGAGGGAAGGACATTGTAGTTGGAAGGTGGTTCGTATTGGTAAAATTCTTGAGGTGATGTGTATGGACTTTATGGTTCATGGGATTATTGGTGTTGGAATGGTGGTAGTTCTAGATATGGTTGATAAACCACTATTTCATGGCTTATCTTGTGCTTAATTGAGTGGATTTTATCAACTCTTTGCCCACTTATTCATACTATTTGTATGGTTTTACATTTGCCTTCCTAATTATGTGCTATGACTGAAAACATGCTTCTTTGGCCTTTATATTGCTAATATTAATCCTCTCTTATCACCATTAGATGCCTTGATATGTGTGTTAAGTGATTTCAGAGATTACAGGGCAAGAATGGCTCAGAGGATAGAAAGGAAGCATGCAAAAGTGGAAGGAATACAAGAAGTTAGAGAAACTGCTAAGCTGTCCAGCCTGACCTCTTCGCACTCAAACGGCTATAACTTTAGCTACAGAAGTCCAAATGACGCGGTTCCAGTTGCATTGGAAAGCTAACGTCTAGGGTTTCAATTTGATATATAATATGCTACAGTTGCCCTGACGCTAGGTGACACGAACGCGTGATTTACGCGGATGCATCGCATCTGCGAACTTCAATCCGCGCGGCCGCGTGGACGACGCCTCCGTGTCACTTGTCCGCGACCTGAACGTACCAGAATATGCAGAGGGCGATTTCTGGGCTATTTTTGACCCAGTTTTCGGCTCGAAAAACACAGATTAGAGACTATAAAGTGGGGGAATGCATCCATTCAGAGGGGGCTCGCCAATTTTTACTTTCCATGAATTAGATTTAGTTTAGAGAGAGATTCTCTCTCTCTTTAGGATTAGGATTTAGATTTAGGATTTTTCATTCACTTTCAGGATTATCTCTTTTGATCAGGTTCAATATTCCTTTTATTTACTTTTGCAAGCGACTTTATGAATCATTTCATGTTACAGATTACTCTTTTATTAATGTTATTTGAGGTATTTCAGTTTAATATTGATTTCTCTTATTTATGCTATTATTGCTTTTACTCTGAAGACATCTTTATTCCAAGTAGATTTATTTTTCTCCTTTTGGTCTTGGTTAAGAAATCAGCAACTCAGGAGTTATCCAATTCAACAGCATAATTGATAATTGTTATATTTGTTAATTGAATTGAACTTCTATAATCCCAATCTTTTCTTAGGAAATAAATAGGATTCGAAGATCAAACCAATTAACCCCTTGACCTTCCTTTATCCTAGTAAAGGTTAACAAAGTGGAATTAGAATTCAACCATCATCATCATTGCTAAGGATAGCTAGGATAGGACCTCTAATTTCTCATACCTCGCCATAAGTTTGCTTTACAGTATTTATCTATTTTCAATTGCCATTTAATTCACTTGTTATCAAATTACTCGTTCCTCATTCTTGAAACCCCAATTTTACAATCTCCATAACCAATAATAAGAACATACTTCCTTGCAGTTCCTTGAGAAGACGACCCGAGGTTTAAATACTCGGTTATCAATTTTAAAGGGGTTTGTTACTTGTGACAACCAAAATGTTTCTATGAAGGGATTTTTATCAGATTTAGAGACTATATCTATAACACGACTGTTTTTATGAAATTCTTTACTGGCAAAAATCCTAACATCAAAATGGCGCCGTTGCCGAGGAACTGCTAACGTGTGCCTTATTATTGGTTAGTGTAAATATTTTTCGTTTACTTGTTTATTTATTTTTGTTTTTCCTTTTTAATTTTATTTGCTACTATGGACTCTCACCCCTCTCGCTTAGAGTTTGGCTCTATCTTTCTTGAAGGAAATAGAAGTTACAGCAGGAATATGCATCAAAGTCAGACCAATCAAGGATGGATGGAGCCAAGAGGATCTAATCAACCCTTCAGGCAACAACACCCTCCAAGATATCATGGATAACGACCATTTTACACTGCATACCCAGCTGATAGATATGGTGGACAACCTTGTGACTACCAACAAGCCCCACCCCGTGCCTATAGACCATCCTCTCAACATAACCTCTAACAACCACACTCACAAGCTTCTTTTCACCATTCGCCCCTGTATAATCCTTCCTTACCCCAGTTCCAATCCAATCACTCCCAAGTACCACCACTTTCCTATGTATCATGTCCAAATCCACCACCCCGAGAATCAGAGGTTCGCCTCAAGGCAACAGTAAATAAACTTCAAGCAACCATTCAACAACTGGAGCAAGCAGTAATTCAATTAGTTTCTAGACGCGCGAACATTCAAGGACCAACCACAGCCCCATATGGACAATCTAATGAAGAGCGTAGCATGAAGGAGACACTAGAGACTCCAGTGGACAAGACAGAGCATGAATTCGTACTAGAACAAGTAGAAGAAGCTGTCATTGTACAAGAAGAAGAGTTGGTTGAAGATCTTGGAGACGCTGAACCTCCATGGGAATTCAGAGAGAACTCCGTCAAAGACGTTACAGTTGATGCTAAAGAGGATATTGCACAATCCCCAAGGCAAGTCGTTTATGAAGAACTAGACGGAATAACCCAAGACACAAATTCCCTTGATGATGATAGTCACAAGTCAAGCTCTCTTAGCAATGAACTTGCATCTGCAAGTGAGTTCTCTGAGATCGACGAATCTTTCCCAAATGAATACGAAGATGATGCAGAGGTAGATTTCTCTCAACCTCCAATCTATGACTCAAGTGATGAGGAAGACATAGAAGACTTTGACCAGGGTGATGATGCATTTGAAGATCCTTGCAAGGAAGTGGAGGAATTCACAGAAGATTATCAGGGAGTAGAACTCACAGAACCATTGGAATCACCTACCCCAAGGCCATTACCACCTAATACAAGCTTCAAGTGGGTACAATCCTTAACTTTTAACTTTACTTTTTCACTTGAATATGGTTTGCTTGAAACAGATGGCCAGCTTAGAGCTCTATGCGGCTTTAAGAGTAAGAGGGAAATGGCTCGCACTCAGAGCTGGTGCACAAGGTTCAATAAGGTTCCACGCTTCGACTCGAAGTGCACGGATTGGTCTCATGCTCAATCGAATGGATCATGGAGAACGTTTGGTTATCCTGGTGAAATCTAATTTCCAAACCTCCTGGATGGAAAAGTATAGATCAAAACGAAGGCGAATTTAGTACCAAAGTTTGGGATCCTTGAAAATACTCTGATATTCATCACCCCGGGAGCCTGAAAATCTATTTGAAGCTGCTCAGAAGCTTCACATGCCTAGTTTGGGACCCCGGAGGCTATTGGCATTCCAAGCATTGGTGGAGAGTTTTAGATGAATTTAAACATAAGCCGCCATAACAGGAAGCTCCTCCCATGTCCAACTTAAGGACTTTAACTAAAAGTGCTAGGTGGGAGACAACCCACCATGGTATGATCGTCCCTTTTCATTTTTATTTAGTTTTATTTGATTTTGAATTTTATTTTATTTTATTATATTGAACCTGGAGTTTTGCATAACATTCATATAAGCATTGCATTCAGCATACTTCATCAAAAAAAAAAAAGGGAAAACACGCACGCGATGCGGCAGCGTCGCTGACGCGTCTGCGTCACAAGTGCGTTGGGAAGAAAAGAATTGAACAGAGAGTCATGCGAGAGTGTGGCTGGAGGCGTGCCAATGGCAGAAATCGTCCCACACGACCGCATCATATGGGAATAATGGCCTCCTATGCGACCGCGTGCCCCACGCGGCCGCGTGACTAGGATTTCAACGTAATAATGGTGCAGAGCCGAAAGTTGTGCTAGAGTGGTGCTGGACTGGCGCTGGACGCGCAGTCCATCTTACGCGACCGCGTGTCCCACGCGGCCGCGTCACATTCTACTAAGTGCCCACTCACGCGATCGCGTGCTTCACGCGATCACGTCACCCAATATTTGGCAATTAATGATTTTTGAACAGAGAGTTGTGCGAGAGCGAGGCTGCCCTCGCGCCAGTAGCATAAAACGGGTCACGCGGTCGTGACCGCGTCAATCAGTTTAAGTGCATGTCACGCGACCGCGTGCCCCACGCGTCCGCGTCGATTGCGCCGCACAGCTTATCCTAATTTGCCAAATATCTTATCTTTTGTCCCCCAATCCTAATTTTTCCTCCCTCCTTTCTTACTTGCTTCTTCTTCCCTTCTTTCCCTTCTCATTCTTCTTATCTTTTATTTTATTTTACTTAATTTATTTTCATATTTCATTCATTGCATCTTAATTTTGTGCATATTTTTGTTTTCTTTTCTAAATTCATTATTTTCCCTTTGGTGTTAAAATTTTCTTATTTAACTGTTGCATATTTTCTTGAATTATTTTGGGTGCTTAGTGACTTGTTTTATTCTGGAAAGGTAATATTATTTATATCAATGCCAATCTTTTATACCTGTATTACTTTTATATTGACATGAATTTTTATTTTGTCTCCTTACCCACACTCTCTTGCCCATTGTTGTACATTTTGTACCACTGGTATGCCATGGCTTCTATTGTTTTCTCATTTGCATGTTGTAGCTACCATGTAATTGAGACCCTATTCATTTGGCATTAACCCAACCATACTTCATTTATTTTCTTATCTCTATTATTCGGTTACCTTTCTTCCCTTTTTCTTTCAGGATGGCCACCAGAAAGAGAACCAGAAGACGTTTACATGGGGAGACAAACAAGTCCATCAGCACATTCCTCGATGAGAAAAGCATCAGTTGGAACAACCCGTCCACCTGCACATCTTAGCATGCACCGAGGACGGTGCAATCTTTAAGTGTGGAGAGGTCGATAGCGATCTCCATGGGTTAGTATTTTCTTCTCAAACACCAATATTTTATTTTTCTTGTTAGTTATTGTATTTGCATGTGTGATTGCATGATTATTTGATTTTGTGCATATTTTACCACCTGGTTGAAGTAATATTTTCTTTTTCAAGAAACCTTTTAAGAGCATTTCACTAATTTGAAAAAAAAAATTTGTTACACTTGTTTGAAGAGATATTATACTGGAACATGGTTTAGAGCTCGAACACACAAAACCTGTGAGATTTTGAGCCTATTTGAATTGGTTGCATTTTTCAACCAATATTTTATTTTTGATGTGTGTTTTCCTCTCTAAAATTGTGATCTTTGTCTTGCTTAATTCTATATTTCCATGGTTTGATGTATACATGCACTTATATGATTGAGGCCTTTGTTTCACTGAGCTTAAATACCTATATGGCCTTACCTTTCATTATCCTTTGCAAACCAATTTGAGCCTATTTTACCGCTTTTATTCTTTATTTTAGCTCATCACTAACTCTAAGCGGAAAACAATAATATCCTTAATTTGAATCCTTGGTTAGCTTAGACTAGTGAGGGTGCTTATGATTTGAGTGTGGGAAAAGTGGGTTTTGAAACATTTGGTTTGAGAATTGGGTGTTATATATCTTTATGAAAATGTGAAAGAAATGTTTAGGACATGATTCATGCATTCAATAATTTAATCATATGCATTGTGAAAAACAAAGAAAATAAAAATATAATATAAAAAAAAAAAGAAGAAGAAGAGAGAAAAAGAAAAGAAAAAAAAAGAGCAAATAAATAAAAAGGGACAAAATGCCCCAAAGTAAATGGTGAAAGTAATGCATATGTATTGTACTTGAAATTAGAATGCATGAATATGTGGAAAACATGGCTAATGGATAGTTAGATGTTGTATTATGATTACATGAATTGTCTAAAGTTAGGTGGAAAGTTTAAGTTAATTAAGGATTCAAATTTTAGTCCACTTGGCCAAACACAATCCTACCTTGACCCTAACCCCATTACAACCCTTAAAAGACCTCTTCATTTGTGTATTTATGCATTAAATTTATGTTGATTGTTAGATGAAGAGCAAGCCTTAGAAAGCAAGGTTAGTAGAGAATTGAGAGAATCGAACCTAAAACACTTGAGTGATTATAGTGTATACACTACCAGTGAGGGTTCGATGCTCAATCCCTTGTTCCCTGCTTTTATGAGCTATTTTCTTCTTGCAAGTCTATTTGTACTTCATTTTCATGATTTGAATTAGTGAAATCCAGTTCATATTTCCTCTTGAAAGATTTGTTTACTTTTAACTAAGTAGGTGGAAACATTCTGCATGTTGTTACATTCATAGGTTGCATTTCATACATTCTTCATTCTTTATAGTTTCTCTTGAGCTTAGCATGAGGACATGCTATTGTTTAAGTGTGGGGAGGTTGATAAACCACTATTTCATGGCTTATCTTGTGCTTAATTGAGTGGATTTTATCAACTCTTTGCCCACTTATTCATACTATTTGCATGGTTTTACATTTGCCTTCCTAATTATGTGCTATGACTGAAAACATGCTTCTTTGGCCTTTATATTACTAATATTAATCCTCTCTTATCACCATTAGATGCCTTGATATGTGTGTTAAGTGATTTCAGAGATTACCGGGCAAGAATGGCTCAGAGGGAAGCATGCAAAAGTGGAAGGAATACAAGAAGTTGGAGAAACTGCTAAGCTGTCCAGCCTGACCTCTTCGCACTCAAACGACTATAACTTTAGCTATAAAGGTCCAAACGACGCGGTTCCAGCTGCGTTGGAAAGCTAACGTCCGGGGCTTCGATTTGATATATAATATGCCATAGTTTCCCTGACGCTAGATGATGCGAACGCGTGATCCACGCGGACGCGTCGCATCTACGAACTTCAATCCGCGCGGCCGCGTGGACGACGCCTCCGCGTCACTTGTCCGCGACCTGAACGTACCAGAATACGCAGGGGGCAATTTCTGGGCTGTTTTTGACCCAGTTTTTGGCCCGAAAAACACAGATTAGAGGCTATAAAGTGGGGGAATGCATCCATTCAGAGGGGGCTCGCCAATTTTTACTTTCCATGAATTAGATTTAGTTTAGAGAGAGATTCTCTCTCTCTTTAGGATTTGGATTTAGATTTAGGATTTTTCATTCACTTTCAGGATTATCTCTTTTGATCAGGTTCAATATTCCTTTTATTTACTTTTGCAAGCGACTTTATGAATCCTTTCATGTTACAGATTACTCTTTTATTAATGTTATTTGAGGTATTTCAGTTTAATATTGATTTCTCTTATTTATGCTATTGTTACTTTTACTCTGAAGACACCTTTATTCCAAGTAGATTTATTTTTCTCCTTTTGGTCTTGGTTAAGAAATCAGCAACTCAGGAGTTATCCAATTCAACAGCGTAATTGATAATTGTTATCTTTGTTAATTGAATTGAACTTCTATAATCCCGATATTTCCTTTGGAAATAAATAGGATTCGAAGATCAAACCAGTTAACCCCTTGACCTTCCTTTATCTTAGTAAAGGTTAACAAAGTGGAATTAGGATTCAACCATCATCATCATTGCTAAGGATAGCTAGGATATGACCTCTAATTTCTCATACCTCGCCAAAAGTTTGCTTTACAGTATTTATCTATTTTCAATTGCCATTTAATTCACTTGTTATCAAATTACTCGTTCCTCATTCTTGAAACCCCAATTTTACAATCTCCATAACCAATAATAAGAACATACTTCCCTGCAGTTCCTTGAGAAGACAACCTGAGGTTTAAATACTCGGTTATCAATTTTAAAGGGGTTTGTTACTTGTGACAACCAAAACGTTTGTACGAAGGGATTTCTGTCAGATTTAGAGACTATATCTACAACACGACTATTTTTATGAAATTCTTTACTGGCAAAAATTCTAACGTCAATGGTTCATATGTTGGTTGGTATGGTGGATATGGGTTAGGGTTAAATGGAGGTGAATGGTGGTATGAGGCTTGTAATTATGGTGGAGGGCTATATTGAGGAGTAGGATCATAAGCATATGATGATTGTGGTTGACAATCACAATAAAAGTCATCACACACATTGGGTCGATATGCATTAGGATTAGGATTATACCCATAAGAGTTCGGAGGAGGTTGTTGATAAGAAGGTTGTCCATAAACTTGGGGCTCTTCCCATCATTGATTTCCAAATCCTTAATGCACATCCTCATTGAAGCTTCCATTTCCTACAACAGAGATTGAACGATATTCATAGCTAAAAGGATGAGAATTCATAGTGAAAGAGAAAATAAGAACAAAGAGAGCAAAATTCTACACTAGCAAAAACTAACAAACAAACCAAAATTCAAGCTATTCACAATATATACAATAGCCAATAACATAGCACCATTACAATTCCCTGGAAACGGCGCCATTTTGATAACGAGATTTGCTCGATAGTTTAGAATTTCTCTAGTAGAAATAATAACTTCGTTGTAAGCATAGCTCCAAACTAACAAACAATCCTCTCAATAAAAAATTTATAGTTTTGTCACGAATAACAAACTCCAATGAAAATTAACCGAAGTATTTGGACTCCGGGTCATCTCCCTAGGAAGCAATGAAGTGGTCAATTATTGGCTATAAAGGGGTAAAAAGGATGGTTTTGGTTTATAAGAGGGCAAGAAAATTAAATCAAGCAAGTAATTAAAGAAAGCAAGATAAAGAACTATTGGCTAAGACTTAGGTAACTGAGATCACCATCCTTGTCAACAAACCCAATATTGATAATTGTGAGAGGCCAACCTATTAAGTACGTAATATCTACTCCTAAGCTTGAAGTACGTCAAATAGGTTTGATTACATCAACCCTTAAGTCCCAACCTACCTACTAATTAACTTAGTAGTGGGTTAGCGTCAATGGGTATCAAATTGATCACCAAGGGTTCTCGAATCACCAAATCCATTATACATAATGACTCAAGTTTACCCAATTCTCTTAGCTTAGACCAAGAGTCAAGAAAACTACTCAAGAGCTAAAGAGAACATTTCATCAAACACATAGAGTGCAATAGAAGTAAACATCATGAATTGCGAGAAATAGTAAAATCTACCAACTACTAATTGCAAGGAAAGTAAAATCACAGTTCAATTCATCAATAAAAAGAAACATCAACATCAAATTGCATTAAATGTAAACTAAATCCAACATGAGTTCATCATCACAAAAGGGAGAAAAATGAGAAATTAACATCACAAATAAGAGAATTAAGATGTAGAAATGAGGAATTTTAAAAGAAACAAGATGATATCAAGCAATTAAACATGGATCTATGACAATCTAACCTAATTCTAGAGAGAAGAGGGAGCTTCTCTCTCTAGAAAACTAACTAAAGGCTCATGTTGGCTAAACTAATTGCTCCCCCTTTGCTTGGACTTCAATTCTGCATGAAATACACTCAGATACAAGTTGGATTTGGCCCTGTGCAGCTCAGAAATTGCCCCCAGCATTTTGCCTTTAAGTGGGCCACATGAGAGTATCGGCGCATGCAAATCTGTGGATGACAGATAAGCAAAAGAATGATGGAACAGCCTTCCATACTTTTCACACTATGGTCAGAGGGAAGATCATGTACTTTCATCTAGACAGGGTGAAAGAGATCTTCAAACTAGCTCTGTAAAAGGGTTGAAGGGTTGAAGCCAACCAAAATCTGGATCAAGTCCTAGAAGACATATGCCTGCCCGGAACTCAACGGATTGAGTACATAAAAGGGGAGACATGCCAGCTAAAAAGGGCAAACCTCAAGCCTATTACTAGAGGATGGCTAGACTTCATTGGGCGTTCTATACTCTCCACAAGTAACCACTTTGAAGTTAATATTCTGAGAGCTGTTATTATTCACTGCATCATGATGGGGAATGAGGTACAAGTCCACCAAATAATCCCCCGTGAGATTTACAAGTTGGCAAATAGGGTGTCTACTAATGCCATGCTGGCTTATCCAAATCTCATCTTTCGCCTATGCCAAGAGGCTAAGGTTCAGGTCCCATCAGACCATTTTATTCTAGTGGAAAAACCAATCACCAAGTAGGTGATGGAGAGTTCCAAGATAGAAGAGGATCAACTCAAAAGGAAGGCACCTGAGCCTCCCCAAGAGATCCCTCTAATGGAGTATTCGGACCAGCTAAAGGCATCTGTAATACACTTGCAGAGTACTTTAGATCAGCTCAGAGAGGAGCAGAAAGATCATACTAGCATGATTTATAAACTGATCAAGGAGCAGGAGAAGCAAGGGTGTAGCTGGAGGAGCTGAAGCACCAGAAGCTCTCCCCTGAAGAGCCATACATCCCTCACCAGAAGAGCCCAGAGCCTCTCAAGCTGAAGGTTGTTGAGTTTCAACTCTATGACTATTCATATTCCTGTCTCACATATTTCCATCCTAATTTAGAGTTGCATGATTACTAGTAGTATTTATGTCTTTATTTTTATTTTTATTTTATGTCTTTTAATTTCTAGTATTACATAAGCATTAGTAGTAATTAATTAATTTTTTTCCAATTAGCTTTAACTTAAAATAGTAGATTTTTTTAGAAGAATTAAATATGCATAAATTTTTGAGTTTTTCAATAAAGAATAGTTAATTATTTTGATGTGGTGTCATTGCTTTAGTTTTCTGAATGTATGAATAAATAGTGCATATTTGAAGTTAAATTTTAGGATGCTAGCTCTTGAAAGAATGAAGAAAAAGAAAAAATATTATTTATAATCTGAAAAATCAATAGAATTGATTCTTGAAGCAAGAAAAAGTAGCAAAAAGAAAAAGAAAAAGCTTGCATACAAAAAAAAAAGTGGCAAAAAAGAAAAGAAAATAGAAAAAAAAGGGCAAGCAGAAAAAGCCAATAGCTCTTTAAACCAAAAGGTAAGAGCAAAAAGCCAGTAACCCTTTAAACTAAAAGGCAAGGGTAAAAAGGATCCAAGGCTTTGAGCATTAATGGATAGGAGGGCCTACAAGGAATAAAATCCTGGCCTAAGCGGCTCAACTAAGCTGTCCCTAACCATGTGCTTGTGGCGTGAAGTTGTCAAGTGAAAAGCTTGAGACTGAGCGGTTAAAGTCATAATCCAAAGCAAAAAGAGTGTGCTCAAGAACTCTGGACACCTCTATCTGGGGACTCAAGCAAAGATGATTCACAATCTGAAAAGGTTCACCCATCTAAAGTGTCTGTGGCATTATTGTATCCGGTGGTAATACTGGAAAACAAGGTGCTTAGGGTCATGGCCAATGCTCTAAAAAGCTGTTTTCAAGAATAAAAAAGAACTGAACTAGGAGAATCAATAATATCATCTGGACTCTAAGTTCCTAAAGATGCTAGCCATCCTGAGTTTCAATGGATAGTGAGATGCCAAAACTATTTAGAAGCAAAAAACTGCTAAGTCCCGCTCATCTAATTGAAACTGAGCTTCATTGGAAACTCTGGAATTTATTGTATCTTACTCTTCTTTTAATCCAATTGGTTTTGGGTTGCTTGGGGACATGCAACAGTTTAAGTTTGGTGATGTGATGAGCGGATATTTTATACGCTTTTTGGCGTAGTTTTCATATAGTTTTTAGTATGTTTTGTTTAGTTTTTATTAAGTTTTTACAGGTTTTATTGTTAAAATCACATTTTTAGATTCTGAGTTTGTGTGTTTTTGTACAATTTCAGGTAATTTTTGGCTGAAATTGAGGAGTTGGAGCAAAAGTCTAATTCAGAGACAGAGAAAGCACTGCAGATGCTATCCAAATATGACCTCCTTACACTCAGAAGAGCTTTTCTAGAGATATAGAAGTCCCCATGGGGCATTCTCAACGGCTATGGAAAGCTAACTTCTAGAGATTTCTAGTAATATTTAATAGTCCATACTTTGCTTCGGATTAGAAGGCCTAAAACTGGCATCCAACTCCAACCTCCTGCCCCTTTCCTGGCATCCAGCGCCCAAGGAGCAGAGCCCAGCATCCAAACACCCAGAGAAGACCCTCTAACTGGCATTTCACGCCCGAAAGACCTCTTAACACGTGGATCTCATCAATGCTCAGCCCAAACACTCACCAAGTAGCCCCAGAAGTGGATTTTAGCACTAAAAAGACTGTTATACCCTTACTAGTCATTAGTTTAGTATTTAAGAGTTATTTTACATAACCATTCAAACAATTACACATTATATTCGAGTTTTACCATTGTATTTCCTTTCAGTATGAGTTTCTAAACCTCATAAGTTGAGGGGAGGAGCCCTACTGAGTCCTATGAATTAATAAAAGTATTACTGTTTCTTCTTCATTCCTGTTTGATTTATTTCTAAGATGTATATTCGATCTTCATCGTGGTGGATAGGATGATCAGTGACAATCAGCTCTGTTCATCACATTAAGACGAACGTGCTTGACAAACACCCGCGTCTACTTGGGTTCGTGTGAATACGTGACTGGAAAGCACGAGCCAACAGCTATGTTTATATATCTCTCAGACGGTTAATCCACGACTTTGTTGGGGACTTCTCGAGACACCAGTTCAGTTAATTTCAAGGGAGATTAGGGTCTCCATGGTATATGCTAGAATCCTAAAAAGTAGCATCCTCTGATTTGGAAGATTCGGCCTTGTTTGTGGCGTTTTGAGTAGGATCGCCAAGAGAATGAGCTGCTAGCGCTTCACCCTTCATCAGATTGGATGACCACGGCCAATGGTGTTCAATCTATAGTAGAGGAGATCAATGACCACGGCCCATGGCTTTGATCACATACAGCCTGCCATAGAAGAGATCACTCCCAAGCAAGGAAGACAGTAATACCAGAGTTAATTCAGAAAGGCTAAGCAACTCCATTCCTTAATTATAACCCTTTTACTGATTTCTTTGATAAAATACCTTATACCCTTCTCTCATATTTCTTTTACTGATTCCATTCAAATTCATAATCAAACTGCATTCAAACATAATGAACCTTCTGATCTACCTGACTAAGACTTACAAGATAACCATAGTTTTCTTCAAGCCAACAATCCTCGTGGGATCGACCCTGACTCGCTCAGGTATTACTTGGACGACCCAGTGCACTTGCTGGTACAACAGTAAAAAAGTGTGGGGATTCATGCTACCATTGCAAGCCCTCTTTAGGTTCAATCTTGGAAAGGTGGTCAGCTACTTGATTTTCGGACCCTTTCCTGTCTTTGATCTCAATATCAAACTCCTGAAGGAGTAGCACTGGTATGCGAAATTGCTACTCAGGTTGTGAATTATTGTTCGAAATTAATTCCCTAGCGATGGCACCAAAAACAGATGCACAGAACCATGGTCTAAACATATCTTCACAACTTCGCATAACTAACCAGCAAGTGCATTGGGTCGTCCAAGTAATACCTTACGTGAGTAAAGGTCGAATCCCACAGAGATTGTTGGTATGAAGCAAGCTATGGTCACCTTGTAAATCTCAGTCAGGCGGATATAAAGTAGTTATGGAGTTTTCGAAATTAATAATAAAAGAAGGATAAAAAAACTTATATAAATCGTTGGTGAGAATTTCAGATAAGCGTATGGAGATGCATTCGTTCCTCTGAACCTCCGCTTTCCTGCTGTCTTCATCCAATCAGTCTTACTCCTTTCCATGGCTGGCTTTATGCAAGGGCATCACCGTTGTCAGTGGCTACATCCCCTCCTCTTGTGAAAATGGTCCAAGATGCCCTGTCACGGCACGGCTAATCATCTGAGGTTCCCGATCATGCTGGAATAGGATTCACCTTCCTTTTGTGTCTGTCACTACACCCAGCACTCGCGAGTTTGAAGCTCGTCACAGTCATTCAATCATTGAATCCTACTCAGAATACCACAGACAAGGTTTAGACTTTCCGGATTCTCTTAAATGCCGCCATCATTCTAGCTTACACCACGAAGATTCCGATTAAGAGATCTAAGAGACACTCATTGAATCTAAGGTAGAACGGAGGTGGTTGTCAGGCACGCGTTCATAGGGAATGATGATGATTGTCACATTCATCACATTCAGGTTGAAGTGCGAATGAATATCTTAGAAGTGAAATAAAATGAATTGAATAGAAAACAGCAGTACTTTGCATTAATCTTTGAGGAACAGCAGAGCTCCACACCTTAATCTATGGAGTGTAGAAACTCTACCGTCGAAAATTCATAAGTGATAATGGAGTTCATTGTTCTCGGCCCCAGAGGGGAACCGGAGTAACCAAGACTCCGAATACAATGATAAAAAGTTCTATTTATAATAAACTAGTCACTAGGGTTTACAGAAGTAAGTAATTGATGCATAAATCCACTTCCGGGGCCCACTTGGTGTGTGCTTGGGCTGAGCTTGAAGTCTACACGTGGAGAGGTCATTCTTGGAGTTGAACGCCAGCTTTTGTGCCAATTTGGGCGTTGAACTCCACTTTGCAACTTGTTTCTGGCGCTGGACGCCAAAATTGGGCAGAGAGCTGGCGTTGAACGCCAGTTTGCGTCCTTTAAACTTGGGCAAAGTATGGACTATTATATATTGCTGAAAAGCCCTGGATGTCTACTTTCCCACGCAATTGGAAGCGCGCCATTTTGAGTTCTGTAGCTCCAGAAAATCCATTTTGAGTGTAGGGAGGTCAGAATCCAACAGCATCAGCAGTCCTTCTTCAACCTCTGAATCTGATTTTTGCTCAACTCCCTCAATTTCAGCCAGAAAATACCTGAAATCACAAAAAAACACACAAACTCATAGTAAAGTCCAGAAATGTGAATTTAACATAAAAACTAATGAAAACATCCCTAAAAGTAACTAGATTCTACTAAAAACATACTAAAAACAATGCCAAAAAGCGTATAAATTATCCGCTCATCACAACACCAAACTTAAATTGTTGCTTGTCCCCAAGAAACTGAAAATCAAATAGGATAAAAAGAAGAGAATATACCATAAATTCCAAACTATCAATGAAACATAGCTCCAATCAAATGAGCGGGACTTATAGCTTTTTGCCTCTTGAATAGTTCTGGCATCTCACTTTATCCATTGAGGTTCAGAATGATTGGCATCTATACGAACTCAGAGTTCAGATAGTGTTATTGATTCTCCTAGTTCAGTATGATGATTCTTGAACACAGCTATTTTATGAGTCTTGGCCGTGGCCCTAAGCACTTTGTTTTCCAGTATTACCACCGGATACATAAATGCCACAGACACATAATTGGGTGAACCTTTTCAGATTGTGACTCAGCTTTGCTAAAGTCCCCAATTAGAGGTGTCCAGGGTTCTTAAGCACACTCTTTTTTTTTTGCTTTGGACCTTGACTTTAACCGCTCAGTCTCAAGTTTTCACTTGATACCTACACGCCACAAGCACATGGTTAGGGACAACTTGGTTTAGCCGCTTAGACCAGGATTTTATTCCTTTAGGCCCTCCTATCCACTGATGCTCAAAGCCTTGGGATCCTTTTTATTTGCCCTTGCCTTTTGGTTTTAAGGGTTATTGGCTTTTTGCTCTTGCCTCTTGGTTTTAAGAGCTTTTGGCTTTTTCTGCTTGCTTTTTCTTTGTATTTCTTTTTCGCCTATTCTTTTTTTTCTGCAAGCTTTGTTCTTTGCTGCTTTTTCTTGCTTCAAGAATCATTTTTATAATTTTTCAGATTATCAAATAACATGTCTCCTTGTCATCATTCTTTCAAGAGCCAACATATTTAACATTCTTAAACAACAACTTCAAAAGACATATGCGCTGTTTAAGCATACATTCAGAAAACAAGAAGCATTGTCACCACATCAATATAATTAAACTAAGTTCAAGGATAAATTCAAAACTCATGTACTTCTTGTTCTTTTGAATTAAAACATTTTTCATTTAAGAGAGGTGATGGATTCATAGGACATTCATAACTTTAAGACAAAGTTACTAACTACTAATGATCATGTAATGAAGACACAAACATAGATAAGCACATAACATAGAAAACGAAAAACAGAAGAAATAAGAACAAGGAATGAATACAGCTTAGTGATGGTGGTGTTTCCTTCTTGAGGAACCAATGATGTCCTTGAGCTCTTCTATGTCTCTTCCTTGTCTTTGTTGCTCCTCCCTCATTGCTTTTTGATCTTCTCTAATTTCATGAAGGATGATGGAGTGTTCTTGATGTTCCACCCTTAATTGTCCCATGTTGGAACTTAATTCTCCTAGGGAGGGTTGATTTTCTCCCAAAATTTATGTGGAGGCAAGTGCATCCCTTGATGTATCTCAGGGATTTCTTGATGATGAGCTTCTTCATGTGCCTGTTGAGATTCATGAATGTGCTCTCTTGTTTGCTCCATACTTTTCTTAGTGATGGGATTGTGAGATGAATCTTTCCTTCTCCCATGGCTCAGAGGTGGAAGCATTTGTCTTCCCTTTCCTCTTACTTGAGGTTTCTCTGGCCTTAGGTGCCATTAATGGTAATGGAAAAACAAAAAGCTTATGCTTTTACCACACCAAACTTAGAATATTGCTCGCCCTCGAGCAAGAGAAGAAAGAATAGATGAAGAAGAAGAAGATATAGAGGAGATAGAGGGATGTGTGTATGGATGTGAGTGGTGAATGGAAAACAGAAGGGATGACCATGAATGGAGAGAGAGAGGCTGAGGTGGGTGGGGATCCTGTGAGATTCATAGATCCTGAGAGGATCCTGTGGGGTCCACAGATCCTGAGGTGTTCAAGGAATTACAACCTTGCACCAAATTAGGCATGTAAAATGCCCTTGCACACAACTCTGGGCGTTCAACGCCAGGTTGGTGCCCATTTTGGGCGTTCAACGCCCATTTGTTGCCCATTTCTGGTGTTGAACGCCAGAACCATGCTTGTTCTGGGCGTTCAGCGCCAGCTCTTCTCCAGGGTGCAATTCTGGCATTCAGCGCCCAGATGCTGCCCATTTTGGGTGTTCAGCGCCCAGATACTGCCCATTTTGGGCATTCAGCGCCAGAACCATGCTCTGTTCTGGCGTTGAACGCCAGACAGGTGCTTCCTCCAGGGTGTGATTTTTCTTCCGCTGTTTTTGATTCTGTTTGTAAATTTTTCGTTTATTTTGTGACTCGACATGATCATGAACCTAAGAAAACATGAAAAACAAAAATAAAATTAGATAAGTAAACATTGGGTTGCCTCCCAACAAGCGCTTCTTTAATGTCAATAGCTTGACAGTGGGCTCTCATGGAGCCTCACAGATGTGCAGAGCTTTGTTGAGACCTCCCAACACCAAACTTAGAGTTTGGATATGGGGGTTTGGCACCAAACTTAGAGTTTGGTTGTGGCCTCCCAACACCAAACTTAGAGTTTGACTGTGGGGGCTTTGGTTGACTCTGCTTTGAGAGAAGCTTTTTCTGCTTCCTCTCCATGGATGCAGAGAGAGATCCTTGAGTTGTAAACACAAGGTTGTCCTTATTTAATTGAAGGATCAATTCTCCTCTGTCCACATCAATCACAGCTCTTGCTGTGGCTAGGAAAGGTCTTTCTAGGATGATGGATTCATCCTCTTCCTTTCCAGTATCCAGGACTATGAAATCAGCAGGGATGTAAAGGCCTTCAACCTTTACTAACACGTCTTCTACTTGTCCATAAGCCTGTTTTCTTGAATTGTCTGCCATCTCTAATGAGATTTTAGCAGCTTGCACCCCATAGATTCCCAGTTTCTCTATTACAGAGAGGGGCATAAGGTTTATTCCTGAACCAAGGTCACACAGAGCCTTAAAGATCATGGTGCCTATGGTACAAGGTATTATGAACTTTCCAGGATCCTGTCTCTTCTGAGGCAATGTCAGTTGATCCAGATCACTTAGTTCATTGGTGAACAAGGGAGGTTCATCTTCCCAAGTTTTAAAACCAAATAATTTGGCATTTAGCTTCATGATTGCACCAAGGAACTTGGCAGCTTGCTCTTTAGTAACATCCTCATTCTCTTCAGAAGAGGAATACTCATCAGAGTTCATGAATGGCATAAGGAGGTTCAATGGAATCTCTATGGTCTCTAGATGAGTCTCAGATTCCTTGGTTCCTCAAAGGGAAGCTCCTTATTGATCACTGGACGTCCCAGGAGGTCTTCCTCCTTGGGATTCACGTCCTCTCCTTCCTTCACAGGTTCGGCCATGGTGATTAATTCAATGGCCTTGCACTCTCCTTTTGATTTTCTTCTGTATTGCTTGGGAGAGTACTAGGAGGGATTTCAGTGATCCTTTTACTCAGCTGGCCCACTTGTGCTTCCAAATTTCTAATGGAAGACCTTGTTTCATTCATGAAACTCACAGTGGCCTTAGATAGATCAGAGACTAAATTTGCTAAGCTAGATGGATTCTGCTCAGAATTCTCTGTCTGTTGCTGAGTGGATGATGGAAAAGGCTTGCTATTGCTAAACCTGTTTCTTCCACCATTATTAAAGCCTTGTTGAGGCTTTTGATCCTTCCATGAGAGATTTGGGTGATTTCTCCATGATGGATTGTAGGTGTTTCCATATGGTTCACCCATGTATTTTAACTCTGCTATTGCAGGGTTCTCAGGATCATAAGCTTCTTCCTCAGAAGATGCCTCTTGAGTACTGTTGGATGCTGCTTGCATTCCATTCAGACTCTGAGAAATCATATTGACTTGCTGAGTCAATATTTTGTTCTGAGCCAATATGGCATTCAGAGTATCAATTTTAGGAACTCACTTCTTCATAGGCGTCCCATTACTCACAGGATTCCTCTCAGAAGTGTACATAAACTGGTTATTAGCAACCATGTCAATGAGTTCTTGAGCTTCTGTAGGCATTTTCTTTAGGTGAATGGATCCACCTGTAGAAGTATCCAATGACATCTTTGATAGCTCAGATAAACCATCATAGAATATATCCAGGATGGTCCATTCTGAAAGCATGTCAGAAGGACACTTTTTGGTCAGCTGCTTGTATCTTTCCCAAGCTTCATAGAGGGATTCACTTTCTTTCTGTCTGAAGGTTTGAACATCAGCTCTAAGCTTGCTCAGCTTTTGAGGAGGAAAGAACTTGGCTAAGAAAGCCGTGACCAGCTTATCCCAAGAGTTCAGGCTGTCTTTGGGTTGAGATTCCAACCATATTCTAGCTCTGTCTCTTACAGCAAAAGGGAAAAGCATGAGTGATGAGCGGATAATTTATACGCTTTTTGGCATTGTTTTTAGTATGTTTTTAGTAGGATCTAGTCATTTTTAGGGATGTTTTCATTAGTTTTTATGTTAAATTCACATTTCTGGACTTTACTATGAGTTTGTGTGTTTTTCTGTGATTTCAGGTATTTTCTGGCTGAAATTGAGGGACTTGAGCAAAAATCAGATTCAGAGGTTGAAGAAGGACGGCTGATGCTGTTGGATTCTGACCTCCCTACACTCAAAGTGGATTTTCTGGAGCTACAGAACTTGAAATGGCGCGCTTCCAATTGCGTTGGAAAGTAGACATCTAGGGCTTTCCAGCAATATATAATAGTCCATACTTTGGCCAAGAATTGACGACGTAAACTGGCGTTCAACGCCAGCCATCTGCCCAAATCTGGCGTCCAGCGCCAGAAAAGGATCCAAAACCAGAGTTGAACGCCCAAACTGGCACAGAAACTGGCGTTCAAATCCACAAATGGCCTCTGGACGTGCTACACATAAGCTCAGCCCAAACACACACCAAGTGGGCCCAGGAAGTGGATTTATGCATCAATTACTTACTCATGTAAACCCTAGTAGCTAGTTTATTATAAATAGGACCCTTTACTAGTCTTTTTGACCATCTTTGGATTACCTTATGATCCTTTGATCACGTTTTAGGGGGCTGGCCATCTCGGCCATGCCTGAACCTTCACATATGTATTTTCATACGGTAGAGTTTCTACACTCCATAGATTAAGGTGTGGAGCTCTGCTGTTCCTCAAAGATTAATGCAAAGTACTACTGTTTTCTATTCAATTCATCTTATTTCGCTTCTAAGATATCCATTCGCACCCAAGAATGTGATGAAGGTGATGATTATGTGTGACGCTCATCACCGTCTCCCCTATGAACACGTGCCTGACAAACACTTCCGTTCTACATGAAATAAGCTAGAATGAATATCTCTTAGATCTCCTAAACAGAATCTTCGTGGCGTAAGCTAGAATGATGGCGGCATTCAAGAGAATCCGGAAGGTCTAAACCTTGTTTGTGGTATTCTGAGTAGGATTCAATGATTGAATGACTGTGACGAGCTTCAAACTCGCGATTGTTGGGCGTTAGTGACAGACGCAAAAGGAGGGTGAATCCTATTCCAGCATGATCGGGAACCGACAGATGAATAGCCGTGCCGTGACAGGGTGCGTGAGCATATTATTCACTGAGAGGAGGGGATGTAGCCACTGACAACGGTAATGCCCTTGCATAAAGCCAGCCATGGAAAGGAGTAAGACTGATTGGATGAAGATAGCAGGAAAGCAGAGGTTCAGAGGAACGAAAGCATCTCCATTCGCTTATCTGAAATTCCTACCAATGAATTACATAAGTATCTCTATCCCTATTTTATTAATTAATATTCGAAAACTCCATGATTATTTTATATCCGCCTGACTGAGATTTACAAGGTGACCATAGCTTGCTTCATACCAACAATCTCCGTGGGATTCGACCCTTACTCACGTAAGGTATTACTTGGACGACCCAGTGCACTTGCTGGTTAGTTGTATCGAAGTTGTGACAGACTGTAAAACTAGATCAGAGTATCTGGCCTAAGAAGCCACTACCAGAGATCACAATTTCGTGCACCAAGTTTTTGGCACCGTTGCCGGGGATTGTTTGAGTTTTCGGCAAGCTTTTGGTCCGGTAACATCAGTGCCAGATTCCCTTTTGATCCGGCAACAGCACCAAGTTTTTGGCGCCGTTGCTGGGGATTGTCTGAGTTTGGACAACTGACGGTTCATCTTGTTGCTCAGATTAGGTAATTTTCTTTTCGTTTTGTTTTCAAAAATCTTTCAAAAATATTTTCAAAAATCTCTCATCTGTTTTCGAAAAAAATAAAAATGTTTTCAAAAATAAAATATTTTTCTTCAGAATTTTTAAGAATGAATTCTAGTGTTTCATGAAGCATGTGAAGCCTGGCTGGCTGTAAAGCCATGTCTAAATTCTTTTGGATTGAGGCTTCCAAACTATCAGAGTTAAGTTACATACTTGATAAATGATGAGCAGCAATTTGTTATCAAGATCAATATACTCTGATGTTAAATGCTGAAGCTTGGCTGGCCATTGGCCATGTCTAGTGTTTTGGACTGGAGCTTTCATTGAAAGCTTGGCTGGCTAGTGAGCCATGTCTAATTCCTGGACTGAAGCTTTAGACTAACATGGCAAGATTCCTGGAATTCATATTAAAAATTTTGGAATCCTTATTTTTCTTTTTCATATAATTTTCGAAAAAAATTACCAAAAAAAATTAGAAAATCATAAAAATCAAAAATATTTTTCTATTTCTTGTTTGAGTCTTGAGTCATATCATAAGTTTGGTGTCACTTGCATATGCATCTTGCATTTTTTCGAAAATATCATGCATTAATAGTGTTCTTCATGATCTTCAAGTTGTTCTTGGTAAGTCTTCTTGTTTGATCTTGATGATTTTTTGTTTTGTGTCTTTTCATGTTTATCATATGCATTCTTGAATTCTTAGTGCCTAAGCATTAAAGAACTCTAAGTTTGGTGTCTTGCATGTTTTCTTTGCATTAAAAATTTTTCAAAATTGTGTCTTGATGTTCATCATGATCTTCAAAGTGTTCTTGGTGTTCATCTTGACATTCATAGCATTCTTGCATGCATCACATGTTTTGATCTAAAAAATTTCATGCATTGCATCTTTTGGTGTTTTTCTCTCTTGCATCATAAAAATTCAAAAATCAAAAAAAATATCTTTCCCTTTTTCTCTCATCAAATTCGAAAATTTGGATTGACTTTTTCAAAAATTTTTAAAATCAAATTGTTTCTCATGAGTCAAATCAAATTTTCAATTTGAAAATCTTATCTTTTTCAAAATCTTTTTCAAAAATCAAATCTTTTTCAAAATTCTTAGTTATTTTCGAAAATTCCAAAAATATTTTTCAAAAATCTTTTTCTTATTTTTATATCAAATTTTCGAAAATAACATAATCAATTAATGTTTTGATTCAAAAATTTGAAGTTTGTTACTTACTTGTTAAGAAAGATTCAAACTTTAAGTTCTAGAATCATATCTTGTGATTTCTTATGAATCAAGTCATTAATTGAGATTTTAAAAATCAAATCTTTTTCAAAACTAATTTCAATCATATCTTTTCAAAAATATCTTCTTATCTTATCTTTTTCAAAAATATCTTTCCAAAATATCTTTTCTAACCTCCTAACTTCTTATCTTTTCAAAATTTGTTTCAACTAACTAACTAACTTTTTGTTTGTTTCTTAACTTTTTCAAAACTACCTAACTAACTCTCTCTCTCTAATTTTCGAAAATATCTCCCCTCTTTTTCAAAAATTTCTTGTTAATTAACTAATTATTTTTATTTTTTATTTTTGATTTCAAAAATTTTCGAAAATTACTAACATTTTTCAAAAACCATTTTCAAAAATCACTAACTCTTTTTCAAAATAATTTTCGAAAATTATCCCTCCTCCATCCTATTCTATTTATTCAGTCATATCCTAACATCTCATCTCACATCTCTTCCATTCGTACAGTTGTGTTTCTTCCTTTACATCACATTCTTTGTCTCCCCATCTTCTTCCACTCACACAGGAATCCCTATACTGTGGTATAAAGGATCTCCATTATTATTATTACTTTTCTTTTTCTCTCCTCTTTCTTATGAGCAGGGACAGAGAAAAAGGCATTCTTGTTGAAGCTGATCCAGAACCTGAAAGGACTCTGAAGAGAAAATTAAGAGAAGCTAAATTACAACAATCCAGAGGCAACTTGATTGAAAATTTCGAACAAGTAAAGGAGATGGCAGCCGAACCCAACAACAATGCAAGGAAAATGCTTGGTGACTTTACTGCACCTAATTCCAATTTACATGGAAGAAGCATCTCCATTCCTGCCATTGGAGCAAACAACTTTGAGCTGAAACCTCAGTTAGTTTCTCTGATGCAGCAGAACTGCAAGTTTCATGGACTTCCTTCTGACGATCCTTTTCAGTTCTTAACTGAATTCTTGCAGATATGTGATACTGTTAAGACTAATGGAGTAGATCCTGAAGTCTACAGGCTCATGCTTTTCCCTTTTGCTATAAGAGACAGAGCTAGATTATGGTTGGATTCTCAACCCAAAGACAGCCTGAACTCTTGGGATAAGCTGGTCACGGCTTTCTTAGCCAAGTACTTTCCTCCTCAAAAGCTGAGCAAGCTTAGAGCTGATGTTCAAACCTTCAGACAGAAAGAAGGTGAATCCCTCTATGAAGCTTGGGAAAGATACAAACAGTTGACCAAAAAGTGTCCTTCTGACATGCTTTCAGAATGGACCATCCTGGATATATTCTATGATGGTCTGTCTGAGTTATCTAAGATGTCATTGGATACCTCTGCAGGTGGATCCATTCACCTAAAGAAAATGCCTGCAGAAGCTCAAGAACTCATTGACATGGTTGCTAATAACCAGTTCATGTACACTTCTGAAAGAAATCCTGTGAACAATAGGACGCCTATGAAGAAGGGAGTTCTTGAAGTTGATACTCTGAATGCCATATTGGCTCAGAATAAAATATTGACTCAGCAAGTCAATATGATCTCTCAGAGTCTGCATGGAATGCAAGCTGCATCCAACAGTACTCAAGAGGCTTCTTCTGAAGAAGAAGCTTATGATCCTGAGAACCCTGCATTAGCAGAGGTAAATTACTTAGGTGAACCTTATGGAAACACCTATAACTCATCATGGAGAAATCATCCAAATTTCTCATGGAAGGATCAAAAGCCCAAACAAGGCTTTAATAATGGTGGAAGAAACAGGTTTAGCAATAGCAAGCCTTTTCCATCATCCACTCAGCAACAGACAGAGAACTCTGAACAAAATGCTTCTAATTTAGCAAATCTAGTCTCTGATCTATCTAAGGCCACTGTGAGTTTCATGAATGAAACAAGGTCTTCCATTAGAAATCTGGAAGCACAAGTGGGCCAGCTGAGTAAAAGGATCACTGAAATCCCTCCTAGTATTCTCCCAAGCAATACAGAAGAGAATCCAAAAGGAGAGTGCAAGGCCATTGACATAAGCGCCATGGCCGAACCTGTAAGGAGAGGAGAGGACGTAAATCCCAAGGAGGAAGACCTCCTGGGACGTCCAGTGATCAATAAGGAGCTTCCCTCTGAGGAACCAAAGGACTCTGAGGCTCATCTAGAGACCATAGAGATTCCATTGAACCTCCTTATGCCCTTCATGAGCTCTGATGAGTATTCCTCTTTTGAAGAGAATGAGGATGTCACTGAAGAGCAAACTGCCAAGTTTCTTGGTGCAATCATGAAGCTGAATGCCAAATTGTTTGGCATTGATACTTGGGAAGTTGAACCTCCCTTGTTCATCAATGAACTAAGTGATCTGGATCAACTGACATTGCCTCAGAAGAGACAGGATCCTGGAAAGTTCATAATACCTTGTACCATAGGCACCATGATCTTTAAGGCTCTGTGTGACCTTGGTTCAGGAATAAACCTCATGCCCCTCTCTGTAATAGAAAAACTGGGAATCTATGGGGTGCAAGCTGCTAAAATCTCATTAGAGATGGCAGACAGCTCAAGAAAACAGGCTTATGGACAAGTAGAAGATGTATTAGTAAAGGTTGAGGGCCTTTACATACCTACTGATTTCATAGTCTTGGATACTGGAAAGGAAGAGGATGAATCCATCATCCTAGGAAGACCTTTCCTGGCCACTGCAAGAGCTGTGATTGATGTTGACAGAGGTGAAATAGTCCTTCAATGGAATGAGGACTCCCTTGTGTTTAAAACTCAAGGATCTCCCTCTGCAACCATGAAGAGGAAGCATGAAAAGCTTCTCTCAAAGCAGAGTCAACCAGAGCCCCCACAGTCAAACTCTAAGTTTGGTGTTGGGAGGCCACAACCAAACTCTAAGTTTGGTGTTGAACTCCCATATCCAAACTCTAAGTTTGGTGTTGGAGAGTCTCAACAAAGCTCTGCACATCTGTGAGGCTCCATGAGAGCCCACTGTCAAGCTATTGACATTAAAGAAGCGCTTGTTGGGAGGCAACCCAATGTTTATCTAATTCTTACTTTTATTGTTTTTCATGTTTTCTTAGGTTCATGATCATGCGGAGTCACAAAATAAATATAAAAATTGAAAATGGAATCAAAAACAGCAGAAGAAAAATCACACCCTGGAGGAGCATCTGTCTGGCGTTCAAACGCCAGAACAGAGCATAGTTCTGGCGCTGAACACCCAGAATGGGAGCATCCTGGCGCTGAACACCCAGAACAAGCATGGTTCTGGCGTTCAATGCCAGAAATGGCAGCAAAGGGGCGTTGAACGCCCAAAATGGGCACCAACCTGGCGCTGAACGCCCAGAGTTGTGTGCAAGGGCATTTTACATGCCTAAATTGGTGCAGGGATGTAAATGCCTTGACACCTCAGGATCTATGGACCCCACAGGATCATCTCAGGATCTGTGGACCCCACAGGATCCCTACCTACCTCATCATCTCTCTTCCCATTCATGATCATCCCTTCTACTTTCCATTTACCACTCACATCCATACACCCACTACCTTCAAAATTCAACATCTCTCTCCCACCCAATCCCACCCTTATGGCCGAACACACACTCCCATCCATCTCCTCCATATCTTCTTCTTATTCTTCTATTCTTTCTTCTTTTTCTCGAGGGCGAGCAACATTCTAAGTTTGGTGTGGTAAAAGCATAGCTTTTTTTTGTTTTTTCCATAACCATTGATGGCACCTAAGGCCAGAGAAACCTCTAGAAAGAGGAAAGGGAAGACAAAAGCTTCCATCAAGGGTCTATAGCTCAGTGGTAGAACATTTGACTGCAAATCAAGAGATCCCTGAGATACCT